>NC_142031.1:13230393-13549816 GCF_982192425.1 Myodes glareolus
TGTCACCTCTAGTTTGGAATATGGTGACTTTGAGTGTGTATTTTCATGTTGGACTTTTTTTTTTGCTTATTTTGAAATCTCAGGAAAATTCAGTTATCTTGAAGTAGCATTAAAATTAATATAGAATGCTTAAGATAATATTTTATGTCCTGTAAAAAATGTATGTGGCAGGTTGGAGGAAAATAGAGGGTTCCTTTCAAAGAAGTATGCCGGCGTTTGTCTTGGAGAAGGCACTCAACCCAGGCTCTTGGTTGCCTTGGCTTATACTGTTTACTGTGCTTATGAAGAGGTCTCAGGCTTGGTTTATGAGATGTTTTTAGCCATGTTAATGCTGAAACTTTGGAAATCTTTATGTAGAATGCCATAAAGATAGTAGTGGTGATGGGAGCAAAGCCTTGCCATGTGTTTCCAACTCTCACATTCCCTTAGTTTGAAGTATTTGGTTATTTTTAAATTTTATTTTTAAGTTGGTCTTCTCGTACCAGGCTGCGGTAGTTACTATTAATTGTATGACCCAGGTTGGCTTTCTCTCTCCACCTGCCAGGTTCTGGGATTACAAGCCTGACCCAGTAGACTCTACTACATTTTTAAAATTATTTAATATATTTCATGAAAACTTGAATATCCAGTTGGAGATTTCTTTTCTATTATTTTTGCTTCCCTTCTTTATTTCAGCTGAGGATGGAACCAGGGTCTTAGACATGGCAAGTTCTTACTATTGGATCCCTGGGTTGAACCTCTTTTGCTTGCATGTCTGGCACCCAGGGAGGCTAAAGGAGGGTGTGGATTCCTAGAACTAAAGTTAGAGACCCATGTGGGCACCGGGAACCTAACTCCGGTCCTCTGGCAGAGCAGCAAGTGCTGAGCCATTTCATGCACCCCCAGCTTGTGATTTTTCTGAGTCATACATACTGGTTTTCAAATATGTGCTTTGCATATTTCAGAGTGTCCTTGTCCACTAAGTTAAAAGTTAGTGTGAGGACTTTTGAGTGGCGCTTAACCCCTTTAGTTCTAGAAATCTGCAAATCTGCAGAAGCCGGGAGATCTTTATGAGCTCCAGGCCAGCCAGGGCTACATAGTGAGATGCCTTTAATTTCAGCACTTGGGAGGTTGGGAGGCAGAGGTAGGCAAATCTCCATGCGTTTGAGGCCAGCCTGATTTACAGAGTTCACAGAGAAATTCTGTCTCGAAAAACAAACACACAAAAAAGCAGACAAAGAATTCACTGAATTTAAATTGGGATTTTTGTCATTCTACTGTAGATTATTTTTTCTTTTCTTTCCCTCCCTCCCTCCCCCCCCCTTTTTTTTGAGACAAGGTTTCTCTGTGTAGCCCTCACTATCCTGGAACTCACTCTGTAGACCAGGTTGTCCATGCACTCACAGATCCACCTGCCTCTGCTTCTCTAGTGTTGGGATTAAAGGCATACAATACACCACCAGTGCCTTGTTTTGTTTTGTTTTTCTGTGGGGGGGGGCACAGGGTCTCCTTAATGTACCCTTGGCTGGCCCTGGTACTTGATGCATAGTTCAAACTGACCTCCAGTAAGCATAGAGATTCACCTCCTGCCTCTGCCTCACAACTGCTGGGATTAAGCCAGCATACTGGGTTGCTTTTTGTTTTTGAGACAGGGTCTCCCTATTCTCAGTCTGGCCTTGAATTTGCTAGTTTGAGAATGACCTCCTTGTGCTGGGACTTTAGTGTGACCTGTCAGGGCTGGTTTATGTGGTTTGTAGGCATCAGCTGGAGCTTCATGCATGGTAGGCAAGCAGCCTATGAAGGGAACTTCTTTTCTGATTTTAGTATTTGGATTCAGTTTTTTATGATTTTAAGTATAGAAATTCTGACATGTTGTTTTTGAGACAGTTTCACTACATGGAACCAGGTAGGCTGTCTTTGAAACGAGACCCTCTTTCCCCAGCCTGCCTCCTCCTGAGTTGGGATTATAGGTTTAGCCACCACACCCAGCTTGTATATTTTCATATTTCAGGAAGTTAGCGCAATCTAAGATAATGCCTGTCTCACTTTGAACTCCCCATGAGTCCCTGCCTCAGCCTGAGTGCTAGAATTATAGGGTGGGCAAACCTGCTCATCGGATGTGCTCTTCCAGAATCCTAGCCAGTAGTACCACATAGACAGTCCTTTCAGCTGTCTGTCTGGACTCTAGTTTCCTTCTAATGTGGCAAGCTCTCTTTTATCTTTGGGTTCTATTTCTAGTCCATCCATCCTGCACTTCAGAGTTTTAAAGAACACAGCTTCTCAGGATGACTGAGTCTCTCTGGTTCTTCCTTATGACCAGATCAGGCCACATGTTCTTGGAAAGAAAACCACAGGGCTGATGGATTCCCATCTTCAGATTAGATCTGGGGGTAATAACCTGACTCATTACTCACTGGTGGTTTGTTTTTTTGAAGACTTATTTTATATTATGTACATAGCTGTTTTGCTTGAATGTATGTGTGTGTACCTCACGTGTGTCTGGTGCCTGAGGAGATCAGAAGAGGGTACCAAGTGCCCTGGAACTGGAATAACAGACGGTTTTGAGCCACCATGTGGGTGCTGGGAATTGAAGCCCCATCCACAAGAGTGATAAGTGTGTAGGGTGGTGGTGGTGCAGGCCTTTAGCTCCAGCACTCGGGAGGCAGAGGCAGGCAGATCTCAGTGAGTTTGAGGCCAGCGGAGTCTATAGAGTTCCAGGTCAGTCAGGGCTGTCACACAGAGAACCCTGTCTAGGGGGAGTGGTGGGTAGCGTTAAGCATTCTTAAGCATCCAGTGCCTCTCCATCTTTGTCCTCCTCACTTTGCTTTTAAGTTTGCGCTGGGGAGGCCAAGACAGGCATATCTTTGTGAGTTTGAGGCCAGTCTATGAGTTCTAGGACAGCCAGGGCTATGTAAGAAGACTTTCTCTTAAAACAACACAGAAAATTTGCCTAACTAGGTTGGTTTACGTACTATAGTCTTCCCCTTGTGATGGGTACTTGGTGGGAGGTACCTGGGATTGCCTTGGTAGTCAGTCTCTCTATCAAGTCTCTGCCTAGCAGCCTCAGCACTGGCCGACAGCTCTTCCTTGTGTTTCATGCCACTGCGATTGTCTTCCTTGGGAGGCTGAGGCAGGAGGATAAATTTGAGCCCAGGGTGGACTCTTAAAGAGAGAATTCCCAACCACCCCCCTCTTTTGGGGGGTGACTACCTACTGTATCCCCTCATTTTTTTTAAGGGTTTTAGGAATGACAAAGGCTTATTTTTAGTATTGTTTGCTAACATCCCAGTTCTAGAAGAAACATTTTTTTTTGCTCTGGGTGTAGTTGTGCAGAAATAAAAACTTTTAGATTTATTTTTAATTAGTTATAATGTGCTCGGGTCTCTCTGGGTATGTGCTTGTGAGTGCAGGTGCCTGTGGAGGCCAAAGGCATCAGATTCTCTGGAGCTGGAGTTACTTGCCTGGTTGTGAGATAGCTGCCTTCCATGGGCAGCTCAGACTTGAACTTGGGTCTTCCAGAATAGTATGTTCTGTTACCTGCTGAACCATCTCTCCAGCCCCCCACAAGAGATTTATTGCTGAGAAACACAGAATGATAGCTACATCTGAGCAGGAAGAGAGACAGCAGAAGAAATCAAGATCTTAAGTCTCAGTTTTGTAGGGTTCTTCTCTTTCAGAGCTGTGTGTCATTTATTTGTACATGCGTGTATAATCATGAACACGCAGCTGTGTCTTAACTTACATTTACTTGCGTGTACATATATGTATGCACATCTGCCATGGCAGGCGAGTGGTGGTCAGAGGACAACTTGCAGTTCTTTCCTTCTACCGTGGGAATTGAACTCAGGTCGACAGGCTTGGTAGCAAGCACCTTTCTTCACTGAGTCATCACACCCGCCTACGTACCATATAATTTAAAATGAGTCCACGTATGATTCTGTGTGTATGGTGTGCATGAATGCAGGCCTGAGCATGCTGTGGGGTATGTGTGTTTGTGTGTGTGTGTGTGTGTGTGTGTGTGTGTGTAGTACGTAGCTCAAAGGACAACTTTGGAGGGTTGGTTCTCTTCCCTTAAGAAGATCCAGGAATCAAACCCAGCTCACCAGACACCCACAGCAAGCCCTGTTAAAAACCCACTAATCTGTCTCAAGGGATGAGAAGTTTTTATCCTCCCCTTTTCTGTATTTATAAATCTCTTCTGAAGCAGTGGTGAACCAGACTCCCTTCCTTATATGTATAGCTGTGCTCACTAGTTACTGTTCTTTGTATCTGCTCTCCCAGTTACTCGGACTCCCACCCACTCCTGCCACTTCTGAGGACATGGCCTCTGGAGGCTCTTAGCAATTCCTTGGAATCCAGCATGATGAGGCTGGCAAGGAAAAAAAGACGGCATAGGAAGTGACTTCCCTGGTTTTGCCCTTTCCTTCTCTGTCAGAGACGTTGCCTTTGGTGCATTTTATAGCAAACTCAGTACCACCTTGCACTTGATGATCTGCTTGCACCCTAGGTTTGGGATTAAACAGTTCATTGGTCTGGGGTGTGTTTTTTCTCCTGCTGGTCAAATAATTCATTTATCGACTTTGTTATATTCTGTTGAGAACAAGTTTTAGGAAATTCATTATGATGATGTTGTCTAACAATGAATAATGCAAGCAGCAGCCTTTAATGTGGACTTGGGAAAATCATTTTCCTGAAGTTTACCATACAGAGCATGTACAGCTCTGAACTTCAGAGAAACCCTAGTGCAGCCTTTGTCACCCCTCCCCCCTTTCTTTTCTTTCAGTACGATCTTCTGTGGCCAATGATGGGTTAGAATTCACTACAAGGTTGAACGTGAACTCTTTTTTCCTTTATAACCTGCCCCCCTTCTGGAGACAGGATCTCGCTCTGGAGACCAAGCTGGTCTAGTACTCAGAGATTGACTTGCCTCTGCCACTGGAGTGCTGGGATTAAAGGTGCAAACCACTACATCAAGAAAGAGATTCCATTTTTTTTTTAAAAATTCTTTATTTATTTGTTTTGGTTTTTGAGACAGGGATTCTCTGTGTAGCCCTGGTATTTATTTTTATTTTTTGTGCATTGGTGTTTTGCCATGGGTTTTGGGTCCTTTGAAACTGGAATTACAGGTACTTGTGAGCTGCCATGTGGGTGCTGGGAATTGAACCTGGGTCCTCTGGAAGAGTAGTCAGTGCTCTTAACCACTGAACCATCACTCCAGTTCCCAAGATTTAAAGATTTATTAGTTTTACTTTCTGTGTATGTTTTTCTGCATGTATGTACGTGCATTGTGTGCACGCTTGGTACCCACAGAGGTCAGAAGAGGGCATTGGATCCCCTGGAACTGGAGTTAACGGATGATTGTGAACCACCATGTGGGTGCTGGGAACTAAACCCATGTCCTCCGGAAGAGCTGCAGGTACTCTTAACTGCTGAGTTCCAATGGATTCTTTCTTAACCTGAAGCAGTTTTGTGTCTCAGTGTCCGTAAGTGCTGCTGGGATACAGGCTTTTTTGTTTTGATTTGTTTTTGTGGCAGAGTGGCACAGGGTAGCTCTGGCTGACCTGGAACCTGCTCTGTAGAGCAGCCTGTTGTTCTCATAGAAATCCACCTGCCTCTGCCTCCCAAGTGCTAGGAATTGAAGGTGTGGGCCACCATGCCCAGCCAGACTCACTCTTAACCAAGAAGCTATCACTTCAACCCTTTGTTTTGAAACAGATCTCAGATGTCTTATTTTATCTATTAGTGTTTCAGTACTTCTCAAATGTAAGACTATTTAAAGATACCACAGTACTATTATCATCATAATTACACCGAAATGACTAATTCTTCCCTTGTTTTTAAACACGAGTGACTGTTCAAAGCTATAATCCTAAAATACCTTTCTTTTTTTTTCTTTTCTTAAAAAAAAACCGTTCTGCTGTGGTGCAGTGCTGGAAGAGGCCAGAAGAGGGCCTAGATCAGCGGGAGGCAGTTGTGAGCCTCCGGTGCGGGTGCTGAGAACTGAACTCTGCAAGAGAATTGACTTGCTGAGTTGTCTGACCAGCCCCATGTGAAGAATTTTTTTCCCTCTCAAACCCAGAGCCTTACATATAGGCTCCATTGTTGAGCTAATTCCCCAGCCCTTGAGCGGCTTACGTTGATTGATTTAGTATTTTCCTCCTCTCTCTCTCTCTTTTTTTTTTTTTTTTTCTTTTTGGGGTTGGGTGTTGGTTGGGCCCTTTCCTGTATCATAGGGATTTTGCATTGCAACCAATCTCTGCTTCTTTCCTCGAGGTTATACCACAGCCCAGTGATTTTTTGTTTGTTTGTTTGCTTGCTTTGGCAGAGGTTGAACATATATTAGTTTTAAATCCTGTTCCCTCCTTCCTTTCCTGGCACTCCAAGGACACGGATAGCTCAGGGTATTAGCTTTTTCTGTAGAGACCAGGAGCCCAATGTGTTGGCTCACACTTGTAATCCAGAGACAGGCAGGAAAATTGCTGCAGGTTCAAGACCAGCTTGTTCTCCATAGTGGTGTCCAGGAAAACCAAACCTGTCTCACCATCCTTCCCCAAGAAAAAAAGCAATGAGGGTGTTCTGGTCAACTGTTGTGCTGGCTTAGGGATATTTTGTTTTGTTTGTTTTCCAAGACAGAATTTTTCTGTATAGCCCTGGCTGCCCTAGAACTCATTCTGTAAAACAGGCTGGCCTCAAACTCTGAGATTTGCCTGCCTCTGCCTCCTGAATGCTGGGATTTAAAAGGCGTGCACCACCACCATCTGGCTGATTTTGGGTTTTTAACCATCTTTAGTAACTAAAATTTGTAAGTCAATTTCATAACATAAATTAATTGCACGTTAGATTTTTTCTTTAATTCCTAGAGGGTTTTTTTTTGTATTTTAGAATTTTGCATTTTGTGTGTATGAGTATATTGTCTGCATGTGCATGTGTCATGCACCGTGTGTCCCTGGTGTCTGTGGAGGTCAGAAGAGAGCATCATGTCCCCTAGAACTGGAGTTAACAGAGGATTGTGAGCCACCATCTGAGAGCTGGGAACCAAAGCCTGATTTTCTGCAAGAGTAACAAGAGCTCAGCCACTGAGCGCTCCACCCCCAACCGCCCTAGCCTCAGAATCTTGTTTGCAAAGGAGAAGGCAAGCTTTGCAGTGACTGGTGAGTGCACCTGGCGCTCCAAGGGCTCAGGAGAGTGACCTAGGACAGTCACCAGTGTGAAGCCAAACTGGGCTGTTTTGGAAGATACTGTTTCAAAAAAATAAATAGTTACCAAATTAAAAAAAAAACAAACAACAAAACGAAACAAGAAACTTCCATATTGGTAGATGAGGATCCCCTCCTACCTCTGATTTGAAATAGGATATCATATAGCTTAGGCAGGTTAGACTTTATGCAGCCAAGGACAGAATGACTGATCTTACTGCAGCTAGCTTTTGAGTGCTGGGATCATAGGTATTCCTCATGCTTCAAATTTTGTTGTTTTGAGATAGGGTCTTGCTATAGGCCTGCTCAGCCTCAGAATGTTGGTCTCCCACCTTAACTTCCAGAGCACTAGATTATAGGGGTGAGCCACTGTGCCTGGCTATGTTGTGAATTTTGATCTTTGTGTATATATGTGTGCTAGGATTTGAACCCAGGACCTTGTACATGCTGGGCAAGTACTCTTGTCACTGAGCTATATATACTCCCAGCTCCTGAAATACGATCCTCTAGCTGTAGACAAAGCGGGGTAAGGTGGAAAACTTGATGAGTTATTTTCTTTAGTAGGGTGTAGTTCTCTTGTCTTGTTTCAAGAATGACTCAGGGAGGATTGTTGTATGAAGGGGGAGGACTATGGAAATGAAGTATGTGGCAGTTTGTTGTTGTTGCCTATGAGACCAGTTTCAAAAGGTGAAATTAAAATTATTCATACATTTTTGTTAATCCAGCTCCAGCTAATGAGGGAGAAGTTGAAAGAAATTATTAACTTTTAACATACCAATGCTTCTTGATTTTGGCTACTAGGGACTGAACCCACTCATGCAAGTGAAGCCCGCTCCACCACGGAGGTGCTTCTTGGGCTGCCCTACTGTTACTGTGGTGCTGGGCAGGCTGATGCGGTTCTGCGTGGTTAGTGTTGCTCTGGAAATTGGGTAGCAAGTTTCTTGTGAAACTGGGGGGTTGTTTTAGACTAGGAAGGTCTTCTTTTCATCTTTAAGGAAACTGCAGTTTTAAATTCCACGAAACAAATAGTCTTGGTTTTGTTACCATATAAATTAAGTCCCTAGAACATAAGCTCTTTAAAAATATTTTAAGCTGGGCAGTGGTAGCACATATCTTTAATTTCAGCATTCTGGAAGCAGAGGCAGGTGGATCTCTGAAGCCAGCCTGGTCGGTCTATAAACAAGATCCAGGGCTCTTTTACAGAGAAATCCTGTCTCAAAAAAACAAAAAAAAAATTCAAAATTTAATTATGTATATGTGTGGATACCCACATGGGAGCGAGTGCAGGGGCCTGTGGAGTTAGCAGGGCCAGATCTGCGAAGGCTGGTGTGACACATGCTGTGGACTTGACACTGATCCTAGGGATTGAACAGGGAACAGATCATACATACTCCTGACCACTGAGCCACCTTTTCAGCCCGGTATACACACACACACACACACACACACACACACACACACACACACACTCATTCTCAGTCTCACTTGCTCTGTCAATTTTTTATGTGCAGGAGTGTTTTGCCTGCCTATATGTCTATGCACCATTTGTGTGCCTGGTGCCTGTGGAGGCCAAAAGAGAATCCTGGATCTGGAGTTACAGATGGTTGTGTGGTGCCATGAGGATGCTGGGACCCAAACCCAGGTCATTTGAAAAAATAGCCTGTCCTGTACTCTTACCTGCTAATTAGCTCTCTAGCCCCTAAGACCGACTTTCTTCCTTCCGTTCTTCCTCTTTCTTTTTTTTTTTTCTCTCTCTTTCTTTTTCTGGAGGTGGGGAAGTTGATGTTTTGAGACATGGTTTCTCGGTATAACCCTGGCTGTCCTGGAACTCACTTTGTAGACAAGGCTGGCTTCAAACCTGGAGCTCTGCCTGCCTCTGTTTCCCAAATACTGGGATTAAAGATGTGGGCCACCACCACCCAATAATACTTTTTTTTTCCCAAATTTTTATCACCCACCCACCTATCTATCTATTTCAATTTACTTGTTTAATTTTGAGGGTGGGGTTTCAAGACAGGATTTCTCTATGTAGCCTTGGCTGTCCTGAAACTCACAAAGATCCGCCTGCCTCTGCCTCCCAAGTGCTGGGATTAAAGGCGTACACCACCACCACCTGGCAAGTTTTTATTTTAAATTACGTATATGTGTTGGGTATATGTGGGTATGTAATGCTTGTGCAGGTGCCCGTGAAGGCCAGAAGAGGGCATCAGATCCCTGGAGCTGGAACCATAGGCAGTTCTAAGTCATTTGACACAACACAGGGTCATCTCTCCAGCACCCAGAACATCACTTTTAAAGCCACGCTACTCCTGGAGCGGCCTCAGTCTCTACTGGGTCTCAGGCTTTTCTTCTGCTGTGTTGCTGAGTTCCCACACAGAGGCTCTGAGGTCATTAACATACTGAAATTGCATTCTTCAGGGAACTTCTAAGGACTGTTAATGTTTACTATAGACACTTTAGAGTGTTGAAAGACTAAACCGTGAGGAAACCTGACAATATTTTGGGTAGTTTTTTATTCTGTCCAGAAAGCTTAGATGATTAGTGGATTAGTCAGCCCTCTGGGTTTAGCCAGCTATGGGTGGAAAATGGTGGATATAAAAAAAAAGAAAAAAAAGAAACACACACACACACACAATCTCTGGGGGCTGGAGAGATGGCTCAGTAGTTAAGAACACTTGTTCTTAAGGATATCACAAGTTCAACTCCCAGCAACCGTCAGTAATTCCAGTTTCAGCCCCTCCTCTAACGTCTGAAGGCACCAGACTACATGTGGTGCACATATACATATACAGGCAAAAAACACTCATACACATAAAATAAATATAAAAGAGAAAAGTTACCTCTGGCTGGGTGAGGTGGCACATGCCTTTAATTGCAGTACCCAGGAGGTGGAGGGTTTGAGTTTTTAATAGTCACAGACTAGCTGGATAATTACAGTAAAATATCTAGATTTCTTTCCTGTCCTCCCCTCCAACAGGGTCTCCTGGAGCTTAGGCTGGTTTCAAAGTTGCATATAACTAAGGGTGGTCTTGAACTCCTGATCCTCCTGCCTCTAACTCTCAAGTATTGGGGTTACAGGATCAAGATTATAGGATGTGTCACCTCACAGGAAATCTATTTTGTCAAAGCATTTTGTCCATTTAATTAAAAAGTGAGTTTAGCCATGCTCGACGACTCAGACCTTTAGTTCCAGCACTTGGGGAGGCAGAGGCAGGCAGATCTCTGAGTTCAAGTCTAAGCCAGGTCTGTACAGTGAGTTTGGCAAAGTGCTTGCTTGAGCACACAAGTTCCTAACGTTGCACAAACGGTTCATGGTGGTGTGCATACCTGTGAACCCAGCCCTTTAGGAGCCCTGAAAGCTTAAGGTCACTCATTTCCAGTGAGTTTGAGGACACTAGAGTTCCTGGGCCTCTCCCCCCAGAAGTCATAGAGTACAGTTATTGGGCTGGTGGGATGGATAGGTGAATAAAGGGGGAAGCGCTTACCAAGTCCGACAATCTGAGTTTGATCTTCAGAACCCACACAGTGGGAGGAGAAAAACCAACTCTGGGAAAGTTGTCCTTTGGCCATCACCTGTCCACTGTATCACGTGGATGTCTAATCTACATGAGTACATAAATAAATAAAGTGTTTCTTCGTGAAGTAGACTGTCTATCTCATGAGTTCTAGAACACTCCATGTAGTCAGGTTGGCAATAGTTCTCAACCTTCTTGCCTGTATCTCCTGAGTGTCTGGACTGTAGTCATATGTTACCAGATCCCACTTCAATATTTTAAAGCCACTTTAATTTTATTTTAGGTTTAATAATCTTTGTTACAATGTAAAGATGACTGAGAACTTTTGAGGGGTTTGTTTTGGTTAAGTATCTGGAAAGTTTAATTTAGTTTCAGACATACAAATGAGAGAAATAGAAATAATGATGTGGCAGCCAGGCGGTGGTGACGCACGTTTTTAATCCAGTACTCGGGAGGCAGAGGCAGGCGGATTTCTGTGAGTTTGAGGCCAGCTTGGTCTACAGAGTGAGTTCTAGGACAGCCAGAGATACACAGAATAACCCTGTTTCGAAAAAACAAACCAGACCAAACAAGATGTGCAAATATTTGTCTCAGAGAGTATAAAACCTGTTGAGTGCAAATGAACTTTCAAAAATTGTGTGATTCTGTGTGTGTGTTTTACGTGGGAGCCTTTTAAATAGCTATTTTGGGACCTGGGGAGATGACTCAGTTCGTAAAGTACTTGCTGTTCAAACACAGAGACTGGTGTTTGACCCCTAGTACCTTCACAATGCTAGACAACCTTTTGATCTCCTTGCTGGTTTCCCATCTATCCAGATCAAGCTCGATACCCTGTCTCAGAAAATGAGGAGGGGGAGTAAGACTCCCGTAGTGGATCTCTGGCCTCCTACACCATAAACGTTTACAAATAGGTATCCCCAACAAAAAGCCACTTTGTAGTTTATGTTCCATACATATATAATGTAAATTACCTTAAAAGGAAACATTGTAGGATGGTAGTGATACACACAAATAACTTTCCTTCATTTTTTCCAGATATGGCCGCGTGGAAAGTGTCAAAATTCTCCCCAAGCGGGGGTCTGAAGGAGGAGTGGCTGCCTTTGTGGATTTTGTGGACATCAAAAGTGCACAGAAAGCTCACAACTCAGTCAACAAAATGGGAGATAGAGACCTACGCACGGATTATAATGAACCAGGCACTATTCCAAGTGCTGCTCGGGGATTGGATGATACAGTTTCCATAGCATCTCGTAGTAGAGAGGTTTCTGGGTTCAGAGGAAGTGGTGGAGGGCCTGCTTATGGCCCTCCACCATCACTTCATGCACGAGAAGGACGCTATGAACGGAGACTCGATGGGTAAGTTCCAAGGTTTTTGTAGGCAGGTATTTTGTATTTGATGTGGTGAGAAACAGAAACTCAAATTTAGGGGCCCCAGATGGATTTAAAGTTTTGGGCATTCTCATGTTTCCTATTTTGGGTTGGAAACGGAAGTGATGTCTGTCCCAGTGGCTGGTACTTCATGGAACCATAGAGGATATTTGCTGCAGCAGATTGGATATCTACTCCTGAGCTGACGTGGTGGAAGAGGTCCTGCAGCATCATCAATTTTGGAGTTACCTGGCTTCTAGAAGGAAGTATCCCTCCTGTTGGATATTATCAAGGCCTTCCTTGGATATATCCTTACTACCAGATGGAGCTATTTGGCTACTGGTTTTGTCTTCGGGCTGTGTGGAATATTTCCGGAATATCAAGAGCCTGCAGATCTTTTACAAGCTGATAAGCACCTCTCAGTTTTCAGTATGCAAAGTCTACAAACAAATCGGATTGTCACAAAATATCTAGCAGATCGTTGATTCAACCATTTGGATACTACAACCAATACTTGAGCATGGAAATGTGTACCTGGGTGAGGAAAAACAAAGGCACTGCTGGATTTTTCCCTTTTGGATATATTCAGTTTCTGTGGAATTACACTTGATGGAATGGGGAAATAGAAATTGTGGACATTCGTAAATGCTGGAGTACAGCCGCCTCCTAACTGCTGGAATGTATGGGATGCTGCCATCTCAGACTCCATTAGCCGAGGGGAAGAGGATTACTGTCCACTTCTAACGCAGGTTGCCACCCTGTTGAAGGACCTTTAGCATTGAACACAGCACTGTCAGTTGTGGATACAGCAGTCACATTGACTAGGCTGGATGTCTACAAAAGTGGACAGTTGTCAGCAACTTTGTTCCTCATTCACTGGAATTGTAGAGAGATTTTCCTCGATGCCAGCTGCCTGATCGTGTTTAGGGCTGCAGATTTTTATGAATGTGGATCAATTTATAATTGTCTACTATCTCAAGAAAGAAGTCTGGGGGTTTGAGAGTTACAGTTTGTCTGGGACTACTTGCTTCCTGTGGAATTATTTGTCTGATCACTAAGATTTTTTTTCTTGTGGTTCATCTAAATATCATTTGACACCCTTGCCCACTAAGAAGGTGGATTACCCCTGTAAGAGGGGCCAAAATTGGGGAAGTTATGTTCACAATTCTCTCCCTAGATTTAATTGGGATTATAGGTCGTGTTTCCACAGTTGGAAAAGGTTGGTATGTCCTGACCTGTGTATATTAGCCCCTCTTCTAACCCAAGTCACACCCTTTCTTTCCCCCACTAACTTTAGATGCATTTAGTACTAATAGATGAATCCAAGACTAGCAGTCAGATCTCAGCTCTGCTTCTCTCATGCCTGCCTCTGTATCTTCTTAATGGATAAGAGCTGCACATGCTTATGAAATGCCAGCTGTAGCAGTAACAGTCTGTTGCTTCTGTTACATCATTAATTACGGCTTTACCAATTAACATTTGGTAGTGTGCAGAATTGCCCTATTACGATTTTTTCGTATAAATCTAAAGGAAACCTTGTTAGACACTGAAAAATTTTGGAATTGTAGTTAATGAAAAAGGAAAATAATGCTATTTAGTACACTTCAGAAGAAAATATATTACTGATTACCTCTCCCTTTGTCAGCTTAGTTTCCCATATTGGCAGAAAAAAAAAAGCCTATCAGGAATCCATGGAGATGGCTCCATAGATAAGATGCTCTCCATGGAACCACACAGACCTGGACTCAGATCCCTAGCACCTAGTGACTGCCTGGCACGGTGATGTGCAGCATCACCCCCACTGGGGAGCTGGAGACGGGGACTCCTGGAGCTTATTGACCAGCCAACTTAGCTCATTTGTCTAGCTCCAAGTTCAGTGAGAGACCCTGTCTCTAAAGCTAAGATGTAGGCTGAGTGTGCTGACATAACCCTTTAATCCCAATACTGGAGGCAGAGGCTGGTGAGTGTCTATGAGTTCTAGGCCAGTCTGGTCTATACAATGAGTTCCAGATTAGCCAAGGCTACAAAATGAGAATGAAAATAAGGCATGAAATGGTCAAGGAAGGCACACCCAGTGTGTCTTCCACATGGCCTTGGATACGTGGAGATGCACGTGTGTACACAGACACACAGTCTAGTATAGTAGGGCTGGTACTAAATGAGATGCTGAGGGAAAGGGACTGCTGAAGGAGATACTGGGAATCTGGGAACGGATTGAGAAAATGATGGTGATTCTTAGAGAACGTTGAATCTAGCCTTGTTGGAGAGATTCTAATTCTTTATCTCTCAAGATTCTTTTTCTTTTGATAGAAGATTGATAGTAGGTGAGGTTGTAGAACAGCCCCAGTGACTTGTGCCCATGCCCTGCAGAAGTAGAGAATTTAGAATTTCTTAAAAGAGTAGGGCTTTTCCTTCCTTCCTTGTTTTCCCTTTGTTTGGTTCTGTTGTTTTTTTGAGACAAGAGTCTCACTGGCATCACAGTCATGGTCTCACCTGTCTCTGCCTCCCATGAAGGGTCTGGGCTCCCATGCCCAGTGTCTGAGTTACCGCAAACCACTTGTGCACTCTTATACATGCATTACATCCTGTAGTCTTGGGCTGGCAAACATCAGCATCCTAACTAAAAATCTCAGGGAACTGAGGATGTAGTTCAGTGGTGGAACACTGGGCCCACATGTCCAGAGCCCTGGATTGGAACTCAGAACTGCAAAATCAAAGCCAGTATTGTTAAGTCAGGTCATGGCTAATGACTGCTCACAAGTAGCTCACCGTTGCCAGCATTGCCACTTTCATCTCAGGCACCTTTGATACTGTCAAAGCCAAGAAAACCTATTTCTTCCAGTCATTGAACACATATATTAAGAAAAATTAGTCATGGTATAAGTACTTAAAAATTATGTAGCAGCTGGGAGATAAAACAGCTTTCATTCTTAGGTAAAGTTATGCAGACAGTGTTATGCAACATCCCAATATTTTGATATCTTAATTGTTTTTAAGCTGCCATTCTCATTTTTAAATATAATTGTTTGGGCAATTTATATAGCTTAGTAATTTATTCAGAGGACCCAAGCATCAACATGATGAGAGGCCTGACAGTTGTGAGATGTGCCTTACAGCACTGACTCCTAGGGATGGTTGTGAGGTGTGCCTTACAGCACTGACTCCTAGAGAGAGTGAGGCAGTAGGACTGAAAGTTCAGATCTAGCCTGGGCTGTATAGCAAGACCCTGTCTCCAGGGGACGGAAAGTTCAGGAGGAAGAAAACACTGCGTTTGAATTGTTTGCTTTGTTTGGCTGTTCTCCTACTGCAGAACGTGGGCTGTCAAAGGTGTCAGTGTCTTCCTCAGTGCAGTACACAGAAGTGTTCTGAAATAAACTGCAAGTAAATAGAAGTCTAGTATATGTTTTATTCTGTTGAAACTGTAAAAATACTCCAACATTAAGCTGGGCCTGGTGGGTGCATTCCCTTTAATCCCAGCATTTGGGGCTGATCTCTGTGTTGGAGTCCAAACTATCAGGGTATAAACTGGGTATTGTGCATTGTGGTACATACCTGGTGCTTAGGAGGTGGATACAGGATCAGAAGTTTAAGGTCATCCTTATATACATAGGAAGTTTGAGGTTAGCCTAAGCTATGAGACTGTCAAAAAAACTAACAACAAAAACCCAAAACAATCAAACAATGGTATTCACAACACACACACACCCTTTTATAAAAGTTGAAAAATCTCCCATAAAGGGATCATTTGACATGCAGAACACTACCGAGGAAGGCCAGCCCAATATAAGTAAAAACAATGTTCACTAGTGAAGTTTTCGAGTCAAGTAAAATGTTGAGCTTGTCAATGTTTGCTTACTAAGGTCCATCCTATGTAGAGAGTGATGAGGTGCGAAGACAACTCTGAAGTGGATGTTTGCATGACTTGCTTTCAGTTTTGCTTGCTCCTTTCTGATTAAATATTTTCCCCTCCTAAATGCAGGGCTTCAGATAACAGGGAGCGTGCTTATGAACATAGTGCCTATGGACACCATGAACGGGGGACAGGAGCATTTGATCGGACGAGACATTACGATCAGGATTACTATAGAGACCCTCGAGAGCGGACTTTACAACACGGGCTCTATTACACTTCTCGGAGTCGAAGTCCAAACCGCTTTGATGCTCATGACCCCCGATATGAACCTAGGGCTCGGGAGCAGTTTACACTGCCCAGCGTGGTACACAGGGATATCTACAGGGACGACATTCCCCGGGAGGTACGAGGCAGAAGGCCAGAGCGCAGCTACCAGCACAGCAGGAGCCGATCACCACATTCGTCCCAGTCTAGAAACCAGTCTCCGCAGAGGCTGGCTAGCCAAGCATCCAGACCCACCAGGTCCCCCAGCGGTAGCGGCTCTCGAAGTCGATCCTCCAGCAGCGAGTCGATGAGCAGCAGCAGCAGCACCAGCACCGACAGGTAGGTGCAGCCGTTCATCTGCTCAGCGCACCCCTCCTGCGATGCTAGGGGCAGGGCTAATGGTGTTGATCTAGCACTTCCTCTCTCTCTCTTTTATTTTGGTATTTTTCAGGACAGGGCTTCTCTGTGTAGACCTGGCTGTCCTGGAACTCCCTCTGTAGACCAGGCTGGCCTCAAATTCAGAGATTTGCCTGCCAGTGCTGGGACTAAAGTGTGCGTGAGCACTGCCCAGCGGTACTTCATTTTTGAAAGTAATCCTAGATTATATATTTAATGAGTAGCATGCAGGCACTGAATTAACCGGAATCTAGCTGATGGTTTACCAGTACTGTTTTATCCCTTATATGTTTGATGTTAAATTGCTAAAAAGGAAGAGAAATAGTGACGGAAACCTAGTGAGGCAGATTTTGTGACAGTGGATCTCTGAAGACTTTCTTTCTTTCTTTCTTTCTTTCTTTCTTTCTTTCTTTCTTTCTTTCTTTCTTTCTTTCTTTTCTTGTGGGGGGAGGGAAGGAAGTGGTGTGAGACAGGGTTTCCTTTGTGTAGCCCTGACTGTCCTGGAACTCTCTCTGTAGATCAAGTTGGCTTTAAACTCACAGATATCCTCCTGCCTCTGCTCCCGAGTGCTGGGATTAAAGGCGTGCATCACCATGCCTGTCTTATTTTTATTTAAGTGTGTGGCGTCAACTTCTCATTGTGGATGAGCATTTCTAAAAGCTGTTTGGGTAAATGTGTTGGTAGAATACATTATTTATTGTCATTGGGCAAACCAGCTTTAATCGTATTTTATCACTACAGTGTGCTTTACTACATTTATAAATGCATTCCTTCACCCAGGGTTACTGTTTTGTTTTCCAAGGCTGAGATAATGAATTTATTGGGATTTTTTTTGTATTGAGTTTTATGTTAAAGATGAGCAGTAATAAGTTGAAGGTCGTCTTAAAAAGGAGACTTAGAGGTCACGCTGTGTGGATTTTGAAGTTATAGAGTTCAATAGATAGTATATTTTTTATGTAACTGGATAGTTTGCTTGTGATTTCTGGGCCTCAGCTTTCTTATTGTGTATATGAAACATACTTTAGAAGTAGGTATGGTGGCATCTGTCTGTTATGGCTACTACATAGGAGGCTAAGGCAAGAGAGTCCATACCCTGCCTCCAGGGTAAAACCCTGTTTGAATCTGCTACTCCTCATAGCTAAACAACCCCAAATTCGTAGAAAACAAGTGAGACTTACTTCTTGTATTAAAATGAAAATGGCATGTAATGTGCTTACTGCAACCTCAGAATATAAACTCTACTGTGTAGCCAGCAGCATTCTCTCTAGTTAGACTGTTAAACCAGGTGCCCTATAGTAAATTTAGGTGATACATATTATAAACTTGGAGGGCACAGCTTCTTTGACCTGTTAAGTCCAGATTTGGGCTGGAGAGATGGCTCAGCTGCACCCACATGGCAGATCACACCTGTCTGTAACTCCTGTTCCAGGGGATCCAACACCCTCATAGTGCAGGAAAAACACCAATGAAAATTTAAAAAAAAAAGTGCTTAGATTTAAGTCACATAATTGAATAGCTCTCAGGCTTCCTAAATTGTCTAATTCAGAATAATAAAGTGGAAATTTTGGCCTCATCTTCCTAATCTAGCTGTGATCTAAATATTTGGGAAATTGCCATATTTGAGTGACGCGGGCACTTTTGGAAGTCAGAGAAGTTAGATTGGCGTGTTGTCTAGACGAATGGTTGATGAAGCTAACCTTCTTAACAGATCAGAGAACCTCATTGTTTCGTTCTCCTGCCTGGGGTTGCTTAAGATACTCACATTTTTGTCATTTCTTTAAAATCTGCCATTGAAGGAATCCCTCAGTGTTTCATTGGGTTAGAACTTCCCTGACGGCTGTGCGTGTTGATGTTAGTGTCTGGGTTGGAGCGTTTACTGAAGTGTGTGTGGGCGCTGATGTCAGTGTCTGGGGCAGAGCTTTCAGTGAAGATGTGTGGATGCTGATGCTGATGTCAGGGAAGTCTGCGATGTGAAGCTCTGGGCAGCCTGACACTGAATGCGTGGTTACAGTCTGAGTGGGACTCAAAGTTTAAATGCAGAAGTGATCTGATGCTGCTGATGGAGCTAATCTTTGCTCACACAGGGTTTTTGCTTGTTTGTTTGGGGTTTTGGTTTTTGGAGAAAGGGTTTCTCTCTGTAGCTTTGGTGCCTGTCCTGGAACTCATTCTGTAGACCAGACTGGCCTCGAACTCACAGAGATACGCCTGCCTTTGCCTCTCAACTGCTATGATTAAAGGCATGAACCATCACCTCCAGCCCTGTTCTTAGTTTTTAAGATCTGTCTTCTGACTTTCTGAACTTAGAGAAAGGCAGGATGTACCTGGAAACGACTTTAAGGACTAAATCTCAGGGAGAAAGTGGGTGAGCAAGAAGATAGATACTGGGGATGACTGTGGCAGGTGACTGTGTCTAGGTTTACCTTCTTACATAGAGGATGTGAGCTGAGGGTCTGGAAGACCACATCTGACCAGCTGAGCAGTTTAATTTGCCTTTTACACAGTGTTTTATAAGTTTAAAATTTAGAACTTTAGGGCTTATTTGTGCTCCTTGTACTGGTAAGTCATATCATCATAAGGAGGCCAAGGATTCAAGCTTGCTACTTGAGGACAGCTCTCCATGGGTTTGGAGAAGGGTCATTGATGGTTCTTGCTCTGCTCCTACTTGCCATCCCCAGGGTCTCATGTATCCTAGACTAGCCTCAAACCTACTATGTAGTGGAGGATAACCTTCTTGTTTCTACCTCCTTCATGTTGGGATTACAAGTGTATGATACCATGTCTTGTTCTCTGGGGTTTTACAGGTTGAGCCTGGGCTTTCTACGTGCCAGGCAATCCTGCTACCAACTGAACTGTGTCTCCAACTTAATTCTTCCTGGTTAAGTGTTTTTCCCATTTGAAGAGGTTCTAATACATTTTTTGGGTCATTGATTTCCTTTCCTATATGGTAATACAGAAAACATACACACATGGTTTCTTTTTCCTTAGTAGAGGGAACACAAGATTGATTGTGTTCACAATTCACATGCACATTTTTGTTTGTTTTTCAAGACAGGTTTTCTCTGTGTAGCCCTGGCTGTTCTGGAACTAGCTGTGTAGACCAGATGACCTTGAATTCTCAGGAGTCTGTCTGCCTCTGCTTCCCTAGTGCTGGGATTAAAGGTGTGCACCACCCTCTCCTGCACAATTAATTCCCTTGATCAAGGGAAAGCAAGAGGGTTTTAAAGGTAACACGCCCCACAGCAGTGTTTTCTGGACCTGTCATAGTTCAGCCATTACCTGAGCCTCAAATTAGCTTATTGATTTCCTTCTGTTAAAGTGTGACTGACAGCTGCTTCGTGATGGCAGTTTGGTGTCTATGTATGGAGCAGTGGGAGGACAGAAAGGTCATCTAACTCTGGAGACCTAGGGTAACACTGGTCAGGCTGTGACGGATGTGTAGAAGTAGAAAAAAGAAGAGAAAGGTATTTTAATTTTGACAGGAATGATCTAAATGTTTTGAGATCAGCAAATAATTTGTGTGTGTGTGTGTGTGTGTGTGAGAGAGAGAGAGAGAGAGAGAGAAAGAGAGAGAGAGAAGTTTTCTCTACGTAGCGGTGGCTGTCCTGAAACCTCACCATGAAGCCCAGACTGGTCTCAAACTCACCTGCCTCTGCATCTTGAGCACTGAGATTAAAGGTGTGCACCACCTTTACTGGCTAAGACCAACAGATAATTTAAAAATAGTTTAAACATGTTAATAATTCAGGTTTTTAAGCTTTTAAAATTAATTTTTTAGATTTATGTGCATTAGTGTTTTGCCTATATATGTATATGTGTGCCACATGTACACGGTTTCCACAGAGATCAGAATATGGTTTCAGATATGCTGGAACTGGAATCATGTATGGTTATGAACCACTGTATGGGTGCTGGAAACTGAACTCAGGTCCTCTGCAAGAGCCAGTAAGTATTGTTAACCGTGGGGCCATCTCTCCAGCCCCAGGGGTTTGTTCTTCATGCAGAGACAAGCACTTGAAGGATTTTCAGAGACATAACTTGTGAGATGTGTACTTTGGAAAAGGCAATTTCTGGGGTCACTTGGTAACGTGCTGGCATAGCATGCCATAGGGCTTTGTTCTCTAACACACACACAGCAACAGCAACCAAAGAAAGGCCTTCAGACTCACAAACTTTACCGCCCTGTTCTCCAGAAAACCAACCAGCCAACCAAACCAACCTCATTGAAACCATGGAGCTTAAACTAGAATAGATAAACTGTTAGACCTCAGAGAAGGAAAGCCTGACTGGGAATGATGGGAGACAGTCTGTTAGAGTCAGCTTGTGCTGACTCATGAAAACCAGGATGAACTTCGTGGTGACTGAATCAGTGGTGCGTCACTGGGGCTCTCCACCAGGAACAGGACCAGGTCTGCTTTTCTAGAATGAGCTGAAAAGCTTTGACACATGGGAGGGATTCTTAGTTAACGCGAAGGGGGAAGCAGAACCAGTGGAGATAGGTGGACACTTTGGTCATGTGATTGTGAGTGAAATTAGGTCCTGTGGCATTGAGAAGGGTCTCTTAGCCTTGTTCCTTCATCAGATGTTTTTTTTTCCTCTACAACTAAATCATATGAAAAGACAGACAAACTGAAAGAAAAAGCCCCTCTCCCTCTCTCTTTTTGGATGACTTTTGAATGTAATAGTCACAAAAGCTACTTAGAGATGTTTAAAATTAACATTGTATATTGACACAATGTAGCTTGTTCACACCGTGGTTTCTCTCCTGTCAGCTTGGCTGACTGGGAGGCCCTCCTTTGATCCACCATGACTGATTGACCCTGCTTTGCTGACAAGACTCTGGTAGCCCACCTGAAGTGAGCGGGCACACAATTATTGACTGTGGTTGCATAGTCTTTCCGAAAGAGAGGCATTTACTCTTCCTCATAGCTTGTCACACATCTAGCTGATGAGAAACAGGCCTCTTGTACAAACTCCCATGTGCTGCCCTGTGCTGCTTGAGGTACTGTCTTTGTTCCAGCTGCCGTTCACTGTGTCACTCTTTTTTTTTGTTTTTGGAGACACGGTTCCTCTGTGTAGCCCTCATGTCTTAGAAGCTGTGTAGACCAGGCAAGATTCACTTGCTGCCTCTTGAATGGTAGAATTAAAGGCGTCCACCAACACCTCTGGCCATTTTTTCCTTTAACAGAACACTTTACATATTTGTTTTAAATTTCTGTGTGTGTGTGTGTGTGTGTTATATGAATGGTTGTGCGGCTGTGATGTGCTTGTTCAGGTCAAAGGACAACATTGGAGCGGGGTCTCTCTCTACCTTTTTGTGGATGCAGGAGATTGAATTCAGGTGGCCAGGCTTACACAATGTCACCCTTTACTTACTGGGCCATCTTGTGGGTCCTCAACACAACATGTCATTGTTTACTTATTTATCCACTTATTTATTTATTTTTTAGGGTGTCTCTGTGCAGCCTTGGCTGTCCTGGTAGACCAAGCTATGCTCAAACTCAAGAGATCTGCTCCCTCTGCCTCCCCAGTTGAGATTAAAGGCGTGCGCCACCACGGCTCCTTTCGGTAGCACATACACTAAAATTGGAAGAATGTAGAAAAATTAGCGCGCCCCCAATACAGAACACTGTAAATGCATTACAGTTTTAGTGCTTGAAACCAGAATATTTATTATGTAACTGATAGTTGAAATCTTCAGAATGAATTGGATGCTATGGTCACCACCCAATGGGGTTTAGGTGTTTCTTTACTAGATACATGCGTGGATCTTTATTAGACCGATTTTGGATGCCTCGTTTGTCTAGTGTGGTAGTAGAGGCACAGACCACCAAATCAAACACTTGGGAGACTGAGACTGCCATGACCTTAAGTCTTAGGCCATCCCTGTCTAGATTACTAGTACACTGTTTGCCAGACATGCATGAAGCCCAGGGCTTCATCCTGGCTGCAGCACTGCTGCCTCCTCCTTGATACATTTTCTTTACTTTAGAGTAGTTGACTTTTCCTTGAAAGAAAAATGAACATTTTTTTGGTTTGTTTTTAAATTATGATGAAGAGTTTCACTGTGTAGACCAGGCTAGCCTCAAACTCAAAACCACCTACCTACTACCTTCGTCTCTCTCTTTAGTGCTGGGATTAAAGGTGTGTGTCACCATACACGACTGAAAATTCCATCGTGTGCACCATTTTGTGTGGAGGCTGGAGGACAGCTTGCAGGGGTGTAGAGTGTGTCAAGTTCCTTTTAACCCTATTAGCTACTCTGCTGTCTTGGAAAAAATTTTGCTTAAGTTTTTTTTCTAGGGATAGTTGTAAATGTTATTAGTTTTAAATAAAAATTTTGAGTAAATTATATTAAAAATTGTCTGTGAGTGGGCATGGTCTTGTATGATGTGAGCCTAGGAGGTGGAGGCTCTCCTCTGTTACATGAGACCTTGTCTGAAATGGAAACTACAGTTACCTACAATGCCACTAAGCTTTCCTTAATGGTGGACATTTGGAATTTTATCTTACCCAAGTTTGGAGAAAAATATAAAAAAAATAAAATATTGAATAAATTCTAGATTCACACACCTCCCTTCCACACATACACCTTGCTATTGGGGATCAAATGAAGACCTTGCCTTACCACTGAGGTAGAGCTATGGCTTCTGACTCATAACATAATCCTTGCACCTTGCAGACCTTGAAGGCTGAGGCAGCTTAGGTTCAAGGGCAGCCTGGCCTGCATAGTGAGACTTTGTTCCTGTGTAATAAGCTCTTGTTTCCTATGAAGACCAAGGCCGCATGTGGCCCTGTGAGCATCTGAATGTCCTGTCCAGATCAGAGATAGCTTTCTTGAAGACCTTTTAACCTTACGAGGAGCTCTTGCAGGTCCCTCCAGTTCAGATAGAAACCCTTCCATAACTGCAGTCACCTGCAGTTTGAAAGCAGGAGGGAACCCTGGGGTTGGTGACATGGTCTGTGTCGGGTGATACCTGCGTTTAGCTTTTGTAAGTGTAGTTTTTTTTAGGTGTTAATTAGGAGAATGAATGCTTTGTAAAATCTTACCCTGTGTGTGCATGGCAGTACATTCCTGTCACGATGAGCATGTCTGTCCTTGTCTTCTGTCTTTAAGGTGGGGTCTCTTTCCCAACTGCTCCTGCCAAGCTTGCAGACCTCTTCTGCCGCCACCTCATAGCTCTCTTAGGGATTAAAGACGCAGGCTCCCATACAGAATATATGGGAGCTATTATAGTTATAGGGATGGAAACTAAGACCCTCGGGTTGCACAGCAAGCGCTGAACCCATTGAGCTGTCTCCCTAACCCTTGCTCTGTGTTTTTGAGAGAGGCTCTTGCAGTGCCCCTACCTCCTGTGTTCAAGAATTTTCATAGATACATACTGTTATCGTTTGTGTAAATGCTCATTTTATTACCTGGTCATGTACTTTGCTATGATAATGTATTATTTGCTGGAAACTACTACAAGTGGGAGTAACTTTCACGCATATATTAAGTAAAAGTTTCTTGCTGGGTTTTTTGATATTGCACACCTTTAGTCCCAGCATGCTGGGACAGACCCTGTATCACATCGTCGTCATCATCATCATCATCATCACACAAAAACTATATTATTTAAAACACTGCTTGGCCTATTAGCTCTAACTTCTTATATGTTAACTCTTGCATCTTAATTTAACCCATCTCCATTAATCTGTGCATCACCACAAGGTTGTGGCCGGCCAGCAAAGTTTTATCATGTCTGTCTCTGGCAGAGGCTCCATGGCTTCTCCAAACTCCACCTCCTTTCTCCCAGCATTCAGTTTAGTTTTCCCTGCCTGCCTCTAAGTTCTGCCCTATCCACAGGCCAAGGCAATTTCTTTATTCATTAATGGTAATCACAATCTACAGAGGGGAATCCCACATCATTGAAAGGTTTTTTTTTCCATTTGAGTGGTATGAAGAAAGTTTGCTAGTGTTAAGAGACCATTAAAAACGGACTCTTACCAGCTGCAAAAAGAAATATATACATGCGAGTTTGTGAAAGTCAACAGTTAGGTTTATATTGCTCTTTTTGGAATAATAATTTAAATGCATTTGTATTTGGGGGCATTAAAGCAGCCAATGTCAAAGATTAAAGATGTCGGATTTTGGAGGGGGTGCTGGGTATGGAACCCAGGGTCTTGCACATGCTCTCTCACTAAGCTTCGTCCCTTAACCAGTACACACTCCTTAAGAGGCTGGTCCTCATTGTCTTGTGGCCCTTGTTTTCACCTAAAATGCAAATACCTGCACTCTGATTTAAGCCTAAGTAAGGTGCTGTATTGCCTTATCTAAGAAAGGGTTCAGAAATAGTGCCAGCTGGGCTGTGGTGGTACACATGGAAGCAGGCTGATCTCTGAGCTCCAGGATAGTCAGGGCTACGCAGAGAAGCCCTGTCTGGTACCCCCCCCCAAAAAAAAAGTCAAAGAAAATTTGTTATGAACAAAAACTAACTCTTTACTGTTGGCCTTTCTAGCTATTAGACGGAGTTTCTGCTTGTGATTATCAACTGTGATGTTATCCAGTAAGAGTCAGTTCACGGTGTTACCCACTAGTTATTCTGCCTCCCTGAAGCGTGGTATCTGGGTTTTTCTGGAAGTTATTGTTAGAACAGGTAGTCAGTGGCCAGAGCTGAGGGGGCAGCAGCAAGTCTTTGTGCCCTAAAACGCCTCCCAAACCTCTTGTTTTTTCTTCTTCAAGAAACAAGAATGTTTGCACATTCTCGGCTTCTTGTAGTTTTAGGCTGTTTAAAGGTAAGGGAAGAAAAGAGGCTGTTTTCTGCATTCCCCTTGGGGGCAGCCAGCAGAGGTCACTGCAGATCCCTGTTTTGCTAATGTTCCTTTTTTTTTTTTTTTTTTTTTTTTTTTTTTTTTGCCGCTGCGTGCTTCGCTTTGTTGTTCCTCTGATGCCACACAACCTTGGATATCAAGGCTGAGAGCACGGCCCCGGCTAAGTGTGGAACTGGAAAAAGCAAAGCGCCTGCTTCCTGATGGCGCTGGCGAACCTGCCTGGTTCTGTCTGTGGGGATCTAGGAGCATGTCCACTTCCTATCTTGTTTCCCAGAAACGCTGTATATATTTTTGTGAACACTTAAAAATGAAAAAGAAAAAAAGTGTGACTTCTGGTAGTGCCAGGGCTGAAAGAATAGACTTTGCATTTTGGGAGCAGTGCTGGGCTGACCAGGGTTTGCTCTGCCTCTGGAGAATAGAACCCAGGGGCGAGGTTGAGTTTTGTTTGGGAAGCTAGGAATTGTGTGTTTGTATCTCGAACTAGCCTGAACTGGAATTATCCGGTTTGAGCTGGCCCTTTGCCACCTCCTGGAGGCTTCCTTGTTTTGCCAGCCTTTGCCTTGTTTGTGGCGTTGCTGGGCTCAGGGATGGCGGCTGCCACAGGTCTTGTGACGTGGGTGTGCTCTCAGGGGCGGGGCCCAGCGAGCCTAGAGGCGGGGCCAGCGGCCGTCATCACGCTGCCGGTTTTATTTGTCCCCCCACCTCTGCTGTGGGTCGCCGCCCAGAGCCCCTGCTGTCTGGCCCTGTTGCTGCCTTGCTGCGCTCCCTCATAATCTGGGAACTGGTGGTTGGCGGCCCTGGGGCTGCTTTGAGCTCTGCCTGGCTTCCCATCCTTTTCCCTTGGCTTGTGCTGGGGTTGCTTTGGATTTGTTAGGTTGAACGGAATTAAAATAAGTTGGGGTAAATCTGTGCTTTGATATTGTGTGAGTTTTAACTTTGATGTATTTTTTTTTTTTTTCGAGGCAGGGTCTTACTGTATAGCTCTGGCTGTCTTGGAATTTACTGTGTAGACCAGGCTGGCCTAGAACTCAGAAAGATCCACTTGCCTGTCTCCCGAGTGCAGGGATTAAAGGTGCTGTAATGTTCAGGTCTCAAGTAGCCTAGGTTGACCTTTACTTTCTGGACCTAGAAATTCTGACCCTTGCCCCTCCTCCACCTCCTGAGTGGTGGCTTATAGGTGTGAGAAGATTGGTTCTCATCTTCTTTTACTTATTAATTCCTCGCTGTATTTTTAGTGATGAGAATGAAAGTTAAGATTTTATGCTTCTGAGCAGGATTCTACCAGAAGCTGTATCCCTAGTGTTGCCTTCCCCCTTTTTTGAGCCAAAATTTCATTCTGTATTCCAGAGCTGCTTGAACTTGAACTGTGTGTGTGGGGGGGTGTATTCATGTGTTTGGAGACTAGAAGGGTCAGCACACTCCCTGTAGCGGGAGTTGGGGGGGGGTTGCAGGGTGCCTGGCTTGTTATATCTGTCTGGTCCTCAGGCTAGGACTGCTAACCACAAGCGCCTCTCCAGTCCCCTGGCCTCATGCCTGTGCCACCACACCTGACTAAAAATTTATTTTGATATGGGAAAGAATGCTACTGTGCGGGTTATTTTCAAGTGATGAGTAATGTCTTCAGTAGAGGTTTTTCTGTGTCTCTGGACACACAGCACAGCTGTGCTGGGATTAGAGGGAGCCCAAGAGACACCTGTGCTGCTCCCATGATTCACAGGCTCAAAACCGAGGGCATTTGTTCCAGGGCTCTTCCTTACTTTGACAAGCACAGCCACTTTTGAATGCACTGTGTCACAGTGCTTGCAGCCATTTTGCACCATAACTTTGTGTGTTTGGGTGAAGATTCTAAAGAAATGGCTACATTTAAAGGGAACAGTTTTAGACTGTTTCTTTTACTTTGTAGTCACTTAAAAAATAAACCAGTGCCCCCAAATTATAAAAACTAAGCATGGGTAGGTTAGTGCCTTTCAAATTTCTTGGGCCTGAAACCACTTCTAAACGCAGTTTAGAAGCAGGCAGTAGCAAGTTTCCCTCTTGTCCCGGGTAGAAAGGAGAGTCAGTGCCATGGTTAAGTCGGGGGAGGACAGACTCTCACAGTACACTGATACAGGCTCCATCAGATGTACCCAGTTGGTGTATCTGCAATGAAAAAAACCCCACATGTTCCTGGATATGGCCGCCAACACCTGGAATCAGTGCACTCAAGCACTCAAGGAAGGAGGAGCTTATTCAAGGCCAACTGGAGCTACAGGATGAGATTCTGATTTTAGAAAGAGGTGGGTTGTAACCAGCACCTAAAAAGCGCAGAGGCAAGGGGATCTCCGATGAGTTGAGGCTAGCAGGATTACATAGTCAGACTCGCTGGTCTAAATGAGAATGATTCCCATACGCTCATATGTTTGAATGCTTAGTCCCCAATTAGTGTAACTGTTTGGGAAGGATTAGGTGTGGCCTTACTGGAGATGCTGTGTCACTGGGGGTGGGCTTTGAAGTTTGAAATTCCTCACCAGGGCCACTCAACTCTTGCTCTTTGCTTTCTGCCTTTGGATCAGGACAGAAGCTATTGCTGAGCTCAGCTACTGCTCAGCGCCATGCTCATCTGCCTTCTGCCACACTCCCTCCATATTCATGGACTAACTCCCCGAAACTATAAGCAGTCCCCCAACTAAATGCATCTTCTTTAAGTTGGCCTTGGTCATGATGTTTCATCACAGCAATTAAAAAAAAAAAAATAAGACAAACCGATCTTGTTGCAAAACAAAGCAAAAAGTCACCTCCCCAAACAACCCCCAAAACAAAAAACCTCCCCATGTTCTATTTGTTCATGCCTTTCTAAGCATTTTAGTTGATTTTATATATTACATAGTTAAGTAAATAAGTAAATCCCATGTGACGTTATTGACACATGAGACTTTCTCATCAATCTCCTGTCAAGTCCAAAAGAAACTTCCCAATTCCCCAAACTCCTAGCGCCTGTCAAAATATCCAGGAATGAGAGCTCAGCCTAGTCTACAGCAGGATTGCTGGTGGTTAGATAAAGCCAGAATTCCTCAGAAATGGCTCTCCTGTGTTGCCTATTAGCATATGAAGGTCCATGTTAGCATCCAGGCTCCTTCAGCTCCTACTTTCAAGACTTGTCTGTCTCAAAGACCCCTGGTAGTCTCCTGGCCCTTCTCTTCTCTCAGCTGTCCACCCTTCTTATAGAGCAGCTGTATTCTCTATCCCCTGCTATTCTCCCCCCTCTCAGCTTCCTGTCTGTTTCCTCTCTCTGCTTTGGAGTCTTCCAGATGCCTCTGGTGGTTCTCTCCCGAGTGCAGAGTCTTTCTGTGTACCGCCAACTCTCGAATACGAAAGTTTGACCTTAGCTTAGGCTTGTTCTACTAGCTCTTATAACTTTAGTTAATCCATTTATATTAATCTATGTTTTACCTTGTGGCCTTTTACCTTTTTTTCATTTTGTATGTCCATGCCTAACTCCTTCCATATCTCCTTGGTGTCTTAACAGGCCTAGATTTACCCCCCCCCAAGTCCCCACCTGGAAGCCCCCACCTATACCTCCTGCCTAGCTATTGGCCATTCAGCTTTTTATTACACCAACCACAGCAGTACATTTTCACACAGTGCAAATGCCCCCAACAGGAAAGCAGTGCTGTGGGTACCGCCCCCTCGCCTGCACCCGTGGAGCCCCCTGGGAGCTCTAAAAGTGCTGCTGTGAAGAAGGTGCTCTTGTTCTTTGGGCTTATTTGCTTCATCTATGGAAAGGACAGTTGTGCGGGATGCTTTTGTAGTTATTTTTTTCCTTTTCTTGACACAAAGTCTTGCTGTGTAGCTCAGGCTGTTCTCAAACAAACTGTCCTCTTGCCTCACCCTTCTAAGTCCTGGGATTCTAGGTGCGTGTCACCGTTGTGGGTATTATTTGAGCTGTTGCTTTGAAGGTTACTCGAGTAGCAGGCTTTCTAAAGAACACACAAACACGGTTTGGGGAGGGAACCTGGGGCCTCAGGCAGGCCCGGCAGATGCTGTGCCAGTGTTCTGTGCCTCTAACCTGCTTTCTGAATCTTAAGAGGATTGCCAGCCTATGGCAACTACCTGGGCTTTCCCACTTTGGAATTTAGACTGAAAGTACTCCACAGCCAACATTGTTCTCCAAAAGTGAGTCAGTGGTAAAACAGTGTCTGTTTCACCCACTGCATTTTGTACTCTGAGGCAGAATCTGAACACATGACAAAAATAAACAACAGCCCAGCTGAACATCAGGCAGTCATAGTGCGTGGTCCCAGAACTTTTGGTGGCTGAACATCTGTAAGAAGCACTGGAAAGTCGTGCTGGTATCCTTCAGCTTGGCTGCTCAGCCAGTTTAACAGAAGTAAACTCCAGATTCATTGGGAGACCTTGTCTTAAAAAAATGAGGTGGCCAGGTGGTGGCGGCACATGCCTTTAATCCTAGCACTCGGGAGGCAGAGACAGGCAGAACTCTGTGAGTTCGAGGCCAGCCTGGTCTACAGAGCGTGTTCTAGGACCGTCTCCAAAGCTACTGAGAAACCCTGTCTCAAGAAGAAAAGAAAAATGAGGTGGAGGGACTGGAGAGATAACTTAGGGGTTAAAGGCATTGGTTGCCCTTCCAGAGGACCAGGGTTCAATTCCTAGCACCCATGTGGTGGCTCACAACCATCTATAACTCCAGTTTCAAGGGGTCCAACACTATGTCTGGCTTGCAGGCAGAACACCCATACACATTACTTTGAGGCAGAATAATTTTTAAAAAAAGCAGAGAGTGATTGATGTCAGACTCTGGTCTCACATGTACATATAAGGGTACATGTTCACATAAATGACATAAAAATTCTTAGTTAAGGAATTTTAGTGCTCAGTACAGCTCATCAGGAAATGGCAAAGTATTCTCTATATTAATGAAACCATAGGCTTTTGTTATTAATGGAACAATGAATCTTGAAATTGGATCCAGCACTTTGGTGCCAGCACTTGTAAGTCTTTTTAAGGTATTGTATGTTTGTGTGCTGATAGACTTGTGTGCTATGGTCTGTGTGCACAGAGGTCAGAAGATAACTTCCGGGAGCTGATTTTCTGTACTATGAGAATAGCTGGACTTTCTTGGACCCCCAGCTTCCAAATGATGACAAGGAGACTTACTAAGTTTGAAAGCTGGGCCTTAGATTAGGCTTGTTCCCAACTAGCTCCTATAGCTTAAATATATCTATGTTCTGCCACATGGCTTGTTACTTTTGCTCAGTATATATCTGATTTTCTTCATGCCTGGCTGGTGAATTCCCCGTCTCAGATTCTTACCCCAAGTTCCTCTCTCTCCCTGGAAGTCCCACCTATTTCCTCCTGCCTAGCTATTGGACCATTAAGCTGTTTATTAAACCAATCAGAAGGTGCCTTGACAGAGACACATTTCACAGTGTACAAAAAGATTATCCCACAACATACAGGGGCCCACGGATTGAACTTGGATCATCAGGCTTGGTGGTAGGTGCCCTTACCCAAGAAGCTATTTTAAAGGCCCTTTACAACTCTTTTTCTTTTAATTCCCAATTCTTCTGTTAGCCCCTAGGGACTAACATTTTACCTCTGTCACCGTGTTCTCTGACCCTCACACCCAAGGCCTCACGTGAGGCATGCACTCCACCACTGATATATTGCCAGCCCTGTTGCTGAGTTGTGGACCAGTATAGGTACCCTTAGATGTGTTCAATATATGGGCCATACATTTATTCTCTTCATCCAGCTCATTCCACTCATCCCTTTGTAAGGCTGAGCAATACTTTGTTGTTGTTGTCTGGGGACAAGATCTTTGTGGGTAAGTCAGACTGGTCTTGGACTTGCAATCCTTTTGCCTCAACCCTCAACCCTCCCCCCCGTGTTGGAATATTACAGCTGTGCCATGCTATGAAGATGCCCATGTGCCTGATTTCCCCCAGCACTCTTTCTTGCTTCCTCTCTTTGATCCGATTTTAGTCAGACCTGGGTGGTGGTGGGGAGGTTAAAAGGGAAAGTTCAGTGTTCCAACCTGCCTGGGTATGTTAGGAAGTTCAAGGCCAGCCTGGGCAGTTATCTCAAAAAGGTGTGTGTAAGAGGATGGGGTAAAGACTTAGCAGAATGTCCCACTGAGCAGCCCTGAGCTCAGGGTCAGTGCTTGAGCGCCTGGAGAAGGGGGGCATTTTATTTCATTTTATTGTCTTTTGTGGCTAGAGATTAAAATCGGGGTCTTGACTGTTCTAGGCAAGTGCTCTATTGCCAAGCTGCCTTGTAGTCAGCTTCTTCTATTAGTTCATTGTTTATTTTCCAGCATGGTGTGATGAACTATTCCTATATCTTACGTAACTCCCACAGATAATCATAAGCTTAAAAAATTCGGCTGCAGCAGTCACTGCGTTCTGAAGAATGGAGTCATAGTTAACCTTTTGTGAGTGCTAAGTACACAGTCTTAAGCAGCAGCATCTGCTAAAATCAGGCTTTTTTGCGGGGGTAGGGTGGGGAGGAGGGTTCTTTCAAGAAAGGATTTCTCGGAGTAGCTCTGGCTGTCTTGGAACTTACTTTGTAGACCAGGCTGGCCTCAAAGTCAGCGAGCGTGTCTCTGCCTTCCAAGTGTTGAATTAAAGGTATGGACCACCATACTCGGCAAGGGGGTTTTGCTGTACAGTCACAACTGACAGATACACCTTCCATGATCCTTTCAACCCCCCAGCCATCAGTCCACCCTCTAAACCAGCGCCATTTCCTCAGCAGCACTTGTTACTGTCACTTGATACTAAACTAGCTTGTCCCTTTCTCTGGGATTAAAGGTGTGCGCCACTAGCGCCTGGCAAACCAGGCACTCTTTAAAAAGAGTTCCTGGGCTCGGATGCATGCAGTATAGTGGTGTAGTAGTGCCTAGTATGTGTGAGGGAGGACCCCGGGGTCTATCCCCAACACCTGCTAAAAACAAAACCTTAGACCTAATGTAAATTGTTACTGTTTGTTTCTGTCAGCAGGAATTATTGCTGGGTAGGTGTTTGTTTTCTGCCTCTAGCTCTGCCTGACAGACAGCTAGCTCTGCTCCCCTGTGAGTTCTCCTCTTCAAACTTAATCACTGTTCTTTGTCAGATAGCTGTTGTCTCTGGTTCCCTGATACAGTAAGACTTGAATGCAGAGTGCACGCCCAGGGCTTTCATCCCCACCCTCAGGCCTTCTTGCTGCTTTGTGTTTTCCCCTGCTCTGGGTGTCAGCTGGGCAGTCCCAGCTGACTCAGGACAACAGTCATTTCCAGGAAATTTACCCTTGAGAGGACGACTGAAAAGCAGCAGGCAGCTGCTCACTCTTAGGAAACAAAGGGAACTCTTCTTACTTTCCAAGTTGCCTGGGGAGGAGTAAATAAGAGAAAACTCCCCATTTTAGCTACCTGAAATGTCCAGTTCTGTGGCGTAAGTATTCTGTATTATTGTACAGCTATCACCAGAACTTCCCTACCTTTCCAAACTGAAATTTTAAAAAAATGTAGATTTATTTATTTTATCTTATGTGAGTGCATCTTGCCTTCATGTGCCTGCACACCTGTGTGCCTGGTACTCAGGGAGGTCAGAAGAAAACATTGAATCCTCTGGAGCTAAATTATGGATGATTGTGAGCCATCATGTAGATACTGGGAATTGTACCTAGGCCAGGTTCTCTACAAGAATGAATGTCTCTCCCCCCACACACCTTTTTTTTTTTTTTTTTTTTTTTTTGAGACATGGTTTCTCTGTGTAGCCCTGGCTGTTCTGGAATTCACTTTGTAGATCAGGCTGACCTTTAACTCACAGAGATCCTGTCTCTGCCTCCCAAGTTCTGGGATCAAAAGCTTGTACTAGAATAAGCAAGTGCTCTTAACTGCTGAGCCACCTGTCCAGCCCTCCAAACTGAAATTTTAGTGTAGCACCTATTTAAAAAAAAGTTTTTGGGCTAGGGTGCTGACTCAGTAAGCTTGCAGTGCAAGCATGAGGTCCTAGTTAAGATTCCCAGTGCCCATGTAAAACACTGGTGGGGTGTGGAGACAGGAGCATCCCTGGGGTTTGCTGGCTAGCTGCTGTAGCTGAAATAGCCTAGCTTCAGTGAGAGACCCCTGCTTCAAAAAATAAGTGGAGAGCAATTGAGGAAGGCACACAGTATCAGTCTCCACACATGTGGGTTCATGTGAATGCACGTGTGCAAACACACACACACACACACACACACACACACACACACACACGGTCTAGACGTTGAGGTGGGAGGACACACCTTTAATCTGGGCCACACCTGATGTTGGAAGCCTAGGTAAGGACATGAAAGGAGAAGGAGGAAGCTTTGTTCTGCTTGCTTGCTCTCAACTTGTTAGCAAGAACATCCCTTCACTGCACTAGAGCCCACTTCTTGGGATTCCAACATCTACTGCAGACCAGCTGAGACAGCCAGCCTTGTGAACTGAGCAACTTCTGGATTCTTGGACCTTCCATTCATAGCCAGTTACTGCTGAGTTAGCTGAACTGTGTCCTGTGAATCATTCTAACAAATCCCCTTTTTATTCTCACATACATGCGTGCGTGCACACACACACACCCCCCACACGTATGAAGAGAGAGATTCATTCTGTAAATTCTGCCACTCTAGAGAACCCTAATACAGCCTCTGAATGAGCACTTTTAAAAAATATTTATTTATTTATTTATTTATTTATTTATTTATTTATTATGCATACAATATTCTGTCTGTGTGTATGCCTGCAGGCCAGAAGAGGGCACCGGACCCCATTACAGATGGTTGTGAGCCACCATGTGGTTGCTGGGAATTGAACTCAGGACCTTTGGAAGAGCAGGCAATGCTCTTAACCTCTGAGCCATCTCTCCAGCCCCTGAATGAGTATTTTTAATTTGTCTTTTAAAATAATGCAACTCAACAATATGGGGGGCGGGGCGCATGGCGTCCCGAAATGGCCAAAGCACTGAGCACAGGGATGGAAATCAAAAGCACATAGCACAATGAACTGGTAACGGAGGCTGTGCTGCTGGCACCTGGGAGCAGGATCAGACGATCTGGGTGGAGAGCTCGAGGCCAGTCTATACTATAGAATCAGACCCTGTTTCCAGAAACAAGCAAAGGACAGCAAAAATGGCATTCGATGTTGCTTCTCATCCATTTGGATGATATTCACTCATGGAGCCTATGTTGGCCTCAAACTTGCAGCAATTCTCCAGGACTGGATTTGCAGTGGCTTCCAACACTTGGAAAAGCTGAAACAGGAAGGTGAAGAGTTCAAGGCTGGGCTACAGCCTGGGCTACGACTCCAAACAATCAGAACATAAAGAATTTGGAGCCTTTTGTGCGGTGTTGGATGGACGAAACCACACAGTCACTGGGAAAAGTATATGACAGTTCTCCCCAAAACCTGGAACAGAGACTCATGGGTATCTGTATAACCCACCCTCAGCACATTCTGCAGTCAAAGGGTGGGAGCTAAAAAGAAGGGCGAGACAGTTGAATGGATGCACAAAATGTAGCATGGATCGGGCACATGCAATACTGCTGTTACTCAACCTGACACATCCTAGGTATATGAAGAATTTGGAAGACACTATGCTAAGTGAAAAAAGTCAATCACAAAAGCACATCTATGATTCCATATTAGACAATCAAAGTAGCCAAAGTCATAGGCAGAGAACAGAATAGTTGACTCTAGCAGCTGAGGGAAGAACAAGTGGGAGATCATGTGTGTGTGTGTGAGAGAGAGAGAGAGAGGGGGGGGGGGGAGAGGGAGGGAGGGAGAGAGAGAGAGAGATCTGGGTTCAAGGCCAGCATGGTCTATAGAGCTATTTCCTGGACAGCCAGAACTCCACAGAGAAACCTGTTTTGTAAAACCAAAGCAATAATGATGATGCTTTGGTGAGGAAATAAAACCTGTTACCTCAAATCCCTAGTCGAAATGAAGAAAAGCTGACTACAGCGTCCGTATTAAAACGATTGGAGTGGTTTTCATCCATGCCACCTTTGTTAGTGGTTACAGTGCTGTGTATTTTGATTATTATTTGTTTCACAATTAAAAAATAATGCCACCTGCAAGCCAGGAGTGGTGGTGCACACATTGGGGGTGGAGCAGAGGTAGGTGGATCCCTGAGTTTGAGGCCAGCCTGGTTTCCAGAGTGAGTTCCAGGACAGCTAGGCTACCTTGTCTCAAAAAATAAAATCAGCTGCTGAATTCTTTGGCCTTGGTATTGATAGAAAGAAAAACTCTGCATTTTACTTTTCCTGTAATCAACTGATGCCAGCAAAATTTGAAACCTAGCTTTCACTTTAGTCTAGTTTTAGAAGTTGGCATTATGGAAGGAAAACAAGACTCCTGAGAATGTCTTGATGTCCACAGACTTTGACATGTTCATATACATCACACACGCGCGCGCGCGCACACACACACACAAATAAGTAAAATAAAACAATATACTCCGCCTTTGGCTAGAGATTCTGATGGAGAGATCATTAGTGCTGTTGGGGTTGGAAGTTATGAAAGGAGCACTAGAAAAATGCCAGGTATGGTGGCCCACACCTATATTCACAGCACTCATGCGGTGGAGGCAGGAAGATTAGTTTTCCCTAGTCACACAAAGAGTTTCAAATTGGTATGGATTATATAAGACCCTGTCTCAAAAAAGGAGCTTAATATTGGATTTAATACTGTGTACCTGCACCCCAGCACTTTACCTAGCAGGGGGATCATGAATTATGGTCTGTCCTGCACTGTGTGAAGAAACCTTGTCTCAAAAAAAGAAAGAGGGGCATCTGTCTTGGTGGAGTGGTGAGAGGGGTCTGTTGTAGGTAGTTGCTTGTTTGTCCTAGCCACCCAGAACCAAAATAATCACACAGAAACTGGGTTAATTAAATTAAATCACTACTTGGCCCATTACCTCTAGCTTCTTATTGCCTAACTCTTACATATTAATTTAACCCATTTTTATTTATATGTGTATCACCACATAACTGTGGCTTACTGGCTAAAGTCCTGTCTGGCTCTGGCAGGGCTTTTCTCTGACTAAGCCTTCTCTCTCCCAGCTTTCAGGCCAGTCTTCCCCACCCAGCTCTATTCCCCTATAGCTCTGCTATAGGCTCAAAGCAGTTCCTTTATTTATCAATGGTAATCACAGCATACAGAGGGAAATCCCATATCAGGGTCCTATCCTGGAATAGTGGTGAGGGGGAAATCTGTCCTGGTGCAGTGGTGAGGGGGTCTATCCTGGTGCAGTGGTGAGGGGAGTCTATCCTGGTGCAGTGGTGAGGAGGGGGGTCTATCCTGGTGCAGTGGTGAGGGGGGGGGTCTATCCTAGAGCAGTGGTGAGGGGGGTCTATCCTAGTGCAGTGTGAGGGGGATCTGTCCTGGTGCAGTGGTATATTCTATATATATGATGGTTCTTCTGTATCTGAGGAAGACACCAGGGACTGTGGCATGTTTTGAATTGTCAAAGTCTGATAAAATCCACTTAGCACACTTTGCCTCTTATTCAAGCTTATGAATTATATAGAAGAAAGAAATTATTAGCTACCTGATTATTAGTCATTAAAAATGACTGAGTCAGAGTTGAGCACGGTGGCACATCTTTAATCTCAACACATGAGTTTAAGGCCATCTGGGCCTACTTAGTGAGTTCCAGGACTACCAGGGCTATGGAGAGGGACCTGTCTTAAAGAAAGAAAAGAAAAAATACAAATAAAAAATACTGCTTCATATTATGTCTTCACCGCCTGCAGCCCTGATGGCAGGGAGTCGGTCTGAGTCTGGACCTGGCCCGGGATCCACTGGCAGTCCTCTAGTGTAACTTACAGCACTTGAGCCATCACGTCTGGCAGATTATATCTGTTAGGTTTTTTGCTGGTTCTGTTTTGTTTTGAGACAGGGTCTTTTAAGTACGTAGCCTTGGCTGGCCTGGATACAACTATCTATGTAGATCGGGCTGGCCTCAGACTCACAGACATCCACCTGCTTCTGCCTTCCGAGTGCACGTGCCATGGTATGCCTGTGATGTAGAGGACAGCTTGGCAGTATTGATCCTCTCTTTCTACCATACGGTTCCCCAGTAATGGACTCTGGATATTGGGCAAGTACTTTTACCCCATTGAGCTGTCTCACTGGCCCCTTGTCTACATTTCCGTAATGTGGACTTGTGTAGAACTTGTTGCCTGGCTATTTCTGAAGCCAGAATTTAGGGTCTTGTCCATGCTTAGCTAGTGCTTTTGTTTAAGGCAGGCTCTTGCTTTGTCGATTCTGGCTGGATAGGTTTGGTTTTCCAAGACAGGGTTTCTCTGTGTAACCACCTTGGGTGTCAGGGAACCCTTTCCCTGTAAACCAGGCTGATCTCGAACTCACAGAGATTTGCCTGCTCCTGTGCCTCCTGAGTACTGGGATTAAGGGTGTGTGTCACTTCCACCCTACTTGCATGAAATTCAAAGTATTGTATGCTGTTACCTTGAGGCTCGTGGTAGTATATCCTTGAGGGCTGAACAAACTTTGTGTTTGACTTGAGTCTTATCTCTGTGACACTTAGTAAGAGGTTAAGTGATTTGTCCAAGAAATGTGCATGTTTCTGAACCAATATTTAGACCCTTATCTGTGGCTCCAGAGCTGACCCAGTCTTCTGTCACAGTGGCCAGCACTGTCGATGTTCTCAGGGAATCACACACACCAGTATTGCTTGGCTCTTTTGTGGTAACGTCTTGCTATGTAGCCCAGGCTAGTCTTGAGCTCTCAAATCTTAGTGCGTATCCTCCAGGGTGTAGGATTACAGTGCACCTGCCGGCCTTTCAGTAGACGCACTTGACCTGGGAGGGGAAAGTTGAGATCAGTCGTAGAAGTTGCAGTTGCTGTTCAGTGGCCTATGTCGGTGAAAGAGTGTTTCTTTCCTTTCCAACCCCAGGCCAGTGTGAGCCGCCTTCTCCCTCTGAGAACAGAGTGTGAGACACACGCAGCAGAACCTCAGCCTCAGTGTGGCCGTTAGCTAATTGTTGCTGCTGGGTGTTGTTTCTTGTGCTGCTCCTTTTCTGTTTGTTTGACACTAATGCCCCTGGGGCTGCCTTGTGTTTTGTCTTCCTGTCTGCAGTACTGACTCCAGCAGCACCTCAAGTGATGACTCTCCAGCCCGGTCAGTTCTGTCTGCTGCAGTCCCCGCACCCACTTCCCAGTTGCTTTCGTCTCTTGAAAAAGATGAGCCCCGGAAAAGTTTTGGGATCAAAGTTCAGAATCTTCCAGTACGCTCTACAGGTAAGGTTTTATATGAGTGTAATTTCCTCCCAGCTGTTGAGAGAGTGCAGCTCACTGATGAGCTAGAGTGGGGACTTGACTTTACGTGTGGTGTTTCTGTGGCTCATTCGTACGTAATGCCATGAACAAAACCAGGTGGTTGTTATAATTGTATGTGGTTTATTTTCTAAAGCTTGAGAGCGAACAACAGGGAAGGCAAGGCACATCTTGTCATTGCCAGAAGGGAGAAAGGAGGAAGATGTCAGGCCTTTTGAGGAAGCAGGCAGGGTCAGCATGGATTGGTCTGCAAGCAGCTGCATGGTTGGCAACACAGTGAGGAAGCCTAGAGGCTCGGGGACAGCAAGCTTAGGACTTTCAGGAAAAAAAGGAAGTTGGGCTTTGGAGTTAGAAAAGTAGGCACAGCTGCCCTCTAGTTCGGTTCCCTTGCACGCGGGAAGATTGTGTGTCAAATGGCATTTTAGTTAAAGGCAGTGCACACATGTTTATATGTATAAGAATTTCATGGACATAGACAAAACATGGTTTGCTTTTGAATAAATATTTTTGTGGATTAAATACTTTGGTTTTGGGGAAATAGTTTGCTATAGATTGTAGTTAACATAAGAAGATGTCCTTGTTTTTGTTTGGCAATGTAGATACAAGCCTTAAAGATGGCCTTTTTCATGAATTTAAGAAGTTTGGCAAGGTGACTTCAGTGCAGATCCACGGGGCCTCTGAGGAGAGGTATGGCCTGGTGTTCTTCCGGCAGCAAGAGGACCAAGAAAAAGCACTGACTGCATCAAAGGGAAAACTTTTCTTTGGCATGCAGATTGAGGTGACCGCGTGGATAGGGCCAGGTAAGGCTGGGCGGGTTACGGTCCAGTGTGTGGACTTAATTTGCGTTTCATTTCTTAACTTACTGGCCCAGCGTCTTAGCTTTTAAAAAGTGGCTCAAGTCTTCTGAAGCACACTGAGTTGGAGTGAGTGGGAGCGGTGGTTGTCCTGCTCTGTGCGGGAGATGACTTTACCTTAGCGTGCGGAGTGCAGCTTCAGGGCACCTGTGGCGTCAGCCTTCCCTAAAGGATGGAGTTGATTGATACCCAAAAAGCAGACTCTGTATTAATATCATTTGAGGGATTCATTTGCATTTTCCCAGCATAACTTAGATCTGTTATTCTAGATGACCAGAACTTGAAAGATTGTTAAAGAATGTGGATTGTCTTGTTACTGAGTTCTAGGATCAGAGCTGGGATCCTGGCAGCCTTAGCTAGGCTCAACTGGCAGTCCTTGAGTGAACAGCAGAGGGGGCTCAAAGGTTAAGAGCACTCACTGCCTTTGCAGAGGACTGGGTTTGTTTGGTTCCTGGTGCTCAACAACAGGCAACTTACAGCCGCCTCAGCTCTGGTTGCCTGGGATCTGACACCCTCTCTGGCCTCTGGGTACTCACGTACACATGACATACATTCTCATACACAGACACGTAAATAATAAAAGCTCAAAAAGAAAAGAAAAGCAGAGAAAGGAGATACCACATTTATTCAGTGGCTATATGAAAAGAACAAACAAAGGAAGTCCCGTGGACACCCACAGTTTCTCTCCTGGGCCCCGACATGAGGGTCAGAGTTGAAACAGAAGGCAGAAGGTGTGTACGGCTAACAGTCGTGCTGGTTAGAGCCTCCAAGTAGATCCAGGAATGCAGGGGGTCCTTTTAGAGCTGTGAGGCATGGGTGTGGCCCCTTAGGGACTAAAAGGAAACCCTTTATCCCTCGCATAAGACCCACTGTGGAAGGTTGAAGGCTCAGGCATGTCTCAGGTCAGTGGTGGTCTTTCAGAAAACATGTAGTGCTTGTTTTAAAGTGGACTGTCCACACACACCCCCCAGCCGCTTAACTGATTGAGAATTTGAACACTCATTCAGAAATGCCTAATTTAATAGAGTATTCTATAGTGGGTTTGTGAGTCTGAGAAAAGTGAACTTTAGACTTGGAATAAAATTTATGGCTCATTTAAATGGTAAATATTCTCAGAATATTCATCTTATTTGATAAGAGGGAGCATACTTTCCCTATGAATATGTAAACGGTATTTACATATTAAACCAGCCGTAGCACTGGTAGAGTGGATACTGTGAAGTGTGCATGGCTTTATGATGTGAAGTATACTGGCTGCTAAAAGCACTACCGGTGAGGGTGACTGAGTGAGAAAGGGTCACAGTTCTGGTATCTCGGGCAGGGGAGGTGGCTGCTCACGTGCAGCAGCACCTGAATGGAGTGGCACCAGTCACATGTAGGGTGATCTTCCCACCTCGGTTAACCTGACCTAGAAAACCCTCACAGACACGGTCAGAAATTTGTCTCCACGGTGATTCTAAATCCTGTCAAGGCGACAGTCAGGATTAAACATCATAACAATTAGAAGGAAATTCTTTTCTCAGAGAATGCCTTCTCTCCCTTTATTGACTGAGGTTCAGGTGTGCTGCCCCAAATTATACCCAACTCAGAGCAGCTCATGAGTTCTTTGTTATTTTCTGGAGACAGGGTCTCACTCTGTAGCACAGGCTAGTCTAGAACTCACCGTGTAGTTCAGATTTACCTTGAATTTAGGGCAGTCTTCCTGCCTTAGCCTCCAGAGTGCTGGAGTTACAAGTGGGCATCTGCACAGGTGGCCGGGATTCTTGTTGGGTTGCTTCGGGACGTGTCAGTACCGCCTGAGGAGTGTTCAGTGTGCACCTAATTTACGCAGGTCTTAAACATCGTGTTCAGTGTGCATCTAATTTACGCAGGTCTTAAACATCAGTCAGTTGTTACGGAGATCTCAGTCAGGGTCAGTGACAGGTATAGCGCTCTGATCTTTATGCATATAAGAAGAGTTTAAGATGGCTGTTATATAGGCCTTTAATCTTGTTATGTAGCACTTGGGAACAGGGGTTCTTAGTCATACTTTTGAGACTAAGTCTTATGTAAACCAGGGCAGTCTTAAATCCAACATCTATTGCCTACACTTCCCAAGCGCTGGAATTACAACTGTGTTTCTTCATGCTCAGTTAATCTTTTATTTGTTAATTTTGTTTGTTTAAGGGAAGGTTTCATAGGGCTCAGGCTAGCTTTGAACTTGCTATATAGTTAAGGCTAGCCTTAGACTCCTATTCCTCTTGCCCACACCTGCTGGGGTTATAGGAATGTGTCTCCTGTTCTGCCTGGCTTCATTGTTTGTGTGTGTGTGTGTGTGTGTGTGTGTGTGTGTGTGAGAGAGAGAGAGAGAGAGAGAGAGAGAGAGAGAGAGGATTGAGCTCAGAGTTTTGTGTGCTGCACAGTGCTCTGCTTCTGAGCTATATCCTTATCCTGTCTACTTATCTGTTTGATGGCTTTGTTTTACATTTTTAACAAGAAGAGAACATGTAGTGCTGAGCTATAATTACCATGAAAACCTTGAATGTCTGTGTCTCAGACAGAATTAATAAGTGGAGCTTTAGCAAAGGGCTGTGATTAAATTAGAAGTTAAGCCAAGGCTTTTCATCATGAAAAATAGAAACCTTTTGGATATCATTGGGGACCACATAACACCTAAATAGAGAGCTCACAGATGTCACTCTAGACACTTTCCACACAATTATTCTTGTATCTAAAAGCCTTTTTAAAGTAATTATTTTGCTGGGCGATGGTGACACATGCCTGTAATCCAGCACCAGGGAGGCAGAGGCTGGAGGATCTTTGAGTTCAAGGTCAACCTGGTCTACAAAGTGAATTCCATGACAGCCAAGACTGTTTCACAGAGAAACCTTTCTTGTCTCGAACCCCCCCAAAGTAATTATTTTAGTATTGTATTTATTTGGTTGTTATACCTGCATATGTCTGTGCACTATGTGTGTGCCTAGTATCCATGGAAGCTAGGCGCTGTTAGATACCTTGGAGCTGGATGGTTTGTGAACTACTATGGACGCTGGGTATTGAACCTGGGTCCTTTGCAAGAGCAGCCAGTACTTAACTTCAGAACCATCTTTCCATCCCCTAAAGTCTTGATTTAAACATTTGAATTACTATTATTGTAGTAAAAATTACTATTAATGTAGTAAACATGAAATATTGACTATCATTAAGATCTTCAAAGAAATGAAACTAAACAAGGTCCTGGGATTGTTTTCTGCTGAGTTGCAGTTTCCTTTAGATTGTAGAGTATTTGTGATTTTTGTTTGCTTGAGACAGGGTTGCCCTATGAAGCCCACAGTTGACTAGAGTTTGTATATGGCACAGGCTTGTCTTGAACTCTCAATTATCCTGTATCTGCTTTCTAAGTGCTAGGACTGCAGAGGTGTATCACCATGCATAGCCAGGTTATAATTTCATACTCAGTGTTAAGATCAGAGGGTAAAAGGTACCTATATGGTAACCTGAGTCCATCCCTGGGACCCATGTAGAGGTGAGTAGAGAGAACCCACTCACAAAGTTGTCCCCTGACCTCCACACATGCCCATACACATATGTCATGCACACGTACTATAATAGTAGATGTGGTACATGCCTTTAATCTCAGCACTGAGTACAACTCACAGATATCTATGAATTGAAGGTCAGCTATAACGGCATGGTGAAAGCCTATCTCAAAAATAAAACAAAATAAAACCCACAAGCAAACAAAAACCTTTGTTGTTAAATTCTCTGAACGATACCTTCAGTTTTTGCATGCTCACTTGATTGTCTGAGACAGTATGTACTGTGCGGCAAAGCTGGTTTTGAACTCCCAGTCCTGGCACCACTGTTTCCGGAGTGCTGAGGTTACAGGCCTGGCCACCAGGCCCAGGATGACACAGTTTGTTATAAGCACATATTTTTCCAAATAAGTAAATTATGTATTAGAGAATGTATTAAAGCACCCTGTTCTACTCTGCCCCATCCACTCACAGAAACAGAAAGTGAAAATGAATTTCGGCCCTTGGATGAAAGGATAGATGAATTCCATCCCAAAGCAACAAGAACTCTTTTTATTGGCAACCTTGAAAAGACGACTACTTACCACGACCTTCGAAACATCTTTCAGCGCTTTGGAGAAATTGTGGTATGTTTCTTCAGTGATAAAATGCTGTAGGTCTTTGTAGAACATGAGGACGACAGAATGGATATAGATGGGTGATGTTTAAGGACAAATGAAACATTTCCCCTTTGCCCTATCCTTTTTTCATTCTTTTTTTTTAATTTTATTTATTTATTATATATACAACATTCCTTCCATGCGTGCCTGCAAGCCAGAAGAGGGCACCAGATCTCATTATAAATGGCTGGGAGCCACCATGTGGTTGCTGGGAATTGAACTCAGGACCTCTGGAAGAGCAGTCAGTGCTCTTAACCATTGAGCCATCTCTCCAGCCCTCCTTTTTTCATTCTTAAAGCCTAGTGTCTCATATAGCCCAAGCTTACCTTGAAATGTGAACCACCATTTTCCTGTTAACATTTTTTAAAAAGACTCTTTAAAATGGAGAGAGAGAGAGAGAGAGAGAGAGAATATACACATTTTGACTACATATATTTCTGCGTACCATGTGTGTACCAGGTACCTTTGGAGGCTACAAGAGGACATTAGACTCCCTGGAACTGGAGCTATAGGTGATTAGAAGCTGCCATGTGCATATTAGAAACTGAACTCAAGTTATCTATAAGAGCAGCCAGTGCTCATAAATGAATGCCAAGCCATCTCTCCAGCTTCCTGTTTTAAAAAAAAAATCTGAGACAATGTCTTGTTGTGTAGTGAGGCAGGCAGGTCTCTGTGAGTTCAAGGGCAATCTTGTCTACATAGTGAGTTCCCAGGTCAGCTGGGGCTACATAATGTTTGCTTTGTTTTTAATTATCATGTTTAATTGTGTATATGTCTGTATGAATATATGCACATGGGCATTTAATTATCATGTTTAATTGTGTATATGTCTGTGTATGGATATATGCATGTGAGTATTGATGCCCACTGAGGCCAGAGGTATCAAGATACCTTTGGAGTTGGAGTTACAGGCAGTTAAGAACTTCCCAAAGTGGATGCTGGGAACTGAACTCACGTCCTCTACAAGAGAAGTGCTTGCTTGTCACCACTGAGCTGTCTTCTCAGCCAGAGACTTTTGTTTTTAAAACAGAAACCAATACTTTCACTTATTTGCTTGGTTTCTTTTCCTTCCTTTCCTTCCTTCCTTCCTTCCTTCCTTCCTTCCTTCCTTCCTTCCTCTCTCTCTCTCTCTCTCTTTTTTTTTTTTTCTTCAGAGAAATCATGCTGGAGAGATGAGTCAGTGCTTTGGAACACCCAGGTTCCATTTCCTGCACCCACCTGGTGGCTCACAACCACCAATAACTATAGTTTCAGAGGATCCAGGGCCCTCATCTGGCCTTTGCCGGCATTGCACACACATGGTACAGACGTACATTCAAAACACCCGTAACACATAAAATAAAAATTAGTAAATTAGAGAGTGAGATGTGCTTGTCCCATGTAGCCCACTCTGCCACCGAATGTTGTCCATAGCCAAAGGTGACTTTGAACTTTTGATAACTCCTGCCGTCCATAGTACTGGTACTTCTTAGGCATTAAAGAACAAATCCAGGGCCTCATACATGCTAGGCACATACTTTCTACCCACTGAACTGCACTTCTAACCTACCCCCACTTTTGTTGGATTTTGTTGTTGTTGTTTGTTTGTTTGTTTGTTTGTTTGTTTTTGAGACAAAGTTTCTTTATACTAGACTAGCCTTGAACTTAGACAGATCCTCCTGCCTCTCCTCCAGAGTTCTGTGACAAACCAGGCATGTTTTAAATGCCTTTTATTTCTGTATTCTGTAAGACAGAATCTCATTATGTAGCCCTGGCTGGCCCAGAGCTCGATGTGCAGACTGAGCTCACTTTAAATCTGTGAGCTCTCTTCTGCCTTTGTCTTGAGTGCTGGGATCACAGATGTCATACCCAGCTCTAGACTGAACAGCAATGAAGAAGCTCTAAGTTTGGACTTGGAGGAGTAAAGAGTATATGATAGTAACAGCTGGTGTGTGTGTGTGTGTGTTCTATAACTTTGTGTGTTCTATGCCTCTGTGTGTTGGCCTGTCTCTTGCTCATATTTTGTACTTGAAGAAAAAGACCGTTGTTTTTTAAATGATACAGTGTAGTCCTTTCTTTTGAAACAGGGTCTCTGTGTGGCAGGCTGGCCTTGAACTCGAGCTCCCCTCTTGTCACCTTTCCGAATGTGAGAGTTGTAGGCATGAGCACACACACTAATGAACATAGTGATGGATTTAGCACATCTTGAGAACTTGATTTCTTGATTGTTCTTTTCAAGTAGTAGTTTTTTGGTTTTGGAGTTTTTCAAGACAGGGTTTCTTTGTATAGTCTTGATGTCTTGGAACTAGCTCTGTAGACCAGGCTAACCTCAAACTCACAGATACCCACCTTCCTCTGCCTCCCAAGTACTGGAATTAAAGGTACATACCCCCAATGCCAGGCTCAGGTAGTGTATTAAGGGGTTTGATTCTACTAAAGATTTTTGACAGTGCCAAAGTATAGTTAGACTTTTTTTTTTTTTTAAATCAGGACTGATAGCTCTTCAATAATGACACAGAGACTTCTTTTTAATTATGGAAGCTTGGCTGATAGCTTAGGCTTGTTTTTAACTAGCTCTTAAAACTTAAATCAACACATTTATATTAATTTATTTCTATTTCGTGGCCTTATTACCTCATGTCGATAATGCCCATCCTGCTTGCCCTGCGTCTTCTAGCGTCTTCATTTCTTCTTCCCAGCATCCTCCTCTGACCCCAAAGTTCTGCCTAACTATTGGCAGGTCAGCTTTTTATTAAACCAATCCAAGTGACACATCTTCACAGTGTACCAAAAAGATTATGTCACAGTACCAAAGGGAATTACTTTCTGGTATTCCACGAAGTAGGCAACCTCTCCTTTGTTATTAATTTCTCTTTACCATGGATTTAAAATTTTAAGTTGCAGGACAGTTGCTCTTCTGCAGGGACCTCATATGGGATGGCTTTCATGATATATGATCTTTCTACCCTCAGTTTACAGTGTATGCAGACATGATCCAACTAAAGTTATTGGGAACATGACTTGTAGAAAGAAGCGATCTATGTAGACTTGGCTTCTTCTGATTTATTTTCTTATTACCATATTGCTAAGTGATGCTGATTGACTCTTGCAGGACATTGACATTAAGAAAGTGAATGGAGTCCCTCAGTATGCCTTTCTGCAGTACTGTGATATTGCCAGTGTGTGTAAGGCTATCAAGAAGATGGACGGAGAGTACCTTGGAAATAACCGCCTCAAGGTATGTGAAGTGCATAACTTACCTTGTTACTATTTGAATTCCTTTAAGATTTTGGGGACCTTATTATTTTAGGGCTGCAGAAGGACAGTTAGTGCTAAAGGTAGCCTTCTCTATGTCCTCATCCTGTCATTGGAGCCGACCACTCGGGGCCAAGCAGGATTGCCCTGTTGTAAATTTCAATTGTTGTTTATTACTTATGAACTACTTGCACATTGTTTTGAGCTCAGTGGTAGACGTCAACACTTTTTACCATGTAAGCTCCTGGGTTCAATATGCAGCGCGACAGACACACAGTTCAGCATTTTTATAGAAGACTAGTTTTCTGAGAATGGTAATTGTGATCTGTGGTGATGGAATTTTCTCTTTGAATTTCAGCTGGGTTTCGGAAAGAGCATGCCTACAAACTGTGTGTGGCTAGACGGGCTTTCTTCAAACGTGTCTGATCAGTATTTAACACGGCATTTCTGTCGCTATGGGCCTGTGGTAAAGGTAGGTTCTTGCTCTTTACTTTATTTCTTAGTATTTCTTTGTGTTCTGTCCTTCGGTCTCACTTTCTACTGTTGTCTTTTCCTTTCCTTTAATAATTCACATCCTGAAACACTCTTGGCTGGGTCTGCAGAGATGCACGGTGCTTAAAAAACCCTTGCTGCTCTCCAGAGGATCCAAGTTCAGTTCTCAGCACCCACGCCAGGTAGCTCGACCCTGCCTGGAACTGCAGCTGCAGAGACCCAACACATTCTTCTGGGCTGTGCAGGCACTTACATACTGCACACACACAGATACACATACATATGCTGTGCAGGCACTTACATACTGCACACACACAGATACACATACATATGCTGTGCAGGCACTTACATACTGCACACACACAGATACACATACATATGCTGTGCAGGCACTTACATACTGCACACACACAGATACACATACATATGCTGTTTCAAAATTGAATTTAGATTTATGGTCTGTTGGGCCAGGCTCTAGACTCAGTGCCTAGCGCTGTAAAATAACCAGCAGTAAAGCTCTTTCTCAGATTATACAAGATGCTGGGAAAAATCTGGAGCTCCTTATATATAAAGTTAAATAAAATAGGATTTTAAAAAACATTTTGCTTACTCATGACATAGACCTTTCCACAGTCTCTGGTAGCGTCATACAGCTTTAAAAAATGAAAGTCTCATATAAAAATTTGTCTTTATACTCGTGAAGTTTCTAATAAGATAGCTGGGGCCGGAGAGATGGCTCAGTAGGTAAGAGCACTGGCTGCTCTTCTAGAGGGCTTGGGCTCAGTTCTCAGCACCTACAGGCAGCTCACAGCTGTCTGTAATTCCAGTTTTAGGAGATCCACCAGATACACATGCATACAGAACATCAATGTGCATAAATTAAAAAATAAAACATCAAATTAAATACCAGTCTGTTCTGTTGACCAGTGTATACTGCGTAGAAATGCTCACATTCAATACCTACCTATTTAGAAAAGCATTAAGAAAATGGTTTTAGAACAGCTTCTACACCTTAAATTTGGTAATTCAAGTTTCATTTATGCTTTTAAAACTACACATTCTGTAGGTATAAGTTTTTATTTTATTTTTGGTTCTTTGAGACAGGGTTTCTCTGTGTAGCTCTGACTATCTTAGAACTCGCTCTGTAGACCAAACTAGCTTTGAACTCAAGATGATCTACCTGCCTCTGCCTTTCAAGTACTGGGCTTAAAGGCGTGCATCACCACCGCTCGGCTGTTGTAAAAGTTTTTAAAAATATATTCCAGTTTGTGCCAGGCCGTGGTGGCACATGCCTTTAATCCCAGTATTCGGAAGGCAGAGGCAGGCCGATCTTTATGAGTTCGAGGCCAGCCTGAGATGCAGATCGAATTCTAGAACAACCAGGGCTACACTGAGGAATCCTATCTTTGCTGTCTCTGTCTTGAAAAACAGAACAAAAATTCCAGTATAAATTTAAAATATCTCTTAAGCTTCTATTTTCTTTTTTAAAATAATTTATCTATTTATATTTTATGTGCATTGATGTTTTGCCTGCATGTATGACTGTGTGAGAGTGTCAGATCTTGGAGTTACAGACAGTTGCGAGCTGCCATGTGGGTGCTAGGAATTGAACTCAGGTCCTCTGGAAGAGCAGTCAGTGTGCTCTTAACTGCTGAGTCATCTCTCCAGCCTCAAGCTTCCATTTTCAAATAGCACTGTGATGCCATGACAGCTGTTCCATAGATGTACTTAGTCAAAATAAATTAATTAAAAAAAATTGTAGTATACTAGCAAGATGATTTCTTTTTTTTAGAAACAGTAGAGTAAGTTGCTAGAGGGTTTTTTGGTTTTTTTTTTTTTTTTATAATTTTCTCTCATGAAAATTAGTTCAGAGCCAGCAAGATAACTCTGCAGGTAAATGAGTTTGCCACATAATCTGGTAACCCGAGTTTGATTCCCAACACCCACCTAAAGGTGGAATGAGAGAACCAGCTCTACAAAAATGTCCTCTGATGTCTGCATGTGCTCTCTGGCATTCCTGTCCACACACATACATCATATGTGCAGACACACACACACACACACACACACACACACACACACACTGATAGAAGGGGAAATTAGTCTAGAGCTGGAGAGGTGGCTAAGAGTATGAGTACCTGAGTTCAAATCCCTAGAGTCCACATCAAAGCCAGATACAGCATCCATGTCTGTAATCCCAGTACTACAGGGAGATAGGAGGTACAGACAGGAGAATACGAGAAGTTCATAGGGCATGAGTCTGGAGTTTGTGGCAGATCAATGACAGTCCATCTCAAACAAGTTGGAAGGCAAGGAAGGGCCGGCACCTGAATTTGTCCTTTAAACTTGACACACACGCCAGTCTAGTAGGCGAATATGGTGGCTCATGCCTGTAATCTGAGCGTTAGATAGGCTTAGGTAGGAGGTGTTACACCGTGAAACTCTGTCTGAAATAATAACAGATGAGGGGGAGAGGGAGGGAGGGAGGATTTATATTCACACCTAAATGTATTAAGTTTTACTCCTTCTTCTGTTGCTGGGGATTAAACATTGGGTCTTGCGTGTACTAGATAAGTTCTCTATCATTGAGTTATATCCCTAGATCTGATTTATGTTTCAACAATTATGAATTTAATGTGTTCATGAAGCAGAATTTTCATATAACTAATAAATAGCACACTCACAGATGTAGGGAAAGGTTCTTGGGCCCAGTTCCATCCTCTTATTATTTTGAGACTCAGATAGAAGAATGGTCTTAGCAAAATATAGAAAAAGAAGATGTAATATATTAAAAGCCTCAGTACCATGATTCTGTTGTCCTTGGGACATCCGACATGTGTTTACTAAGACAATAGCATGGTTCCATGGTCTCTGCACACCGAGCTTAGTGTGTCTACTAAGACAATACCATGCATGATTTCATGATCTCTGCACACTGAACTTCGTGTGTTTGCTAAGACAATACCATGCATGGTTCTGTGGTCTCTGCACACAGAATTTAGTGTTTTTATTAAGACAAGCCTCTTCTGGGAAAGCCAGGTTTTTCTGGAGTGGTCTAATACGGTACTTTTCCTTAGGAACATTCTTGTGATTTAGGGTTTTTGGGGACTGACACTCACACCAGTCGAAAAAATTCTTAATTGGTTGTTTTATTTTTTTGCAGGTGGTGTTTGACCGCTTAAAAGGCATGGCTCTGGTTCTCTACAATGAGATTGAGTATGCACAAGCAGCTGTCAAGGAGACCAAGGGCAGGAAAATTGGTGGGAATAAAATTAAGGTGTGCACAGTGACTTTAACAAAAGCCAAAGGCTGTGTGTGGCATATGCCTTTAATCCCAGACAGGTCCACATAGTATGATTTGCCTCAAAAACCAAAACCAAAGTCTGTTCAGATTCTACGCAGAGTCTCAAATGTAGGTTGCCAGTGCAAAGAGTAGTTTACCAGACATGCTTTTATTTGTCCTCAGTTTTTAAGGGAAATAATAGGGTGTTCATCCTTGCTGTTTATTGACACAGGTCTTTTATGCCCTTAGCCATAGACCCTTCCCTAAAGTCCTTTTCAACACACTTCTTTCCCTGGATGCCTGACACTCTTACTGTGTTCTTGATGCAGGGCCCTCCTTCCCCATTACAGGGAGTGTCTGCGTGCTAGTGGCACGGTCAGTCAGTCAGCTTTCAAAAGGAAGCTGCCTGTGGTGTAGCTGTGTGTGTGTGTGTGTTCCTGGTACTGCTTGTTTAAAAACTCACTCTTCATAGTTGTTTGGCATAATTATGAACTTAAGGACTAATGGCTAGATTAAAGTAAAATAACAGTATTTGGCAGTAGAACATGAAGCTAGGCAGCCGGAAAATAGAGCTGTTTTGTCCTCACGTTCTGTTGTACTGGTTATTCTCACAAATTTATGTGCACCATAGATTGCCTGACTATAGATTACCAATTTAATTGACTCAAGCATTTGTCAACTCAGAATTCTGGTAGAAGTTTGTTAGCATTTTATTTTTGATCTTTTTTTGTTATTTGATTGGCAAGGACAGAAGTTGTGGGTGTGTGGGTATGAGTCTCACTGTGTAGCCCAAACTGGCCCCTGTGACTGTCCTAATTCCACCTCCACAGTTTGGGAATTGAATGACTGGCTGTTTCACTCCTGGATGGGTTTTGGGACCTTAAATTGTATCTGTCAAAATTTATGTAGAATTTGGGAGTTTTCTATTGAAAAAAAAATTTCTCTTAAACTTTCTAAAATTGGCCATGTGTTGTGGTGCTCACTTTTTATTTTTTAATTATTTTTAAACTTTTATTTTACTCTTTTCTCATTAATACATTCCGACCTTAGCTACCATTCCTCCCAGTTACCTCTTCTTCCCCAGACTGATCCCCACTCTTTGTCCCAGTGCGCCTCCCCACCCCCCCCAAGAAAAGAATAAGCTTCCCAGGGACATTAACCAAAAACATCACAAGATACAATAAGACTAGGCACAAACTGTCACATCAAGGCTAGGCAAAGCAACCCAGTAGGAAGAAAAGAGTCCTGAGAGCAGACAGAAGAGTCAGAGACACCCCCACTTCCACTTTCAGGAGTCCCCCCCGCAACACCAAGCCAACAAGCATAACATATATGCAGAAGATCTCATGCAGACTCATGCAGGCTCCGAAATTGCCCCCTCAGTCTCTGAACCCCCACGAGCCCTTATTAGTTGATTCCCCAGGCCGAATCTCCCGTTGTCCTCCATCCCTTTGGCTCCCACAGTTCCTTCTCCTCCTTTAGGTGTTCCTCTAGCTTGGGGTGGGGCACCTTATAGAGATCTCCAACCTGGACACACTCTCTCTCTCTCTCTCTCTCTCTCTCTCTCTCTCTCTCTCTCTCTCTCTCTTCGCCTAATATTTGGGTGTGGGTCTCTGTGGGTCTCAGCATCCACTCCTGTCAGCTGCCAGAGGCAGCCTTTCTGGTGACAACTGGAACCAGGCGCCAGACCATGAGTACAGCAGATCATCATTCTGGATAAGTTCATTTTTATTATATTTTTTTTCCAGTTGTGCTTCTACCCTAGGTGTCTGTCTGCATTATCCAGCCTCAGTTTCCTTGTCATCCAGGTAGTGCCGGTCATGAGCTCCCTCTTATGGTGTGAGCCTCATATTAGACCAGTCATTGGCTGCCCACAAGGCCAGACCTTCAGTCTTAATCTCTAAGAGACAGAGAGGCAGGTATAACTTTTGAGTTCATAGCCAGCTTGGTCTACAAATTGAGTTCCAGTATAGAAAAACCCTCTCTCAACAAACAAACAAAAACTTCCCAAAATTGAGATCTGAAACTCTTTCTTTATAAAATCTTTTTATATATTGTTTATATTTGTATTAGATATGTACATCACATAATAATGAGTTTTATTTTTTATTTATTTTTTTAAAGGTGGACTTTGCAAATCGGGAAAGCCAGTTGGCATTTTATCACTGCATGGAGAAGTCTGGTCAAGATATCAGAGACTTCTATGAAATGCTAACAGAGAGAAGGTAGGTTCTTGTTCACTGTTGGGCTAGACCATCAATTTTGGAAATGATCACCAGGATCATTGTACATAGTAGGTCAGCATTTTACTTCTGAAGCTCCCCAGCCTGAGGTGTGTCCAGCAGGCCTGCCAGTATAGCTTGATTCTAGTTTTTGTGGGCTGATTTCTTTTTCATTTCTACTCAGTTCTCTCCAAACACATTTTTTAACCTGTCGTATAGAAAGCATAGGTTTATTCTGACAAATCTAGTTTTATGTAGTTGAGGGTAGGGTGGGGACACAGTGTCTGAGGCCTCATTGAGCACTCATTGGGAAAGAATTGTGAAGTGTTTATTTGACTCTTTGAAATAGAGTAAGTCAGGTGGGTGGTGGTGGGAGGCAGAGCAGGCGGATCTCTGTGAGTTCGAGGCCAGCACTACAGAGTAAGTGCCAGGAAGGGCTTCAGGCTACTCAGAAAAACCCTGTCTCGAAAAACAAAAAACAGAAAGAGAGAGAGAGAGAAAGTCAGATCTCATATAAACATACATGACTTTGGTAGTGCAGAAGATAAGCCATTTTTTGATCCCAGTAATACTGTGTTTGACCTTTTTCTCCTGTTGATTAGATGACCTTGTAAAATGCGCTCACATAATAACCAGGCTCTTCTCCTAGCTGATGGTGTTTGAAAGTGGAAACTATTGCCTGTATTAAAGCAAGCCTTTTGCCTGACATCGCTCTGTGGTGGTCGTCTGAAGTGTGACCACCTGTTCTACCCCATACATATCCAAAGGCTTTAGATAGCTAAGGTCAGAAAGCACCAGAACTTGGGGGGCTGCTGGAGCCCTCAGTGTCTCCTTCACTGCCGCTGGCCCAGTTTGGTGTGTTAGAGTCACACAGCATCTCTTCAAGACATTTCCTAGCTCAGTATCCTAAGTCACTGAACTCTTGAGCTTTTAAGTTAAACTGACCCCACTGTCAAAATCCTAGTAGGTAAGGCTTTTGATAGTTTCCCATGAATAGATCAGAATTCAGATTACTGAACACTGAAAATGTCCAGTTCTTCAGCTAGTGAACCAGTGTGAGGGGTTGTCTGTCACAACCCCCACCCCGCCCGTCAGAAAAAGAACATACATGAGATTGTGTGCTTATGTATACAAGTATGTCGCTTTGGACAGAATAGTCTTAGTCCCAGTTCCTAGGGTAGCAGTTTGAAGTCATTGGTTGCGGTTTTACTGCTTTTTTGAGAGAGGGACTCATGTAGCCTAGGCTGGCCCCAGGCTTGTTTTATTATAGCTGAGGATGACCTTGATGGTCTTTCCTCTCAGCCTCCTGAGTGCCCGCTCTCCAGGTTTATGCCACTATAACTGACTTAGGTGGTCCTGGGCATCTAATTTGGCCTTACACTTGCCAGGCAAGCACTATGCCAACCGTGCTCCTTCCCAAGGTGGCTGTCGTACATTGGTGAGGGGAGGAGTGTGTTGGAGGCTTCATTCGTTGTACTTGAGACATTAACAGTTGTTAGTCTTCTCTGTGTATAGAGTAAAGTCTTATGAGGGTTAGATGAAGTAGTGTACGAGTTGATTTTTGTATATTACTACTTAAGATCCACTAATTTTAGTGATGATCTGTTTCTGGCTTTGTTTTTTAGTTCATTTCCATGATTAATCCCCATCTAATGTCATTTACATCCTCATGCAGGAAGCAGAAGGGGGAAGGTCTCAGATGTTACTGGATGTATAATGCATTCTTCAGCATCAAATTCAAGGATGTTTCCTTTGCTTTAAAGTGAGGGCTGGTGTCTGATGGGAAAGGTGCTTGACTCCAGTTATTGAGTTTAGGATTAGAAACACCTTGATTTCTATAGCACTTGTTCACGTACAAAGCTCTGTGGCATTTGGTCTTCAAGCGGGGTGGGTGGCACAGACAGACCTTCCTTTTTTATGACTGAAGGTTGGGCAACTTCTGCTGACTCTTGTTTCCTTGTTGCTGGGCACTGAGCTCAAGATCTTACATTAGTAGGCAAGCACACTCCTGCTGAGCTAAATCTCCAGCCTTCAGTTAGGTAACTTACATTTCAGCATTTTTTATGCTGGGGGAAAACCCAGGATTCCTACTTGTCAGCACAGGATGAGTTTACATGGTCAAATAGGTTTTCCTATCTATGTTTGGTAATTTGAACGGAATTTTTTCCAAATTTGACTGCTGCCAGTTCTTGTTTGAAGTGCAAGGCATCAACTCTTCAGTGGGATGATTTCCCTCCTCTCTATGGACAAGGCAAGCAGCCTTGATTCTTCTGTAAGTGATGCCTCCTTTAGGCTGACTGGGTCCCAGGCTTCTGTTGTTCTGGTCCCTGCTGAAATTATTAGGCTTCATGGACTCAGCAAAATAAGTTTTTGACATAGGGGTGTGTGTGTGTGTGTGTGTGTGTGTGTGTGTGTGTGTGTGCGTGCGTGCGTGCAGATGCCAGAGGTTAATTGCAGGTGTCATTTTTTAAGAGCTATCCACCTTGCTTTTTTTTTTTGAAACAAGGTCTCACTGTTGTCTGGGGCTCTACACTTGCTTATTCTGTCTTCATATTCCCAGTGCTAGGATTCCAGTCATGTAGCCCCACCAGCCTTTTAGATGGGTGCCAAGAATTGAACTTAGGCCCTCGGGCTTGCAGGTACTTGGCAAGCACTTTACCACACATGTTTTCCCTTAGTTTTCTGTTGTATTTTGTTAGACTAAGAATCAAACACAGAGCATTGTGTTGGACATCTCAGTGCTGTGCTCTACCCTAGCTCCAGCTTGCTTAATCCATGTCTTGATACTATGGAGTTTTTGTTGTTTTGTTTTTGTTTTTGATAGTGTTGTTTTGTTTTGTTTGGTGGGGGGGAATGTTGCTTTTTTGAAACCCTGTCTTGCCACGTAGGCTGGCTTAGTGACTTACACTTGTAATCCTAGTACCGAGGAGACTGAACCTAGAGGATCCTGTATTCAAAACTACAGAGTAGCTAGGCCCTGTCTCACAATCAAACACACAAAGCATGGCATGCGACTCAGCAGTAGAATGCATTCTTTTTGTTTGCTTGTTTGCATGTTTTTTGAGACAGGTTTCTCCTGTCTGTGTTCCTGGCCTGGAATTCACTCTGTAGACCAGGCTGGCCTCAAACTCACAGAGATCCACCTGCTTCTGCCTCCCAAATTCTAAAGTTAAAGATGTGCGTCACTGCAGCTCAGCAGAATGCACTCGTAACACATGCGAGACCCAAGGTTCTGTCTAGAGCTGTGAGAACCAAAGATGTGGCTCTTACTGTTAGTTCAGCAAAGCAGTAAGCTCTCTAGGCAGGCATCTTACTTTGTTTATGTTGGGCAAAATGTAATGTGACCAGCTTCACAGAGGGAAGCACTTCCTTGCCTTGTGTAGTAAAGTTACTCTAGTTCTATGCCTAGTGACCTGGTGGGTTTTTTTTCTTTTTTCTTTTTTTTTCTTTTTTTCAATGTTTTACTTTGTAGCACTCACTAGTCTGGAACTTCCTGTGTAGACAAGGCTGGCTTCAGATTCAGGAACCCTGCCTTCCTCTGCCTCTTGAGTGCAGGGATCAAAGGCATGCACTACCACATCCGACCAACTGTTACTGTGTTGCAGTGAGCCAAAAAGTGATGGGAGAGCTGCAGTGACCAGGGCTCAGAACCAAGCCTGTGCAGTTGGTGATGATATTTGCTAGAATGAGCACACCTCACCCACCCAAGACAGCATGGCCTACCAAGACTGGCTTTTTATCTAGAGCGCGAGTGGTTATTGGTTGGATATGGGTAGTATTTAGAATTGAAGCTTGTGGTATACAGTGTCTGCCCCTGAGGTGCATCTCCAGCTGTCTCTGTGAGAGAGGTCTCACTGAGTTCCCCAAGCAGCTGGGCTTACAGGCCTGTGTCATCACACTCACCGGGACTGCAGTTTTTAACACGTGTGATTTGGGTTCTAGTGGAAAATGGGCAGCCATTTATTTTTGACTTCTATCATCACCACATGCTCATATACTGTAGGCTGACCTGTAGCTGATAAAATTGGCCTTGAACTTGTGATCTTCCTTCCTCCACCTCCTGAGGTTACAGGTGTGTACCACCTGCTTTGCTTTATCTGCCCTTGAGGAATTCGGCAGTTAGACATTTGTCAGTGGGATGGCGTCAGCAGGTCGACGCCTGCCTTCGAAGCCTGCATTGCTTTAGAGCTCCCGCAGCTCAGGTGAAGAGAGAGCCAAGGCTGCAGGGCTGTCCTCGGGACGCTCACATGTGCTTTGATGTGTGCACATCCACGTACACATTATCACATTATACACACAGCAGATAAGGCTTTTGGGAATTGAGTATAAAGGAGCCAACTTCCCTCTGATAGGCTCAGTTGTACTCTTGTTCTGAGTGCACTGGATGGGCAGCTGCAGGGAACATTTTATAGTGCTTGAAGCCAGACTTGATTTGTTAGCTGACAGTTTGAAGAAAAGCAAAAAAAAAAAAAAGCTTTTAAGTAAATGAAATGTTGAAAGTTGAAGCTAATTTTAATTCTTTTGGGAAAGGTGGGAAGCGTTTAGAGAAACAGAACATATGATACTTAAACTTTTTTGGGTTTTTAGGGGGTTTTTGTGAGTTGTTTTTGTTTGTTTTTCTCTTCAAGACAGGGTTTCTCTGTGTAGCCCTGGCTATCCTAGAACTCACTCTGTAGACCAGGCTGGCCTCAAACTCAAAAGATCTGTCTGCCTCTGCCTCCCAGTGCTGGGACTAAAGGTGTGCATCACTATGCCTTGCAATAAACTTTGTTGTTGTTTTGTTTTGCTTTGAGGCAGGATCTCACTAAAACCTCAGCTGACCTGTAGCTTGCTTTGTAGATAAGGCTAGCCTTCAACATCTAGAGACCTGCCTACCTCTGCCTCCCAAGAACTGGGATTACAGGCATATACCACCATGCCCAGATAGACATTTTTTTTAAAAGATTTGATTATTTTTAGTTTATGCATGAGTGTTTTGCCTGCATATATGTTTGAGCTCTAAGTGTGTCTGGTGTCCAAGGACGGCAGAAGAGGGCATCACTTCCCTTGGAACTAGAGTTACGGAAGGCTGTGAGCCACTGTGTGGATTTTGGGAACTAAACATGGGTCCTTTACATGAATAATAAGTGAGGTTAACTTTTAAGCCATCTCTCCAGCCCTGAGATTAAACACTTGAAAAATTCTTTTTAAAAAATTGATACAGTTACATAAGATACAGTTACATAAGTTTACTGGTACAATGTGATATAACCTAATACAGGAATATGGTACAGTACAGTAGAATTGGTAAGGAGCAGTAGGTGTTGACAAAGGTTTCTGTCCCGCCTGGTCCCTCAGCCATTCCATCCCAAAGAAACACACAGAGGTCTACATTAGTCATAAACTGGTTGACCTATTAGCTCAGGCTTCTTATTAACTCTTACATCCTATATTAACCCATAATTTTTGTCTGTGTTAGCCACATGGCTTGGTACATTTTATCAGCAAGGCAGTCACATCTTGCTTCCTCTGTGTCTGGGTTATGACTGCAAGACTGAGCCTTTTCTCTTCCCAGAGTTCTCCTGTTCTGGTTTCCCCGCCTATATTTCCTGCCTGACTGTTGGCCAATCAGCATTTTGTTAAGCAAGTACAAGAGACAGACCTTTACAGGGTACAAGACTGTTGTCCCACAGCAAGTGGGTCTTCTTAAATATTTGTCATTTATTTGAGATTGAGTTTCTTTTATAACAAGTGCTGGTCATGCATGGTTGTATACGCCTTTAATCCCAGCACTCCAGAGGCGGAAGCAGGAGATCTCTGTGAGTTGGAAGCCAGCCTGGTCTACATAGAGAGTTCCTGGCCAGGGCTCCAGGTAAAAACCTAGCATTTTACATTCTAATTTTATTTAGGCTGTCAGCTTTTAATCCTTAGCTTAGGAGCTGCCACTAAACACCTGCAATTGAACAAGGGAAAAGTCATGCTAAATGATTCCAGAGATCTTGAGTAAGGTAGTTTCACTGTGCACCCCAGAGAGGTCCATGAACTGTCCTCCTGCCTCTGTCCTGTGAGTGCTGGGATTGCGGAGATGAGACTACAGTGTTGGGAAGCAGAAGCACTGACACAGTCTGTTTGATGTTTGGTAGAGAGGAACGAAGAGGATCCTACGACTACAGCCAAGATCGGACATACTATGAAAGTGTTCGGACTCCAGGCACCTACCCCGAGGACTCCAGGAGGGACTATCCAGCTCGAGGGAGAGACTTTTACTCTGAGTGGGAAACATACCAAGGAGAATATTATGAGTCCCGATACTATGATGACCCTCGAGAATACAGAGAATATAGGAGTGATCCTTATGAACAAGATATTCGGGAATACAGCTATAGGCAGAGAGAACGGGAGCGAGAACGGGAGAGATTTGAGGTTGACCGGGACCATGAAAGGAGGCCCATTGAGCGAAGTCAGAGTCCAGTTCACTTGCGTCGTCCACAGAGTCCTGGGGTGTCCCCTGCACATTCGGAGAGGTTGCCAAGTGACTCTGAGAGGAGACTGTACCGCCGGTCCTCAGAGCGCAGTGGGAGCTGCAGCTCACTGTCCCCCCCACGGTACGATAAACTGGAGAAGCCTCGATTGGAGCGCTATACAAAAAACGAAAAGACGGATAAAGAACGGACTTTTGATCCTGAGAGAGTGGAGAGGGAGAGACGAATAATTCGGAAGGAAAAAGTAGAAAAGGACAAAGCTGACAGGCAGAGACGGAAAGGAAAAGGTCATTCTCCTAGCTCCCAGTCTTCCGGAACAGAGCAAGAGAACGATCGAGAGCGGAGCCCTGAGAAAACCCGCAGTTCTGCCAAACTGAGCAGAGACAAAGCCGACAAGGAAGGGCCGGCCAAGAACCGTCTGGAGCTCATGCCTTGTGTGGTTTTGACTCGGGTGAAAGAAAAGGAGGGGAAAGTCATTGACCACCCTCCGATGGAAAAGCCCAAAGCCAGATTTGATCACGACACTGCTAAGCCTTCAGCCCTGGGTCAGAAGTCCCAGGCCTCTCAGATGGAGCTGGCCAAGTCAGACTCGTCTACAGTGGAGTCCGCTAGAGGGAAAGCACTGAGAGAAAAGGCCCTTTCCAGCCATGCAGAGGTGGTGGATAAGGAGGGCAGGCCTAAACTCAGGAAGCACCTCAAGCTGGAGCAGACGCCTGAGGGCCTGAGCGCTGTGGACCTGGAGAAGCTGGAAGCGAGGAAGAGGCGCTTTGCAGACTCAAACTTGAAAGCAGAAAAGCAAAAACCAGAAGTCAAGAAAAGCAGCCCTGAGACGGAGGGCACGCGAGTGCTTCTGAAGAAGCAGCCTGAGGTGTCAAAAGACGGCGTTCTGGTGAAGGAGGGCGAGTCCGAACGAAAGCCTGTGAGAAAAGAAATCCTTAAAAGGGAATCAAAAAAAACCAAGCTGGACAGACTTAATTCGGCTCCCAGCCCCAAAGACTGCCAGGAGCCTGCTGCTGTCTCCTCAGGGTCTGGCTCACGGCCCAGCTCAGATGGACACACAGGCCTGGGAGATCCAGTGCACACATCTGTGGAAAGTCAAGAAGCCCAGCCCAAAAAAGCCATCCCCTCAAAACCTCAGCCCAAACAGCTGCAGCTCCCAGATAATCAAGGGCCGGAGAAAGAGGAAGTCAGGAAAAACTATTGCCGTCTTCGTGAGGAGCCATCTGAGCATAAAGCAGGCCAGGAGAAGCCACACACAGTAAATGCTGAAGAAAAGCTTGGCATTGACATTGATCACACACAGAGTTACCGAAAACAGATGGAACAGAGTCGCAGAAAACAGCAGATGGAGATGGAAATAGCCAAATCTGAGAAGTTTGGCAGTCCTAAAAAAGATGTAGATGAATATGAAAGACGTAGCCTTGTTCATGAGGTAGGCAAGCCCCCCCAGGATGTCACTGACGACTCACCCCCCAGCAAAAAGAAAAGGATGGATCATGTTGATTTTGATATCTGTACCAAAAGGGAGAGAAATTACAGAAGTTCACGGCAGATCAGTGAGGACTCTGAAAGGACCAGCTGTTCTCCCAGCGTCCGCCATGGCTCCTTCCATGAAGATGACGACACCCTGAGTTCCCCTAGGCTAATGTCAGTAAAAGGGTCCCCTAAAGTGGATGATAAGGGTCTCCCCTATTCTAATGTAACAGTGAGAGAAGACCCCTTAAAATTTACTCCTTATGATTGTAGCAAGAGAGAACATGTGGCAGACATGGCCAGAATAAAGCTGTCTGTCTTGAATTCTGAAGATGAACCACATCGTTGGGACCCTCAGGTGAAACAGGACCCCAGCAGGTTTGATGTGAGTTTTCCAAACAGCATAATTAAGAGAGACAGTTTACGGAAGAGGTCTGTGCGTGATCTGGAACCTGGCGAGGTACCCTCTGACTCTGATGAGGATGCTGAGCACAAATCCCAGTCACCCAGGGCCTCCACCTTCTACGACAGCCCTCGGCTGTCTTTTTTATTGAGGGACAGAGACGACAAACTACGTGAACGAGAGGAGAGACTGTCTGGTTCTTTAGAAAGAAATAAATTTTATTCTTTTGCTCTGGATAAGACAATCACACCAGACACTAAAGCTTTGCTAGAAAGAGCTAAGTCTCTCTCTTCATCCCGTGAAGAAAACTGGTCTTTTCTTGACTGGGACTCCCGCTTTGCTAATTTTCGAAACAACAAGGATAAAGAAAAGGTTGATTCTGCCCCAAGACCGATTCCATCCTGGTACATGAAAAAGAAGAAAATCAGGACTGACTCAGAGGGGAAAATGGATGACAAGAAGGATGACCACAGGGAAGAGGAGCAGGAGAGGCAGGAATTGTTTGCCTCTCGGTTTTTACATAGCTCCATTTTTGAACAAGATTCTAAGCGGCTGCAGCATCTTGAGAGGAAGGGCGAGGAGTCCGACTTCCCTCCCGGGAGGCTGTACAGCAGACAAGCATCTGACGGAGCCAACAGCACAAGTGACTCGGTCCAGGAGCCCGTGGTCCTGTTCCACAGCAGATTCATGGAGCTCACGCGGATGCAGCAGAAAGAAAAGGAGAAGGGCCAGAAGCCCAAAGAGGCTGAGAAACAGGAGGACCCAGAGAATATTTCCAAGACCCCGGAGCCTGCCACTGAGACTAAAGAGCTGGAGCCGAAAGCTCCCGTGTCAGCTGGGCTTCCTGCAGTCACCCCTGTGACACCAGAACCAGCATCATCAGCACCAGAGAAGGCTGAGAAAACGGTGGAGGCTCCTTTGCTGGCAGGAGAAAAGCCAGTGGAGCCAGCCCCCGTCTTGGAGGAGGCAAAGTTGGCATCTGAGCCAGTTCCTGTCCCCGTGGAACAGCCCAAGCAGGTAGAGGTACCCCCAGGAGAAGGCTCCAGAGAAAGTCCTGCTGCAGTGCATCCGGATACTCAAGAAAGCTCAGCTACCGAGCCCATCCCTTCTGTGAGTGCCGCGCCTCCGACTCCTGGGACTGCAATTTCCAAGATAGAAAGCAGTATAGATCCAAAACCCAGCAGTCCCCAGCCGCTTTCAAAACTAACTCAGAAGTCTGAGGAAGCTGAAGAGCTAAGAGTGGAGAAGCCAGATGCAGCTCCAAGCATTGAACCCAGTGTCACTCAGAAACCTGAAGTTATGCCTGAAGTTCAGCCCCCAGCGCCTGAAGATGTAGAGGCCAATCCTCCAGTTTCTGCGAAAGACAAGAAAACAAACAAAAGCAAGCGTTCCAAGACACCGGTCCAGGCAGCTGTCGCAAGCATCGTGGAGAAGCCCGTCACCAGAAAGAGCGAGAGGATAGACCGGGAAAAGCTGAAGCGGTCCAGCTCTCCTCGTGGAGAAGCACAGAAGCTGTTAGAACTGAAGATGGAGGCAGAGAAGATTACAAGGACTGCATCTAAAAGCTCTGGAGGGGACCCTGAGCTCCCTGAGCCCAGCCTGCCTCTCAGCCGAACCAGGCGCCGGAATGTCAGGAGCGTTTATGCCACCATGGGCGATCATGAAAGCCGCTCTCCAGCTAAAGAGCCTGCTGAGCAGCCCAGAGTGACCAGGAAGAGATTGGAACGGGAGCTGCAGGAGGCCGTGGCAGCTCCCACCACCCCTCGGAGGGGAAGGCCTCCTAAAACTCGCCGGCGAGCTGACGAGGATGAAGAGCATGAGACAAAAGAGCCAGCAGAAACACCCAAGCCAGCCGAGGGGTGGAGGTCTCCAAGGTCTCAGAAGGGTGCAGCTGCTGGCGGGCCCCATGGGAAAAGGGGGCGAAGCGAGCAAAAAGCCGAGGCTGCTGCTGAGGGCGGTGCCCAGGTGAACACGAGGGAAAGTAACACTAAGTTCAGGGGTGACAGAGAAGCAGCAAGTGAGGCCAAACGTGACAGGAGAGACACCAACACAGACAAAAATGGACCCAACACCTTCCCAGCTGAGGCAGTGGAGAGAAAACCACCTCCTGAGAAAACCACCAAATCAAAGAGGGGACGTGCTCGCAACACCAGGTCAGCAATGGACAGGGCTGCACATCTGAAAAGCCTGGAAATGGCCACCCGGGCTGCAGGGCAGGCTGTGGACAAGGAAGCTGGGCTTGTGGCAGTCTCTCCTGAGAAAAACAAGAGCCCCCCAAGGGAGAGTGGCTCCTCGTCTCAGCTGAAACACGACCCAATTGATCCTGAGAAAGAAGCAGAGAAGGAAGATGTGTCTGCCTCCACGGTGTCCCCAGGAGCCACACAGCTAGCCAAGCAGATGGAGCTGGAGCAGGCTGTGGAGAACATTGCAAAGCTCGCCGAGCCCTCCACGGGTGCGGCTGACAAGGGTGCAGCCACAGGGGCACCTGCAGGCCCTGCTGTGGAGGACGGCCACAAGCCTGCACACCAGGCAAGCGAGACCGAACTGGCGGCGGCCATCGGCTCCATCATCAGTGACAGTTCTGGAGAACCTGAAAACTTCTCTGCATCTTCCTCCTTCCCCCCAGGATCTCAGTCGCATCTACAGGAAGGAACGGAGCCAGAGCCCTCTGGCGCCACATCTGGGACCTCAGCGGCAGATGCTGCTCCAGAGTCTTCTGGCTCACAAGGCAGTACCTCGGACCCCTCAGCAGGTTCTGCAGACACCAAGGAAGCCCGAGGGAACAGCAGTGAGTCTGTACAGGAAGCCAAGGGGTCTAAAGTGGAAGTCACTCCTCCCCGGAAAGAAAAAGGACGTCAGAAGACGACACGACGCCGGAAAAGGAATACAAACAAGAAAGTGGTCGCTGCCACAGAGACTCGTACCTCTGAGGCCGAGCAGGCTCAAAGTGAAAGCCCTGCTGCTAATGAGGCAACAGCAGCACCCCCAGAAGCTCCCCAGGAAGAAAAGCAGAGCGAAAAGCCTCAGTCCCCTCCTCCTCAGGAATGCACCTCTGACCCAGGCAAGACCCCACCTGCTGAGAGTCTGTGTCAGGAAAGCAGTATTGAAGAAAAGACTCCATGCAAAGCACCCACACCCCCTGACCTCCCACCTCTTTCCCAGCCATCGCTGGTGGACGATGAACCCCAGGCCAGGTTCAAGGTGCATTCAATCATTGAAAGTGATCCGGTGACCCCACCCAGTGACTCAAGCATACCTCCACCCACAATTCCTTTAGTGACAATAGCAAAGCTCCCACCCCCTGTCATTCCTGGGGGAGTCCCACATCAGAGTCCCCCCACTAAGGTGACAGAGTGGATCACCAGACAGGAGGAGCCTCAGGCTCAGTCTGCCCCATCTCCAGCTCTTCCCCCAGACACAAAGGCCTCTGACGTGGACACCAGCTCTAGCACACTGAGGAAGATCCTCATGGACCCCAAATATGTATCCGCCACCGGGGTTACTTCCACAAGTGTCACCACAGCCATCGCAGAGCCTGTGAGTGCTGCTCCTTGTCTGCACGAGGCACCAGTCCCTCCAGGTGAACCCAAACATCATCCTCCCTTAGAAGAAAAGTCAGCAACTCCAGTATCAAATGCTTCTGATACACAGCCCTCAGAGGTCCCAGTAGCTGCTGACAAAGAGAAGGTGACTCCGGTCATTGCCCCTAAAATCACGTCTGTCATCAGCCGGATGCCTGTCAGCATTGACCTGGAGAATTCGCAGAAGATAACTTTGGCAAAACCCGCTCCTCAGACCCTGACTGGCCTGGTGAGTGCCCTGACTGGCCTGGTGAATGTCTCTCTGGTCCCAGTGAATGCCTTAAAGGGTCCTGTGAAGGGCTCAGTGGCCACACTGAAGGGTTTAGTGAGCACCCCTGCTGGGCCTGTGAATCTCCTGAAGGGGCCTGTGAATGTGCTCACTGGGCCCGTCAATGTCCTGACCACTCCAGTGAGTGCCACAGTGGGCACGGTGAACGCTGCCCCGGCTACTGTGAATGCTGCTGCAGGTGCAGTGACTGCTGCATGTGGCGTGACCGCCACAACAGGCACAGCAGCTATGACAGGTGCAGTGAGTGCGCCATCAGCAAAGGGCAAACAGAGGTCAAGCAGCAATGAAAACAGTCGCTTCCACCCTGGGTCTATGTCAGTGATTGATGAGCGTCCAGCAGACACAGGCTCTGGTGCAGGGCTGCGTGTGAACACTTCAGAAGGAGTCGTGCTTCTGAGCTACTCAGGACAGAAGACGGAAGGCCCACAGCGGATCAGTGCCAAGATCAGTCAGATCCCTCCAGCCAGTGCAATGGACATTGAGTTTCAGCAGTCAGTATCTAAGTCCCAGGTGAAGCCAGATTCTGTCACCCCATCCCAGTCTGCACCCAAAGGCCCTCAGACCCCTTCAGCTTTTGCAAATGTGGCCACCCATTCCACCCTGGTCCTGACCGCCCAGACATACAATGCCTCTCCGGTGATCTCCTCTGTGAAGACGGACCGTCCGTCCTTGGAAAAGCCTGAGCCCATTCACCTCTCAGTGTCCACGCCTGTCACCCAAGGTGGCACAGTGAAGGTTCTCACTCAGGGCATCAACACACCCCCGGTGCTGGTTCACAACCAGCTTGTTCTCACCCCAAGCATAGTCACCACTAACAAGAAACTTGCCGACCCCGTCACTTTGAAAATAGAGACCAAGGTCCTTCAGCCAGCTAACCTGGGGCCCACCCTTACTCCCCACCACCCTCCTGCCCTGCCCAGCAAACTGCCTACAGAAGTGAACCATGTTCCTTCAGGACCCACCACCCCAGTAGATCGAACCATCTCCCACTTGGCAGCCACAAAGCCAGATACACATACTCCTCGACCTAGTGGGCCTACACCGGGCCCGTTCCCGAGGGCATGCCATCCCAGCAGCACCACATCCACACCACTTTCCACCAATGCCACCGTCATGCTGGCTGCAGGCATTCCAGTGCCCCAGTTCATCTCCAGTATCCACCCGGAGCAGTCTGTCATCATGCCACCCCACAGCATCACTCAGACTGTGTCCCTGGGTCACCTTTCACAAGGTGAGGTGAGGATGAATACACCCACATTACCCAGCATCACCTACAGCATCCGGCCAGAGACTCTGCACTCTCCTCGGGCCCCTCTGCAGCCCCAGCAGATAGAGGCAAGGGCCCCACAGCGTGTGGGCACACCCCAGCCTGCCGCAGCTGGTGTACCTGCTCTGACCACCCAGCACCCTCCTGAGGAAGAAGTCCACTATCACCTCCCTGTGGCTAGAACTGCAGCCCCCGTGCAGTCAGAAGTGCTGGTCATGCAGTCTGAGTACCGACTACACCCGTACACTGTGCCCCGAGACGTGAGGATCATGGTGCACCCACATGTGACTGCTGTCAGTGAACAGCCCAGGGCCACTGAGGGGGTAGTGAAGGTGCCACCAGCCAGCAAGCCCCCCCAGCAGCTGGTGAAAGAAACCGTTAAGACTTCTGATGCCAAAGCAATTCCCGCCCCGGCCCCTGGCCCTGTGCCTACCCCTGCTCCTAACCCCCATGGTGAAGCCCGCATCCTCACAGTCACCCCCAGCAACCAGCTTCAGGGGCTGCCTCTGACCCCACCTGTGGTTGTGACCCATGGGGTGCAGATTGTGCACTCCAGCGGTGAGCTGTTCCAGGAATATAGGTACGGAGATATCCGCACCTACCATGCCCCCGCTCAGCTCACACACACTCAGTTTCCTGTCGCCTCCTCCGTCAGCCTACCCTCCAGGACCAAGACTTCTGCACAGGTGAGGAAGCCAGGTTTCCTCCCTACCGATTGGGCATGTGCTCGGGAGCTTTGTGGTTTCGAAAGACAGGCCATCAAGATGGTTCAGTGGGTGAAGGCATTTGCTTAAATGTGAGCCTGGCAACCAAGTTTGGTCCCCAGAACCCCGGTAAAAGTAGAAATAAAGAAGTGAACTGCAAAGTTGTCCTCTGACCTCACACAGCAGCACTTGTGTGTGTGTGTGTGTGTGCCATCATCATGCACTCACACATACACTCAGTAACCTTTAGCAAGGATCGTGAGCAAAGTACAGACAAGCTAGACAGGCCTTGGAGGTGGAAGGGGAGCGGGGCTTCCTAAATGCACGGCGAGGAGTGGCTCAGATCATACCACAGCTCTTGGATGTGGAGAGACACTTTATACGAGGCCTCCTGCCTGCAGGGTCAGGAGGGTCATGTTAGGTGGCTTTTTCCGTGAGAACACAGCTCCACTGGTTTATATTTCCTCTGTGGCCTGACTGTAAGACAAGGGCCTCCCTCAGGTCCATTGAGTTCTTGTTTGGGAACTGGGGGCTTGTGCACAGCCCATCCTGACTGCCCCCTTGTCTTTTTCCCAACTCTAGGGCCCTCCTGAAGGTGAGCCTTTGCAGACCACACAGCCTGCACAGCCTGCCCCGTCTACGCAGCCCACGCAGCCTGCACCACCTGCTCCACCCTGCCAGCCCTCCCAACTTAGCCAGCCTGCCCAGCCGCTGAGTAGCAAGATGCCCCAGGTCTCCCAAGAAGCAAAGGGGACTCAGACAGGAGTGGTAGAGCAGCCTCGTCTCTCAGCTGTCCCTGCCAGCCGGCCACCTGAGCCCCATGTTCAGGTTCAGAAGGCACCGGTGGACACAGGACAGCCAACCCATCCCTCGCCTGTGTCAGTCTCCATGAAGCCAGACCTCCCAAACCCTCTTCCTTCTCAGGCTGCCCCAAAGCAGCCATTGTTTGTCCCTGTGGCCTCGGGCACAAGCACCCCGCCTGGACTGGCTCTGTCTCACACTGAAGCCCAGCCAGCCCCTAAACAAGATTCTTCTCCACACCTGACTTCACAAAGGCCTGTGGATATGGTCCAGCTTCTGAAGGTAAGGTGGGCAGAGACTGCTCTTGACACCCTGACTCTGTTCTGTCCTAAGTGTACCCCAATCTCCCAGTTGATACAGACTAAAAAGATGCTTCCAGGGTCGTGCTAGGCATGCCATGATCCCATCTTTGCTTTGTTTTCCTGGTAAGCAGAAGTACCCCATCGTGTGGCAGGGCCTGTTGGCCCTCAAGAACGACACGGCCGCTGTGCAGCTCCACTTCGTCTCTGGCAACAATGTCCTGGCCCATCGGTCCCTGCCTCTGTCTGAAGGCGGTCCCCCGCTGAGGATTGCCCAAAGGATGCGGCTAGAGGCCTCGCAGCTGGAAGGGGTTGCCCGAAGGATGACAGTAAGACTTGTGGGCCCTGGTAAATGCCTATGCAATACTCAGGGAGGGAAGAACAGGCAGCCTCAGGGCTAAACTCCTGGCTTTGATAACTCTTGAAGTGGGCTATGAAGGACAAACTCGACTTGGGTAGAGAAATATCTCTAGTCTCAGAAGTGAGCATACATGCTTGCACTCATGTACAAGCACACACGTTAGTGTGATGTGACACAGCCATCTTAGAGATGCCTGGCTCCTTTGGTAGGACACATGCTATTTAGTCAGGAGACCCCTAACTATTCACCTCTGCTCCAGGTGGAAACAGATTACTGTCTGCTGCTGGCTCTGCCCTGTGGTCGTGACCAGGAGGATGTGGTGAGCCAGACGGAGTCCCTCAAGGCTGCCTTCATCACTTACCTGCAGGCCAAGCAGGCAGCAGGGATTATCAATGTTCCAAACCCTGGCTCCAATCAGGTTGGTCCACTGTCCCATCCCTACCCAACACTTGTACACACAGCTAGGGCCAGTTTAGGTCAGGGTGGGAGGGCTGACCCAGCCAGGAGTTCCCAGAGGAGGTGGGCACACGGGAGCATGGGTGATGGCCACCAGTTGCCCATCCTGGAAAGAAGAGGGGTAGGGGGCGGGATGGGGGAGGTATTGACCTTGAATTATAGAAGCTGATGACACCCTGTCCTGATATGCGGTCTGACGGGAAGGGGTGGGGGGACTGTCAAGGCCTGCCAGGTACAGGTATTGAGCCAGGCAGTCATGGAAGACAAGGGTCCCACTTTGTCTCCTCCTCCAGCCCGCCTATGTGCTGCAGATCTTCCCACCCTGTGAGTTCTCAGAGAGTCACCTCTCCCGCCTGGCCCCTGACCTCCTTGCCAGCATCTCCAACATCTCGCCCCACCTCATGATCGTTATTGCCTCTGTGTGAGGCTCTGCTGCAGAAAGATGAACGGACAGAACCGTGGACAACCCAGCCAGGCAGAGGGGAAGCTGCTGAGGGGCAGGCTGCCCTGGCTCTCACGCCCACCCAGCTCTATGGACAGACCTCCTCTGGGGGTGGTGCTGCTTGTATGTTTACATGAAATTCTCGCCCAGGACAGACCACCAACCCATGGACTCACAGAAACCTTAGGGGCTGGCCTTCCTCGTTCGGAGAAAAGGAACAAGGCAGTGAGAGTCTGTCTGTGTTCAACAGAACAGCCTTTGCACTGAATTAGTGACTTGCACAGTGAACACAGGTGTGGCTCTCTGGACATGTGGACAGGAGCACACCGCAGACTCTCATGTAGGACTCGGGACTTGTGCTGAAGCCTTGGTGTCAAGGAACATTTCATTGGGTATTTTTTGCCCCATCGCCTCCTTTCTTCCCTGCTCATCGGACATGTCATTGTTCTTAATTCTCCTGCCACCGCCGCCACCTTCGACTCATCGGATGTACAGTTTACAGTTGCGTAAAAGCGAACAGAAGGGTTTTCTTTCTTGGTCGGATGTGCAGAACTTGGGATGTGTATATATAAATATATATATATATAATATATATATATATAAAATACTGACTTAAATCAAATTTCCCTGACATACTTTTTTTTAATCTGTGCCAAAAATGTGTTTTCAAAGAAAATCTTATTTTCATACTCAGACTTTATACCGTCACTCATTTGTATAAGTGCGCTTCGTTACAGCACGGGTCCCACTCCGGCAACATGGAAGTGTCACACAGCACCTGTACAAAAAGACCTGGCCAACTCCCTCTTCCTGTGACTTGGACCTCTCCCTGACTCCTAACACTTATTAATTTATGAAACTGTTTTTCTCAGCGCAGTTTTGTTGTGTGTCCATTGGATTACAAACTTTATTAAAAAATACAAAACACCTCAAGTGTGAATGTGGTTGTCACTCAAGTGGGAACCACAGGGTTCTTGGCTTGCTAGAACAGTAGCTCCCACCCCAAGTCTGAACAAGAGTGTTTCACCTTGTACTAGAGACTGGAATAGGTCCTGTTTCTGGGCCACTGGGAAGCCATTCAGGTTTTGATAATGAAGTCCCTCCTTTCCCTACCCACTTGCAAGCTCCTGCTCTAGGTTCATACTGAACGCCTTCCTTCCCTTCTCCCCTCCCCAGGGCATTGCTGTTCCTTGTAGTAGTAAGGAGCAAAAAAGTAAAAAACAAAACCATGGCACCATCTGGGTGATGGACCCGGAGGCGACAAAGCAGGTCTGTCCAGTTCAGTGGGGTTCCTCCATGGGAAAGATCACAGCTCTGCCTGGGAGGGTCCCATCGTCCAAGCTGCTGGCTGCTCCCTTCCCTTCTCTCCTTGCCAGCCTGGTGATAACCTGTAGCAAGTTAGTGTTGCCACAGGGTGGCGTCACTGTGGCCTCGGTAAAGCAGGTTCTAGGCTCTAGATTACGGAAAAGCCAACCAGTGTTCTGTACACTGCTCTGGTGTTGCTGCTCTGGCTAAAGGCCCTAGGCTATTTGGATCTGGGAAGCTGTGCACTCTGGTACAGGGCTGGTGAGTGGAGCAGCCACAGGGTGCTGCCCATACCCTAAATAATTTAAGACACAGTATGGATCTTTCCATGACGGGCAGCAGGATGTCCCAGGAAGCCTGGTTGGTCCCTGAGCTAGTGTTAACCATTCTGCAGTATGAGCTACGTAGATGACAGTCCCCACCCACCCGGGGACACAAGGACCATAAGCAACATTAGAAAATAATCAAATTTATTCTCTAGGGATTGGGGAAGGAGCACCTTGAGTCCCAGGGTGCCATCCGTCCTTAAATAAACAGTCAGAGGGCCACCTGCTCACTCTGCAGGCGGTGGGCAATCCGGAGCTGTGGGTGGAGTTTCTCCCAGTGTGGGCTGGCCCTCAGCCCCATCCCTAGGACGGAAGACCAGCTCTCCAGCCTGCAGCATCTGCCCAGCTGGCCATGTGCTGCCCGGCCCATACTGCTGGTAGAAGTCCGCATCTGTCTGGAACATGACCAGTGCCTGGGCTGTATGGATCCGAACATGCTGGGCCAGGCTGTTGGCATCCAGGAACTTGTCCCCACAGGAATCACAAGCGTAGAGGATGTGGGTGTTGGGGTCTGTGGAGGTGCGGGCTGTGGTCAGGATGGGAAGGACCTTGGGTCCACCGGCGTTCATGCCCCAGACTGCCCCTCTCACCTTCTTCCTGCACCTGCTTGACAGCCTTGCTGATCTCGGCTTTCAGCACTTCTGTCTCATCAGCTGTCACCGCAGCCCCCACTGGTACCACTGTGGGCAGAGTCAGCAGGGCCTGAGGCAGAAGCCACAGGGACCTACCCCATTGTTGCCACCAAGGCAAGCTGCCTGTGGCCACCCTCTGCTGCCTCTACAGTCCACACCTGTGAGCTGAGTGACCGCTGTTGCTGCCAGTGCCTCCGTGGCCAGTGTGACCATGTCATCCACAGTGACCACGCTGACCTCACCACCCTCTTCTGGCTCCAGGATCTTGATGCCTGCTTTGCCCTGATGCACAGTCTTCACGTGTGAGCGCAGGTTGTCTACTCGGTTGAAGCCACGGCCACACTTGTCACACAGGTAAGGCTTCTCTCCTGGGAGGGGGGAGGTGAGTTACCATCCTACCACCTGAAGACCTCCCAGGACCCAGAAGCCCCATCTTAATCTAGCAAGTTCTCTGGCAGCCACCAGTGCTGACAGGTGCCTCAATAGCACCCTCCTCCTGGAAGCTCCAAGGCAGGTGGAGTCACCATTGGAACTGAACTTCAAGATTACCTGTAAGCAAGTGTGGTACAGGGCTCCCTACCTCTCCCCCACTACCCGTCTCCTCCAAAATGGGCTGGGAAGGGCTGGACAAAGGCAGGCAGCGCATGCTCACCGGTGTGGATGATTATGTGCTTGGACAGGTCCCCCACATTCACAAAGGCCTTGCTACACACGCTGCACTTGTGTGGTCGGATGTTGTCATGGTGGCGAATGTGATTGGCCAACTGGCTGGACTGGACAAATCTACAGGGCCACAAATCAGAGGCTTATGTTGACCCACAGGAGCCTTGATATGTGTGTTGGGGGGCTTGGGGAGTACCCACCACTCTGGGACACAGCCTGAGACTTGGCCTCATGCTCCCTGGGGTTGGGGCAGGCTGCTACCTCTTGCCACAGCGCTCACAGACGTAGGGCTTCTCCCCCGTGTGTTGGCGTACATGGGCGATGAGGGAGCTGGCTTGAGTGAAGGCTTTGCCACACATCACACACTGGCACGGCTTCTCACCTGGGGCAGAGGCACAAGGCACTAGCACCCACTCAGCTCCCTGTGCCCCTTCCACAGCCCACACAGGGCCTCCTCACCCACCCGTGTGGATCCGTACGTGCCGCTGCAGCGCGCCTGGGTCAGCAAACTGCCGCTGACAGTGGGTGCATACATAGGGTTTCTCCCCGCTGTGGATCCGCAGGTGCCGCTTGAGGTTCCCTTTGGAAATGAGGGGCGAGACTGGTGTGCTGCACTGCCAGGGGCCCAGGGATGAGGGCGGGGAGCCAGGGTGCTCTGGGCCTACCTGAGGTGGTGAATTGCTTCCCGCACTCCCGGCACTTGAGAGGGCCATCGGCAATGTGGATCTTCAAGTGGGCCTTCAGGTTCCCCACCTGCACCCAGACAAGGGCTCAGAAGGGTCCCCTAGGAACCTGGCTTTTCCCCAAACCCTTGAACCAGGAAATAATGGACTTTGTGGTCTCTCAAAGGGGCAGAGCAGTGGAAGGAAAATGCAGCAGAACCTGTTCTAAGATGGCTTGCTCTTCAGGGTCCCATCCTAGAAGAGTCCCTAGCCACAGATACAGTGGCTGTTGTGTGCTAACCCTACGGTGCTGGCTCAGGGAGGGTGCACACCTGGTTGAACTTCTTGTCGCAGTGCGGGCACTTGTGCTCCTTGTTGGTGTCGTGAGTCTCCAGGTGGCGCATCTTGGAGGTGGGGTCAGAGAAAGAGCGGCCACAGTAGTCGCACTGGTAGGGTTTCTGGCCACTGTGCACCAGCTGGTGGCGCTTGAGGTTGCCTGAAGTAGTGAAGAGCTTGCCACAGTCCCCGCAGCGGTAGCGGGCCTCCCCCGAGTGCCTCTTCTTGTGCAGGTTCAGCAGGCTGATGAGCCTGTAGCTCTTGCCACACTCCTCACACCCATAGGGTTTCAACGGGCTGTGGGTCAGAAGGTGCTAGGTGATAGGAAGGGGTCTTGCAGGGTCCAGGGAGGCCCCCAGTCTGGGGGAGGCAAGGTAGGTACCTGTGTGTCTTCTCATGGGCCTTGCATGCTGCGGGGTCTGAGAAAGCCTTGCTGCACTCCCGGCATGAGAAAGGTTTCTCACCCGTGTGGATGCGGATGTGGCGTTTGAAGTTCCCCGTGTGCGTGAACTCTTTCCCGCAGTCCTGCAGGCGCAGCAGGAAGGAGTGCATGAGGGGCTGCAGAAACCCTGGAGGCACAGGGCTGGCACCGCCCACGGCCCCGCACCTCGCACTTGTGGATGATGGAGCCATAAGCCTTGGACTCAGTGCGATCCCCATAGGTGCCTGAGCGCAGGTTCCGGCCCTCCATGCCAAGCTCTTGCCCAGAGTCTGTGCCCGCAGACTCTTCATTCTCCTCAGGGGTCTCCCCATTCTCCAGATGCATCCCCTCTTCCTTGACTGTGGCAGGCCCTTTGACCTCTTCCTCTTGTTCCTCGTCTCCTTTGCTGGCTGGTTCCACTTCCATTTCTGCACAGAGAAGAGGGGGTACTGAGGGACCTGGCTGGGCTCAGTACCTTCTGGGTCTGGTCTAACTCCCTCTCCACTTCACAAATGCCTTTCTTTAGGTGACAGTGACTCTAGGATCTGTCACCTAAATATCTGCTACTTGGAGGGTGTAAGACCTCAGGGAAATGTGTGTGGCACTATTAGCCACTAAGTCCTTGTTAGCTTGGCTGTGGGAAGCACGGCACTGTGCAGTGCCCAGGGCTGAGCCCCGGGGCTAAGTCAGGATACTTCTAGACTAATGGAAACATGGAGGGGATGTGCACCCAAGACAGCTCAGGAGTCAAGAAAGAAGAAAAGCTCAAGTGAATGCTGTCCAAGCAGGACAGGCTAGCGGGAAGAGGGGTCCAAGAGGACAGTGCAGTTGCGGTATGTGTGGCAAGGCCAGCCCTGGCTGTGGGGAGGGCACCTTGCTCTGAGCTCTCTGACAAGGCCTCAGCTTCTGCAGCAGCCATGCCGCTCGTGGGGTCCGGCTTGAGTTCTGCGGGTGGAGGCTCCCGGGGAGCATCAGCCTTCTCCGTCTGTTCTGCGCCTGAGGAGGGATGGATTGGGACTCTGTCCATGGCTGGAAAGACCCTGCCTGCAGAACAAACTGTCTGAACTAGACACGAGCCAGAATAGTACCGGAGCGCATGCCAACCTCGCAGCCACGAAGCCTTTGCTATTCCTGCTGCTGGAAGGTGGTGGGCAGAAGCAGCTTCCTACCGTGGATTCCCTTCTTCCAGGTAGCCAGCCCATGAGAACTAAATCACAACTCACCACTGGCTGTACTTTCTGCCTGGCCACCCCGCTCTTCTTTGAGCTCTCTGCTTGAGCCTGCATTTGGACTGCTTCTTGCTTGGTCCAGCCTGCTCAGCATGGTGGCAGCAGCCTTCTCTTCTTTGGCTCTCTTGTCTCCTCCTGGAGACAGAACAGGACAGAGTTGTCATTTTCCATCAAGTGTCTACTGCCAGAGGGATGAGGTGGCTCCTCTGAGTCCCCCTGGGGATTTGGGTGCTTCACTGGTTTGTTCAGGGAACACCTTACCCCAGGACACTGACTTCACAGCACCACAAGTGATGTTACCTTACACGGGCAGAAGACACTGGGTGTGTGTCAGTGCTCAGCAGGAGGGGGACATGATCCTTTTATTGCCCATGATGGGAGTCTGCAGGCTTCTGAGGACACCCTGAGAGCCAGGGAGCTCTGGGAAGGCGGCTACAGGCGGTCAGGCGAGAGCTCTGCTCCCGGGCACTTAGTGACCCACATGTGGCTCCCGCTCTTTGCTGCTCAAGGGTAGGAAAGGGCAGGTGTGGGACCCTTTCCAGGAGTGCCTGGCCAACCTCTTCCAGCACCCCGCAGTGACGCCAAGGTGGATGAGGAATCTGAGGCCCAGTGAGGTGACCCAGAATCAGGGACAGGGCCTCCATAACAAGCCAAGTTCCTTGACCCCTTCAGGAACAGCCTGCCAGGGACCTTACCTTCCACAGTTGAGGCCTCTGTATTTTCCCCAGGGCTGCTGGCCGGCTCAGCAAGTGACTTGAGCGCATGGCAGGCTGTGATAATATCCTGCATCTGGAGAAAGCTGGCAACAGCCAGCACATCATCCACGTTCTCCGGGCTAAGGTTCAGCTTAGCAGTGTACATGAACTCCAACACCTGCCCCAGGCCTGCCAAGGACAGAACAGCCATCACAGATCCACTTCAGGGCCTACCACTGGTGTCTCCACCAGACCGCAGAAACACATTTTGGACAATTGAGCGGTAAGCCTCCAGCACCTGTCTGCTGGGCTAGGGACAGCTTCTAAAAAGATACACCTGGGGACACCCCATCCCTCAAACAGCATGATCTTTAAGACATCGTCACCTGCTCTGTCTATCTTTCCGTCACCTGACATTTGCATGTCTGTGTCCGCATCTATAAAATAAGAGAATACCTCGTCCTAGTCCTCTCAAAAACAGGTCCTAGGGCTCTGGGCGGGAGCACAGACCTAGGATTGGTCCATCTTTCCTCATCCCAGCCCCAGCTAGGTCCTCATCATTTTTAACACAGCCTGGCTGTCAGCCCCAGGACTAACCTGGCCACAGAAAGGGATGAGGAGGGCTTAGGGTCAACCTTGCTCCATCCCTACTAACAATGCTGGTCCCACTGCCTCTCTGCCCTGATCATACTATGAACCTGTGTCCTGGTTACACCATGTCCAGTCAGAGATGGGATAAACTTGGTACCCATAGAGTTAGGTGGGACATGCCTGCTGGCACTGCCCTAAAAGGGCCTTGCATGGTATGAGGCTCTGGCCCCAACAGGGTACCTGCCGCATTACTGATGTCCAGATGTACCACGTCCTTCTGGTCCACAAAGAGCATCTTGAAGTATTCGCTGCAAGCCGCCAGCACCGCCTTGTGGGCCTTAAAGTCAACACCATCCACCACAAAGGTGCAGTCACAGAGAAGGCCCAGTTGCCGCTGCTGGTTCAGCTGCTCCAAGACACGCTGGCTGTGCTGGGGGAAATCCATGGCTGCGGAAAGCCAGAGCCTCCTGTCAGCACCGAGAAAGGATGCCAGTCCAACTCGCTGCCAACTGCCAAGCCCCGGGTGAGACTCACAGAAGAGACGGGGAGCATTAAACAAGGGAGAAGCTTTTCCACCACAAAAGGGCAAATGATTCCAGACACTTGCTGCAAGCCAAGATGGCTCAGTCGCTCCCAAAGCTTACTCAACAGGGCAAGTTCCCCAAACCAAAAAGCACCAAGATAGCCCTAATAGCTTGCTCCTGAAGCAGAATACACAGGAAGTAATGAGCTAAGGAGTCAAGATGGCAAACACACAAAACAATTGCTGTCTCACAAAATAGCTTAACATGTTTTACAAAGAACACACACACTATTAGAATAAAACGCAAATGTTCAGCTTTGGGGCTCTAAGTCCAGGCGGTTCTTGCATCATCAGCTGCAGAACTCCCTTTCCCGCAGCCCCCACAGGCTCTGGGAAGCTCCCTGTTCACATAAGGCTGGGTTCTTTAGGGTGGGGATCTTACTCGGCTCTCTCCTTCCAAGGCTTTCCCACCCCGCCCTTGATCAGTCCCTCCCTCTCTGAGGAGAGTGAAGTGACTCCAGCCCTGACCAAGAGCTGCCTGGAAATCCCACAACTTCCAAGGATCTACGCTTGGAGAAGGTCCTGGCCTGGTGCCCAATTATGAACTACACAGGTAGAGCTGAGATAACATCCAAGTAGCCCCTTCTTGCCCAGCACCCCTGCAAAACCTTCTCAAGATCAGCTATCTTCTAGGGAAACAATGGTGTGAGGCCAGAGTCCACAGAATCCCTGCGTGGCTGGATCCAAGCCCTAATAGCAGCCAGCCACTCCAGAACCAGGCTGCCCTGGGCAGGAGAGGGACTGGGAACCCTGCCCCAATGCAGCAGCACTGGCTGCTCCTGACACTGGGCGGTCACTGGCCTAGAGCTGCAATGACCGTCTCAAGAGAGCCAACAGAGCTCCTCCACGCCAGCATAGGCACATTTGCCACCCTGTGGTTTCTGGAAACTTCTAAGTATGTGCCTGTAATCTCAACACTTAGGAAGCCAAGGCAGGAGGATGACAAGTTTCAAGCCAGTCAGAGTCATATAATAAGAAAATACTGGGGGTGTGTACCTGCTGAACTAAGCTGAGGAGTCAGTGGGGAGCATGGCAGCGCTATCAGGTCACATACAAGCTCAGGCTGGGGACCAGCCCTGCTCCCCAGGCCTAAGCAGGGGCACTGCTTCTGGGCCAGGCAGTGCCAACATCTACAACTAGAAGGCAGCCTGCGGCAAGTTAGGCACTGGATACCTGCGGCAAAGCCACTGCAAATCAGGAGGCCTTGTAAAAACACTTCTAGGCCAGTGGGGTCACAACCTTCCTGATGCTGCAAGGCATACAGTTCCGCATGTGATGACCCCAACCGTAAAATTATTTTCATTGCACTTCATAACTGTAATTTTGCTACTGTTAAGAATCGTAATGTGAGTTCCAGAGGTCTTACTAAGGTAACCCTGTGAAAGGGTCCTTCAACCCCCACCCCCAGGAGGGTCGTGACCCACAGGTTGAGAACTGCTGCTCTAAGTCCTCAAACCCCAGAAAGAGCAAATTCTCACTGGGATCCGAAGGGATGGAGAGGAGAATCCCAATGCTAATGTTCAGAAAACAAGACACTGAGAGGAACCTGTGTCCAGGAGCCCTTTCTGAGGTGCCCAGGAGCTAAGGGCGCACACAGAGGACAAAGCAGGAGGGGCAGACAGCCCACACCACACTGACCCTCCATTAGCACTGTCTTCTGAGATGGAAAGTCGTGGGCAGATGAGAGTCCGAGTCGCCTTCTCCACAGCCACAGTGGACCACCTCCTGAGTGGAGACAGGGAGCCACCATTCCATGTAACCCTGGTTGAGTTAGGACTCAGAGATCCACCTGCCTTTACCTCCTAAGTGCTCGATTAAAGGCGTGTGCCTGTGCCACCACACCCAGCAAGTTCGGTTTCTAATAGAACGAACAAAGCACAAGAACAGGCCCAGGGCAAAGCCTGCCACACTCTGCACGGTTTGCTAGGGACCGTGACAAGGCACATAGAGGTAGGATCCAGGAGGACCGGCACATCTCAGTCCAAACCTCAGGCTCTGAGACCTACCCTGCTCAACCCACCAAGTCCTCCAGCAGTGGAGAAACAGCATTTGTAGAGTTGTTTCAACCTGACAGGTGTCACAGAGCCAGAACACCACACCCTGGTCACCTGAAAACCAAGCACACAGCCACCCTGGGCACCAACTTCCTTGTTGCTGCTTCAGAGATGGAAGGACTAGGGAGGAATTCTCCGGACTTGAATTCAGGGTCTGCCACTGGCTGCCAGGAGCCAGCATGTCTCCAGCAGTGAAGGGGCTCAGACATTCTTTACATGGTTAGTATCATCCACTCAACTAGGCCAGAGGCACACCTTCAGCAGCAGGGCAGCCATCTGCTAGCAGGAAGCAGACAGACATACTGTTACTCTTTTTTAGGCTCAAAACCCTGATCACATGATCTCTACATCCTTTTTCCTGGGCACTCTGGATGGGACTAGATCCACCAATCAACACCCATCATTCCTTCTAAATGTAATCTGGAAAATTTCTGTAATACTATGGGGGGCACCACAGACAACAAAGGGAGGGCGTGCTGAGCAAAGAGCCACTGGGGTGAACTTTCTCTGATGTGAGGCACTTTACTCTGAGTGACTGGACTGTTAAACCCTGCCCTGCCGGTGCTCTTGTATGAGGCCAACCACCTGTCTGCCTGAAGCACTAGGCAGCCTGAACTGCAGAACTTTCTCTCAAAGTCAAATGGGCTCCGGTCACACACTGAAACAGGACCCAAGTTACTGGCAGGCACTGACTAGCAAGAGGGGGTGGTGCCACATCTTAGGCCAGAAAACAACACTCCCTCAAGCAGACACCCTGAGCTTGGCTGGCTCCCAGAATGGACCGGCCTGCTCAAGCTTCCACACAAAGAGGTCACCACTGAGTGCCACTCACCTTTCCTGATCATCCAGAAATACAAGTGGCGCTCTCTCTCTCTCTCTCTCTCGCTCTCTCTCTCTCTCTCTCACACACACACACACACACACCAGGGAAAAAGAAGTCCACAACAGGCCACCTCTGGGAGGTTGAAATTTATGCACCCAACCCCACTACCAACCTGTCTCTGCAAGTTCAGCCTGGCAGAGAAAACAATTAGCAGCAAACCTGCCCCGCTAGTACACTGCTCCTAGTCCAGTAAATGCTCAGCTTGCATGCGCACACACAACCTATCTAGAAAGCTAACCCTGCAGCGGGTGAGAGGGGACAGAGCCTTGCACAAACTTGGTAACCGACTGCTGTACCACTGAGCTGTGTTCGCAGCTCTCCCTCTTTTATATAAACATCCAGACCTATCTGCGTGGAACCTCTCCGCATTTGGGCACCTCCTCCTCTACGGACAGCGCTACCCTGACTGAGAACACGTCACCAGTTCTGAAGGACAGTCCTTTCTGTCATTTGTATTAGAAAAAGCCAATTCCTTTTTTGTTTTTGGTTTTCTCAAGACAGGGTTTCTCTGTGTAGCCCGAGCTGTCCTGGAACTCGCTCTGTAGACCAGGCTGGCCTCAAACTCAGAGATCCACCTGCTTGTGCCTCATGAGTGCTGGGACTATAGGTGTGTGACACTACTGCATGGCTTGATTTATTTATTTACTGGCTTTTTTTCCCTTTTTTCCTTGAGCCAACACAGACTGGCCTCAGACTCACTGTGTAGTACAGTGTTCAATCCCCAGCAATGTACAAACTTTAAGTGTTGGTACACCCCCAAAATCCTCAACTACACAAGAGCTTGAGGCAAGCCTGGGCGATGTGAGGTGCTGCCTCATAAATAAATAAAGCTGACAAAATTAAGACATTCTTAACTGGAGCGCTGGGACCTCCCTGCGGCACTGGGAGGGTTAGTCTCCGAGCCTCCCACAAAATACCACAGCACCAAGAAACACTTCTCCCTTGGTGGGTCCGAGGCCCCAGTGACATTCAGCACAGTCCTGAGTGCTGCTGAGTCACAATGCAACTGACTCACGCTCTGGAGAAGACACCCACATCCTGCAGGGCATGTGAAAACACAGTAAAGGGGCTCCTCTCAAAAGGGCACGTGGGGACAGCTGTTACCCACACCCTTTCTCTGTTTTACCACTCATAAATAATATCCATTAAAAGTTAAAGCAGCGGAAGGGGGGAAGCTCAGTTAGGAGGGAGGGCATTACTCAGGGTCAGAGGCCTTCTTTTCCATCAGAAAACCGTTAAGGCATCTCTGTGGTGGAATGCACCTGGGATCCGGGCATCAGGAAGCAGAGGCTAGGGGACTGATGCTAGTTCAAGGCCAGCCTGAGCTACCTTGTGAAACTGTCTCAAAATAACAACAAGCCACATTCTCTACTTTCTACAAGACCTGGTGACTGACAACTTCTCAAGGGAAAAAAAAAAAAAGAAAGAAAAAAAAATTTTGTAGGGAAATGGTGAATTACAAATTTTTCACAAAGAATGTGTCAGTCAGGAAGATTCTGGGAACAGAAATCCCTGAAGGAGTCCCCTAGAGCAGCAGCACCCTCAGCGTCAGGCACAGGGGAAGCCCTGACGCTGTGAAGAGCTGCCTGCCACTGCTGAGACCACAGCTCCTAGGCTGAGCTACAGTCTGGGGCTTGGAACCAAGCAGAGCTGGTCCTCAGGCAGCAGGAACTTCCACTTTCTTTCTGTGTTCCTGGGCTAACAGTGGAGGCTTCGACTTCGTAGAGATGCCATGGGATACCATCATTATATACATAAATACGTAAAAACACGCTGGAACAGTGAGCCAGGGGACCAGAAGGCCACTGCTCATAACAGTGACAGCCAGGAGACCAGGGGGCCACTACCCACAACAGTGACAGTCAGGAGAACAGGGGACCACTGCCCACAACAGTGACAATCAGGAGAACAGGGGACCACTGCCCCCAACAGTGACAGCCAGGAGAACAGGGGGCCACTGTAAGGGGCTCACTTTCCTCAACCAGATATAACACAAAGCCTCAGTGCTTGAGAACCAACGGCAGTGCCACCTCCGTTCTACAAAACATAGGGCTTGCACAAGTAAGCGGTTTCACTGAGAAAGGACACAGAATCACCATCCCACAGAGAAAAGAGACTAGTTGTCTGTGCTCAATGATTTCATTGTCCTTTAGAGCCAAATGGTATTCTGTCACAGTTACTGCTGTTACTACCCAGCCGAACTACATGGGAAGACCTACTGCTGAAGACACAACCCATGCTCTGGCTGCAGGACAGGAGAAAGGAAGCTAGACTTGAGATTAAAGCTTCCTCCCTGCTTGCCGACCCTCAGGGTGCCAGAAGCTGCTATGTAGACTGCTGGGGAGAGCCCTTAGCAGCAGCCCTACTCAGCCAGGCAGGAAGTGCCCACTGCTGTAACAGTGGTGAGCCTGCTAGGGGGTAACCAAAAGCTTGCTGACTGACTGCAGTGATGCTCCACAGGAATGCATGCATGGCACTGCCAACCTGGTCAGGGTTGGAGCTGGAGAGGGCAGAGCCTACCAGGGAAGTTACAGCTGTTGTTTTACTAAGTGGATATGACATGCCCATCGAATTGCCTTCTAAATAAGGATGTTAACCCGTAGATTTATGCTGCCGTCAGCACTGATCAGAGAAGTTTCTTTTGGGAGGGGGCAGATACTCATAATTTGTCAGTTGGCCAGTCTTAAACAGGACATCTATACCACCCTTTAAAGCATCGGAAATCATGGTAGGGGTGGGGGGGCAGAAAGGATGTGAGCACCAGCAGGAGGGTGAGTGTTGTGGACCATGAAATTACCACATTTAAAGCAGCTGTGATGACCTATGCAAGACTGGGCCCATCAACATTCTGAGATGGAGCCCAGAGTCAGGAGGTGGCACCCCTTTCTAAGGATCTACAAGGAGCTAACAGCCCCTAGGGGAAGGAAAAACATACCCATGTTCTGGTAAAAAGCCCCTCACCTGTGCTCCTATAAGCAAGCCCAATTAAACTCACTGGGTTACGTGGGGGAGGCGTGAAAATAGAGGACTGGCTGGGAAGGAGCGGGAGAACAGGATTGGGAGTGCCAAGACTGTGATGGGGAAATGTGATCAAACATACTGTGTACATGTATGAAGTGCAGGAATGAAATCACATATAATTAACATGGGATAAAAAAAAACAACACAACATCCAAAAGAAGGAAGTTTATGCTGAGCATATGGCTCACACCTGATTCTCAACAGGAGGGTGAAGGCAGGAGAATCAGGAGTTCCAGGCCAGGTCAGCTACATGCCTATCTCAAAAGAAAAAGAACAGAGGGAGACTTCGTGGACCTCAGTATGACATGTGTTCTTCACATGCCAGCCCTTCCTGTGGTTTTTCCCCATTAGGACTGAGTAATAAAGTCTCTTCTAGGGTTAAGATTTAAATGTTAAATGAATGAGTCAGTTCATGAGCCTGCCAGATGACCACGACATACATCTGAAGTACGACAGAAATCACAGAGCGGTGACAAGATAGATCTATATGGGTAGGGAGCAAGCTCAGAGCAATTCTAAGAGAAAGATCTCAACAATTTAAAACTCTATTTATTGAGTTTATATCTGTGTGTGTATGTCAGAAGACAACTTGTGAGGCGGCTCTTTCCACCACTGGAATCCAGGGCTCAGACTCGGGCTGTTAAGCTTGTCCCCAACCCCCACCTCTTCTCTTTGAGACAGAGCCTTATGCTGCCCTTGAACTCAACACATAACCAAGGACCATCTTGAACCTCCGATCCTCCTGCTACTTCTCAAATGTTACATGCCCAGTTTAGGCAGAACTGGAGAGTAAACCAACGCCTCTGTGAATGCTAGGCAGGCATGATACCAATTTCAACAGTGTTTACAGCCTGTGATAAGCATGACCTGAAATGAAGATGGGACCAGGCCTTAAAGATACCAGGAGTGAGCCGGGTGGATTAACGTAACATGGGACGTTTGGAAGAGACTACTGGATATATGGAAACACAACTCAGCAGGCAGGAAACCAGCTTTAAAAACAAAACAAAGGGGGGCTAGGAACATGGCTCAGTGGTTAAGAGCATTGGCTGTTCTTCTCAAAGACCTGGGTTCAATTCCCAGCACCCACATGGCAGCTCACAACTGTCTGTAACTCCAGTTCCAGGGGTTATGGTACCTTCACATAGACATATATGCAGGCAAAATACCAATATACATAAAAATAAATCTTAAAGAAAAAAGGAGAGAAAATATTTCTTTAAGAATAAATAAATAAATAAATAAATAAATAAATATGAACTAACCCTACCACCACCCCAAAGAGGTCTCATTAGATATCTCAGGTGGAACTCACTATATAGCCTAAGCTGGCCTCAGATTGCTGATCCTGAGATTACAGATGGGCACGACACCCAGTAGGAAGTTCTTTCAACTAAGCAAAAAGTGCTACTCACAAAAGACAAAACTGATAAATTACATGAACATTAAGAGTTTCTTTCCCAGCTGGAGAGAGCTCAGTGGTTAGGAGCACTGGTTGCTCTTGCAGGGGACCTGGGTTCAGTTCCCAGCACGTGGTGGTTTATACCATCTGTAACTCCAATGCCAGGGGATCTGATGCCCTCTTTTGACCTCTGTGGGTTGCCAGGCAATGCATGTGGTACAAATACACTGGCAAAACACTCACACATAAAATAAATGCACCTAAAAAATAAATCTAAAAAGGTTTTCTTTTTATCATAAAGGTGGAAGACATCCCAGTGTAAAAAGGCAAGCCAAAAAGTCACAAAAGCACAGTTACAACACAACATGTCTGCAGAGCAAAGGATCAGCGTGGACACAATAATCAACAACATGGTGCCCACAGAGGTCATCTGGAAAGAGGGTGGGTGAGCGCCCACAGGACACACCAAAGAGACACACTAGGCTGGCAAGACAGCTCAGCATGACAGTTCGAGTTCAGTCTTTGAAAGCCATGTAAAAGTCAAAGGAGAGAGAGTCCACTCCATAAAGCTGTCCTCTGACTGCCACAAGTGCACCGTGGCATGCATGTGTCCATGTTCACACACACACACACACACACACACACACACACACACACACACACACACCGGCAATGTTTGTTTTTTATTTATTTATTTAATTTTCAAGACAGTTCTCAACCGGGCAGTGGTGGCGCACGCCTTTAATCCTAGCACTCAGAAGGCAGAGGTAGGTAGGTGGATCTCTGTGAGTTTGAGGTCAGCCTGGTCTACAAGAGTTAGTTCCAGGACAGGCTTGATAGCTACAGCAAAACCCTGTCTCGAAAAACAAAAAACAAAAAGCAAAACAAAAAAAATAAAATAAGAAAAGACAGGGCTTCTCTGTGTAACAGCTCTGGCTGCCCGAAAATTCGCTCTGTAAACCAGGCTGGTCTCGAGCTCACAGAGATTCATCTGCCTCTGCCTTCTGAGTGTTGGGATTAAAAACATGAACCACCACCACCAGGCAACAGTGATGTTTAGAAACCTTTTCAAAAAACCAAAGAAACAAAATCTTAAAAGTTTTGGTTTACTGCGGGGCACTGGGGGTGGGTGGGCACGGAAAATGAAGTCAAACAATGGCAGCAGCCACGGGGGGAAAATGGTCTGTGACGTTATCCTGTGTAGAGCTCGAAGATGCACAAGGGACATAGGACATTTTACCCTGGTAGAGCTGCTACACCAGCTAAGATGACGCTTACAGGCTTGTACCTACTATGTAACGTTTGCTTAGCTAACATACATCTCCAGTCGGTTTATATACAAGTATGTGCACACATCTCAAGTGCATAGTTTAGACCTAGGGAGCTTTGTGATTAATGGAACACCAGAAATAGGAGGAAAATGATACACAGAGTGGCTCGGTTGGGCACTGGGTGGTTCCACTGATATACAGCCGTGGTTCTTTTGCTGCCTGTGTCCTTTGGATGTGTCTATGGCATTTCTAGGCTTGAAAGTAAAATGCTGCCAACTGGTGCTGGATGGAGGGGCCTTATTTTTTATTATGGCAGCTTATTATTTATTGTTGAACACAATAAAGTATAGTAGTAGCTGAAAAAAAAAACTTTTTAAAAAAAGACAACCAAATAGAAAAGTGGGCAAAAAATTTAAACAGTTGTTTCAGAAAAGCAGGAAGAAGAGTGACTCTCAAGGCATGTACCACCACCTCCCAGATGTTGGCCCTATTTCACAGATGGGGAAACTGAGTCTTGATTATGACACAGCTGGCTCTCTAGAGAGAGCCATGAGGTAGGGTGGCAGAGAGTCCTCACTGTTCCTTCCCATCTGAAGCAGTATTTACCGTTACTTCACTCTAAGTTTGCATCACCTCAGCCCAGACCTCTGACATCAGGCATTGGTGGCCAGACTCCAGGACAGCCTCTATACTGTACAGTGTATGAAGATGTGTCTCTGTATTTCCTCATCTTCCTAAGGCACCTTCTGATTGGTCTAATAAAGAGTTGAACAGCCAATAGCTAGGCAAGAGAGGATAGGCAGGCCTTCCAGGGAGAGATAGAAACTCTGGGAAAGAATCCGAGGTGCCAGTCAGACTCATGGTACTGAAGAGAGGTAACGAGCAACCTGGCAAAACACAGATTAATATAAATGGGTTCATTTAAGCTTTAAGAATTATTTGGTGGTTGGGCGGTAGTGGCTTATGCCTTTAATCCCAGAACTCAGGAGGCAGAGGCAGAGGCAGATGGATCTCAGTGAGTTTAAGGCCAGTCTGGTCTACAAAGCAAGTCCCAGGACAGCCAGAACTGTCACACAGAGAAACCCTGTCTGGAATAACAAACAAACAAACAAAAAGAACTAGTAGGGAACAAGCCTAAGTAAATTAAAGCAAGCTTTCATAATTAACAAATGGTTTCCATGCTGCTGTTCGGAAGCTGGCAGTCCAGTCCACTGCCACTACAGCTGTATGTGGTCAGCAGGGCTTTGCTTTTAGAATCCAGTCCTGCCAAGCAATAGCAATCATCTGCTAGACCTGGGCGCAGAGCACATTCACGTGTTCAAGAACCACCAGCTACCACGTGCAGTATCCTGGGAGCACACCCAGCCCACTCTCACTATTTTAGAGGGCTCTCCCGTGGGCGGGGCCAGGCCCCACACCCCCAACCCTGTCACTCTGGAGCCAGAGCAGGTAGGTTCTGTCTCCTCCAGTGGTGGATTAGTATGACTTGTTCTTTGCTCCAGACTCAGGATGGCTCAGGCCCCATGCTACAGAAATGCACCGTTCTGAACATCAGAGCCTTACAGGAGAGCATGAGGTCCCTGCTCTCTCTTCCTGAGAAATGAAGTTCATGTGTGACAGCAGGACACGAAGGAGACAGCATGGGCCATTAGATGGATACCAGTGCTGAAGCAGAAGCCGCATGGTCAAAGAAATCCTGCTGCATAGGCAACTCATGGGACACTGGCTGCTCAACAGGCTGTAGAACCAGTACTTCTAGACTTAAAGAGCAAAGGAAAAAAGCTTCTTGCTTACTTTAGCCAATGCTAGAACTTGCGATGCTAGAGATTTGAACCCAGGGCCTTAAACAGACTAGGCTAGCACTCTACCATTGAGCCCTGTAGGACAACTTTAGATTTTACCTAATCAAAGTAAAATAAAATCTGGGTGTGGTGACACACACCTTTAAACCCAGCGCCCAGATGGCACCTACAGAGTGTGAAGCCAGCCAGATCTACTAAAAAAAAAAAAAAAAAAAAAAAAACCAAAAAAACAGCAAGCATACCCACTTTAGTTTTGCTGTCAAAAATAAGTAACTGGATCAGACACAACTCATGACTAACTCCTTGAATTAGAAGGGTCACTCTGAGTTCAACGTCAGTCTGAGTGACAAAGCAAATACCACAGAAAACAAAGTTTTATCTACAATTTCACAATAAAACTGTAACAAGGATTTTTTTCCCACTAAATTTTTTGAGAGTCTTGTTATGTAGCCCTCGCTGGCTTCAAACTCAAAAGGTCCACCTGCCTCTGAGTCCCCAAGGAACAAAAGGTGTGCACCACCCCTCCTGACTTCAGTCCTGAGACGGTGATCTGAGCCATGCTGAGTGTGGACAATGACTGAAAAGAAGCCTTCCCTGTCCTGCTTCCCACTGCACTGAGCAATGCCCACGTCCATCAGCATAGCGGCACACACCTTTAATCCTAATCTCCGGGAGGAGGAGACAGGAGGATCTCTATGAGTTTGAGGTCAGCCTGGCCTACAAAGTGAGTTCCAAGACAGCCAAGGAAACAAACAAATAACAGCAACAAAAAGCTGTCTCCTGCAGACAGCGTGTGTCCTCCAGTATTATAGACATACCTCAGATCTCCGAAAAGCCGGGGGCTCGCTTTTCAGACAGTGCGCCTGTAGGAACTCCAGCTCGGCTCCCCTCCTCCAGCTCATCACCTGAATCAAAGAGACCCAAGTAGAATTATTATTGACCTACTGTAGAAAAGACTGTGTGCTGGGCCTGGGAAACAAGATGAATGATCAGGACCCCCAGGTTCCATACTCGGGAACTCCTTCCTGAGATAGGTCCGGTCAGTGCTGACGACCTGCCCAGTTTAGTGTAGCAGACACTTTCCTGAGATGCCCACAACACTGATTCTCAGCCCAGACATACCCTCACCTAGGTGACCTCTGGTGGATGACAGCAGTAAGATCACCGCCACATAGCTTGACCTCAGTGTTTTAGACAGGGTTTTGATTTTGTTTTTTTTTTGTTGTTGTTTTTAGACAGGGTCTCATTCTATAGCTCAGGCTGGCCTGGAACTTGCAGTAGAGTTCAGGCTATATAGGGAGTTGAAATATCCAAAATTCTGATTGGCCTCCTTAGTGCTGGGATCCTAGGCATGCACCACCAACCCAGGCTTTCTTGAATGCTTCTCAGGCATGTATTTTCAACTCATTTAAAACTAAATCTTTCCTCTTGTTAAATGAGCTATTGTCCTGCTTCCTACCGCACTGAGCAATGCCAACATCCACCAGTCAAGGACAGGGGACAGTGCCAGGGACTTGGCTTAGCAGGCAAAAGTGCTAGCTTTGCTGTGCAAGCCTGACAGCCTGAGTTTGATTCCCCGGGACCCAAAAGGCAGTGGGGGCCATCTTTAATCTCAGCTCTCCTGGAGAAAGACGACAGGCAGATGGGAAATCTGGATGCTTGGGGTAGCTAGCCTGCAATACACTATACAGTAGAAACAAGAGAGACTCCGACTCAACAACAAGCTGGAAGATGCGAACCAAATTCACTTTTGACAGGTTGGCCTCTGACCAACACATGCATGCACGCGCACACACACTTTTAAGAAGAAATGAGATAATCTTGTGCCTTCTCACTAGAGTTATCCCCAAGTTGTATCAATTCTACCTCCAAAATTATCTCTCCCTATTCATTGTCTGCACCTACACTTACTCAAGGCCACCCTTATGCCTCGCTTAAATTAGCCTGGCGATCTCTTAATTGACTTCAGGCTCACTCCTTTATTCCTCTTCGACTTGCCCAGTGATCTTTCTTGTCCACAGAGCTGATTCTTAAGTGCTTTCCCCTTAACCTAAAAGTTAAAAGTGCTTGGCCAGGTGATGGTGGCACACGCCTTTAATCCCAGCACTCGGGAGGCAGAGGCAGATGGATCTCTGTGAGTTCAAGACCAGCCTGGTCTACTACAAAGCTAGTTCCAGAATAGGCTCCAAGCTACAGAGAAACCCTGTCTTGGAAAACAAAACAAAAAGTTAAAGGTGCTAAACTCTGTAACGTCCCAAAGACTTAGCAGAGCCTCCCTGGCCTTACTGCCCATCTCTGCTAGAGAAAGGGGAGCATCCTCACAGACAACGCCTTCAACTAAGGATATACACCCTTCTCCTGCCTCACTTCCCCAAACATCCTTTAAGCCCAGCTAGCTTCCTGGGAGAATGGAACTGCCTGGATTACTTAGACTGTGCTAAGCCTCCCTTCCTGCAGCGCAGTGGTATATGAAAAGCCTCTTTCTGTCTCCCACGTGAAGTTGCTCTCTGAATGGTGATGACACAAATACCAGCAGGGGACTTTCCGGACATTGACTTTCTAACTGTAAGCATGCTGGACTCCGTACACACTATTACCTCAAGACAGGTTTTATCATAAGCTCTGCTTTAAGGGTGAGGAAACTGAGAGAGAGTCTCCGCTTGGTGCTGGGAACCCTGGTCCTACTTGCGGACCTAGTCCGCAGGCATCTGTCGTCAGATCTGTCAGGGGCGGAGAGAAGGAAGGAAACACGGTGGACGGATGGGTGGATGAGTGAATGAATGAGCGGTCTACGGTGGGGGCAGCGTCCGCTTCTATTCCACAACACATCCAGGCCGGCCCCGCGCCGCCCCGCACTTGGCCCCCACGCGGTCGCAGCACGCCCACCCGCCGCGGCCCGGCGCGCGGGGTCAAGGGGCGGTGACAGCCCGGCGGCGGGGGCGGAGATGGCACCAGCCGCGGTGTCACCCAGCCCTGGAGGCGACTCGCGCCCCTTCGGCAGCACGGGTGCACGGGCCACCCCTCCGGACCGCTCCCGTTGCTCCCCGGCCCGCGGCGCCTTCCACCCGGGCCTCCCCTCCCCCACACAACCGTCCCGGCATCCCGAGCCCCCGGCCCCTGCCGCCTCCGTCCCTCCCCCCGGACTCCCCAGCCGCCCGCACTGGCTGAGCCTCACCTGCCATGTCCCGAACCCGACCACAGAGGGAGGTGCATCACGGCCGCGAGAAGGCCAGGGACAGAGCTTCACGGCAGACAAAGGGCGCCGCCATGTTAGAGCCGGGCGGAACCGACCTCGCCGGCTTCCCGGCACTGACTTCCGTCGCCGGCACAGCGCTTCCCTACGTGCGCGACCGCCGACAGGCGCATGCGCCTACCCAGCCCAAAGTTCTCCGTTAGTGGACTTCGGTAATTGTCCCTGTTTTAACTCCTGTCTTGGTTTTCCGCTCCAAATACATCCGCAACGGCACTTAATGTGTGCCAGACAGCATGTTCATCATCTCACGTGTTCGTAACACCACAAAACCGTGTTATTTCTCCTTTTTTTTTGTTTGTTTGTTTTGTTTTGTTTTTTCGAAACGATTTCTCTGTGTAGCTTTGGTGCCTGTCCTGAAACTCATTCTGTAGACCAGGCTGACCTCGAACTCACAAGAGATCCGCCTGCCCCTGCCTCCTGAGTGCTGGGATTAAAGGCGAGCGCCACCACCAATGGGTTCTCCTCTTTTCTTGAAGGAGTGAAAACTTAGGTGCAAAAAGGGTTAAGTAAGTTGCTCATACTTGCACATCTTTGTGACAGAGCAAAGATGCGAACCTAGTTGTGGTTCCCATTATGTTTTGGTAATATTTTTGCACTACCGGGGATCAACAGCAACTTGGACTGGGTAGATGGCTCAGTGGGCAACGTACTTGCTTATGCAAGCAAGGGAATCCAAGCTCAATCATGAACAACCACATTAAAAGCCAGGGGGCAGGAGTGATGGCTGAGAGGTTAAGAGCACGTTTGCTCTTGCAGAGGACTTGGCTCTAGTTCCCAGCACGCGCACGGTGACTCCAATTTCAAGGGATCTGATGCCTTTTTTTCTGGTATCTGCAATAAATAGGTGGTACACATACATACATGTAGACAAAATACTCATACACAGAAAATAAGTAAGTCTTAAATAAACAAAAACCTCTCCTGCCCATATGTGATCAAAAACACCTGGTGCAGATGGGCCAAACAAGCTTCTTTAGAGGAGTGAAAAACATGTGGCTTGTTATCTCCCATAAACAATAGTGTAATTTCAGGAACTATCTGCCCCTAGGCAAGGGGATTACAGATCAGAGGCATTTTTGATTCATGGATATCTAGTGATTGTAGCATAGTAACTGAAACTTTGGCTCTCACATTCCTCCTTGAGTTGTATCCTAAGTCAAATCCTTGACTCTGTGATGGTACCTGTTTATATGAGGATCTAAAAACTATCAGCTTAATGGTACCCAGACAGAAATTATCGTTTAGTTAAAGTATCAGTGACACAAGAGCCAATAACAATTAGCAGTAGGACCAAAGGACTTGTGGTGGCTGACATCAGAGTTACTATCTAGAAAGAACCTGGAAATAAGAATGGGGAACAGTTATTTACTTCCTCTCAAGGCCCCTGTTTTGCAATGACTTTTTTTTTTAGTACAGCCATATTATTCTTAACCATTTCTGAGTAGTTTACATAGAAACAACAATTTTCTCTTAAAGCCATAAAATAGCCTCTCTGATTTACATAGAGCAGGTTGAATGCCCTATCAAACCATGGAACTATTTTAGCTGTTGATAGCTCTGGGTATATTTGATTTTAACAAGTACCTTTCTTGGTATGCCAACAGGTACTATAGGTAGCTATTTTGACTCTTAAACAGGGAGTTTCCTTTTGATCTAACATTTCAGCCTGCTGGGGGTGGCAAGGGGAAATACTCTCTCCGTAACTACTTCCTGCTGAGACTATGGCATTGTTGTCCGGGCCCAGTAAGGCTGCAAGGCTATACAAAGGCAAGGAGGGAATTCAGACAATGGGGCATTCATCAGAAGCATCTGGTTCACTGACCCAGCTGAAGAGACAGGGAGCATTTACACAGGCTGGACTGGTCCACATCCGTTTTCAGCAAGTCCAGGACTTGCAGTCATTTGGAGCAGGTTGCAGTCAGCAGCTGATACTTGTATGTGTCCGTCAGCCAAGTGGAAATCTGCTAAGACAGATACAGACTAGGGACAGAAAACTGAAATTTAGGACCTTAAAGGAAAATCTTATATTTGGAACTTTCAGCCTGTAGTGCTAGTAATTAGGAAAGAGGGGGATTCCCAAGATCAGGAGCGAGAGAGAAATACCATGCTCAGGAATAGACAGGTGGGGAAACTTAGGCTGTATTTATCTGGAGTCCATATGACCTGTGAGAAGTTGATCCAAGTCTTATGACTCCCTCAGTCCTCTGAGGATTATATAATTCTTTTAGTTTACAAAAAGATATAAAGTTTTTAGATTCATTAGCATTACCAATATGTATTGATTTCCTCACTGTAGAGCATTCAGGTAGCAGGTGTCTGTAAAACAACTGGAGCCAACTCACACCTTTGGGTCCTAGCATAAGCTGCAGATTTGGGTTAAAAAGCATGAACATTCTTTTCCTTTTCCAGAGAGCCAGATATAGATTGGACAGAAATATGTTTGGCCCAGTGAGAAGCACATTTAAGTCTACACTTAAAAAGAAGACAACCAAAAGAAATCTAAAATCGCGAGCTTGTGACTGAACAGTAGTCAGTGTTCTACCAGCTTATCACAACTCTGGCGAGCAGGATTAAAACTCGGAACTTTGGAAATCTTAGTGTAACAACAGCATAAAAGGGGAAGGAAATCTGAAACAGTTTGTATTTTCTCATCCTTAAATCAATACCTTTACAACTTACATTTACTTCTTTTTTAAATTCAATCTAATTTTTGTTGTTGTTGTTTTCAAAACAGAGCTTCTCTGTGTAGTTTTGGCTGTCCTGGAACTCACTCTGTAGACCAGGCTGGCCTCAAACTCACAGAGTTCCACCTGCCTCTGCCTCCCAAGTGCTGAGATTAAAGACATGTACCACCATGCCTGGCTTAATTTATTTTTTTTTCTTTAGTTTACATTCCAACCACAGTTCCCCTTCCCACTCCTCCTCCCACCACATTTACATTTTAAATCATTTTCTGATACCCTCAAAACGTATTTAAGCTTTGACATCCTCAGACCCTTATATATAACTTAGACCATGAAAACTTACATAGACTCCTATCCTCAGACCGTTATATACCTTAGAACACGTTTTAGACCCTTGCATAGACTTTAACCCCTTTTCTTTCCAACAACTCATTTACCAGAGACACAATTAGCTATTACTGCGAACAATCATTTCAAATCATGTTCATTTAGTAGAGAATTATACCTGAAACCTGTTTATCTTTTAATATAAAGCCTGTTAGCAAAGGCAAGCCTGTCTACCTTTTCTCACCAGGTAGCTCTAGAAAAAGTAAGGTTTGACTTTTACATAGGAAGTGAGCTAACAAGCTGGCTGCAGCCTTGGGGAAGAATCTGGATGCCTGCTGCTGCTAAGCTGACCAAGCTATAGCTAACCCAGCCATCTGTACCATCAGAGATCTGAGAAGGACACATACAAATACCACAATATATAATTCAAATGGCCCATGTATCATTTAAAATGACAGAGTCTAGTCATTACCTAGATGGTCATCCAGATGCCTGAGGTCCCAGGACAGCATCATTCTCCAGCTGCCAGGTCGACAAGGTGAGAGGCTTTCCTGTGGAGGCGGAACATGGGAGAGACTGACTTTATTGTGTCCAGGCGAAGTGGGACAGTCAGCTCTTCAGCGTCCTGCTGGTCCACAGTTCGGGCTGGGTCCTGGTGGTAGGTGCTACACTCAGGCAGTCTTGCCTGGTGGTCAGTATCACCACAATCTAGGTGGGCATATCTTGGTGCCCCATCACCTTCTTTGGAGATCTCAGGGTCACTGCTGGGATTTGAGAGTCTTTGTGAAAGTAAGCTTTTTCCATTAAGCATTTTAAATGCCATGTTCATCAGATCTCTGACAAGTTTGAGGACCATTATCTATTAAGTATATCTGAGCTAAACAAACCTAGGCTTAACTTGGAAAACAAATCTGACATGACTACATGTTTGATTATTACAGATGACTAACTAATAACCTGTATTTCACAATTACATATTATATTTTTAAATGAGCTGCATAGGTACAAAGCCTTAAATAAGAGTAGAAACATATATTTAGTCTAACAAAAATAACCTTACATGTGTATCAGCATACAAAAATCCATACCAATGTGAAATATTTGAGACTAGTAGTTTCTTTTTTTTTAGTTTTTTAGCTGAAAAGTAGAGTCAATAATCTACCTTTCTATTCTATAATTTTTATTTTAAAAGTAGATGTAATAATCTATCCTTTCCTTTATTCTCTCTCTTAATTTTGAAAAAGATCCCTAAATCTGCCTTCTTTGTTTAGCTTCCTCCCTGACCATGACCAATAGCAACTTGCAAACAGCCCCTCTTACACAATCACAGACATCCCCTAAATGAACAGAGACCACTCACCCACCTCTTGGGAATGTGGGCATTGTGTCCTCTAGCCGGCTTCCTGTTGTCTCAGGGTGACAGCATCTCTAGGGGACACTTAGAAAATTGGAATAATAGCCAAGAGCTAGCTGTGTGATTTTGTGTTTAGTCTCGGCGTGATGGGAAAGTGTAGAGCTTATCTGAAGTCTTAGCTGGAGGAGTCTATGAGGCTGGACCACCTCAACTAGCAGCTTTGAAGTTGTTCTGGATGCAGAATTTTGAGGAACTAAAGCATTCTGAGAGACTGGATAACCTGAACTAATTGTCTGTTCTTTACTCATGCCTGGTCCTTTTGTTCTGAATACATACAACCCTTTTGTTTTTGTTTTATTTTTTTGAGACATGATTTCTCTCTACATTAGAGCCTGTCCTGGAACTCTCTCTGTTGAAGATCAGGCTGGCCTTGAACTCACAGAGATCTGCCTCTCTCTGCCTCCCAAGTGCTGGGATTAATGTGCCACCCCATCCCCACCCCCAGTAAACATACCAACTTTTAAAGATAACATACATATCTGTATTAACACAAATATGGAATGTGTGGTGTACACAAGTCAGTTAAAGATGATGTGTTTTATGTTTGAACAGACAAAGGGCATCTGTCAACTTTATAAGTCCATTTTGACTGTATAACCAAACTGTTATGAGGATTCTGTAGCCAACAAGATTTTTTTGCGTGTTATCCCATCTCAGAGCTGTTCCCATGTAGAGGGATCAGTATATATGTCACCTGTCCTGTAGTCTTTCCTGCCTGCCTCCCTCACGTCTGCAGTCACGATCTTCAGGAGGTCTCCCCATGTCAAATCTGATCTTTATTAGTTTTGAAGGAACTTTTCATTTCCTATGAAAACAAAAGAACAACCTTTCCTCCAATGTAATACATTTCCTGACTTCCATTCTGAAGCCAAGACATCCCTAAAGTGTATAGGCTGGCTTAATTCAGCAGTTCCTTCCATAATCCAATGTTTTTCTGCAGCTGCTGTTCATTCATCAGCATTTAAAAAATTCAAAGTCAATAAATCAACAAAACTCCTGGCTCTTTTATTTATTTTTAAGCTCAAATATTAACAATATAAAACATTCCATAAACTTAAAATGTGCCATAACCTTATAAATGTAAATATATTTTTAAAAAACTGTTTCTTTAAAAATATCTAGCTTGCCTGGTGGTGGTGGCGTAGGCCTTTAATCCCAGCACTTGGGAGGCAGAGGCAGGTGGAGCTCTGTGAGTTCAAGGCCAGCCTGGTCTACAAGAGCTAGTTCCAGGATAGGCTCTAAGGCTAAAGAGAAACCTTGTCTTGAAAAAAAAAATCTGGCTTTTAAATTTTCTGTAAAACTCTAAAGTTTTCTCTTAAAGAAATTAAAATCTGGGGGCTGGTGAGATGGCTCAGTGGTTAAGAGAACCGACGGCTCCTCCAGAGGACCCAGGTTCAATTCCCAGCACCCACATGGCAGCTCGCAGCTGTCTGTAGCTCCAGTTCAAGAGAATCTGACATCATTATACCAATGCACATAAAATAAAGTTTAAAAAAAAAAAGAAGTTAAAATCTCTCCTGTGTATTTTTACAATATCGAAAATAAAGTTCCTTTTTTTAACTTTAAGAGGGAAGATATGGGGCACAGCCACAAAGTCTGCATAACATAAAGCTAATCTCCAACAGTAGAAATAATTCAAAGCTCAAGATCTGGGATTCATTAAAAATGCTTTAGGTTTTCTGGAGAGACTTAGATCATTTTTGACCCCGCCCTTGAGAGCATATACATAGCCTGCCTTCTAGTTTCCCAGCCTGCTCCATTTCGTTGTGGCTGGTGCTTATGGTGCCTATTACATGGAATCGGCATTTCTAAAACCGCTTATGTCCACCATTGGAACTGGGCTCTTCAAGAACTCTAGTCCTGCCATACCTTTGCAAACCTCAGCTGTTCCCCCACGATTCCTTCACGTCTTTAAACCATTGTCACCTGAGTGGATCTTAAAAAGTTGAACTATCAACACAAGGTACATTCTTGCATATGAATACATGGAGGTACAGCTTTCATATGTTATTTAACAAGCATTGTTTTTGTAAAACTTCAAGACAATTCTGAGGCCATTTCTGAACCCTCTCAGTACTTCCCCTCCTCCCCTGGGAACCAAGGACATAACAGCTATACATGCACGTACTGAGATGTTGGGAACTTTCCATCTCCCTGAATAGGGGCAAGATAACCCTTAGGTGTTGTTGACTCAGTTACTGATGTTTTGACTCAGTCCCTGGGAAGGGGGCAAAGTGACCCTCAGATGTTTTCCCTTACCTCATCTCATCTAGCAACCGCTCTCCAGCCAATTATTGGTAATAGCCCTTTTGAATAAGCCAATCATAACAGTTAAAGAACAACCCCCAGATACTCCCCCTTGCTTCTGTGGCTTTTTCTTTTAAAAATAGTCTCTACCAGCTATTCGGGGTCTTTTCTGGCCTCTAGTACTGAAAGACCCTGTCATGATAGAATTAATAAAATTCTCATGCTTTTACGTCAGCTGTGGTGGTGAGAGATGGTCTCTGGGTGGCGACTCCTCCTTCTTGGTGATTGGACTCTAGGGTCCAACAGTTTTTAAATCCTTTCATAACCTTGTTTTTATGACAGGACAGAAATTTCATATAAAAATCCATCCCAATCAAAGTATTTTGGAGACCCGTTTTGGCTGCTTTGGTAGGCCTACTCTCCGTGGTCACCTTGAATCAAGATGACTGCGGTGAAATCACATGACATCCATCTTCCCTAACCCTAGCAAAGATGGCTGTCAGACACGCGACTGCCCAAAGATGGTGGCAATCCAAACTGGAATCATGCCCATGAAATAATTACTATGCTCTGCCAGAAACAAACATTTCAACGTACTCTGACCCTCATCTAACTTAGGGTCTCTGTGGGTTTGCCTTTAAAAATGCTGTACCCTATGAGAGCCAAAGTTACATTTTAAGTTTTAATTACTCTGTAGTAAGTTTAATCTCTATGAAACAAAAAATATCTCTGATCTGCCAGCCCCTTGCCCAAGGGCAGATAGTTTGTAAAATGCTGGAGGCTGTTGTTTATGGGAGATAACAAGCCATGTGTTTTCACTCCCCCTAAACAAGTTTGTTTGTCCTGTCTGCACCAGACATGCTTGGTCACATGTGGGTGACAGGATCACAGACTGGAGGTACTTCAGGATGTGTGCTTGCCCCTGATTGGGTGTAGGCTATAGGTCAGGATGTATGCTTGTCCCTGATTGGACCTGATGGGACATACAAAAGCAGGTACAAAACTTACTTGACTCCGTGCCATCTTCTGGAGACCCAGAGATGGACCTGTCCAGAGCCCATCCACCTGGCCAGTACCACCCAGCTCAATAACTATTTCATATGGATCATTTCACAGCCTCCTGAGCTTTTGTTGAAAATTACCTCTTTGGCCGGCCGGTGGTGGTGCACGCCTTTAATCCCAGCACTCGGGAGGCAGAGGCAGGCAGATCTCTGTGAGTTCGAGGCCAGCCTGGTCTGCAAGAACTAGTTCCAGGACAGGCTCCAAAGCCACAGAGGAAACCCTGTCTCGAAAAACCAAAAAAAAAAAAAAAAAAGGAAGAAGAAGAAAAAAAAAAATCCTTAAAATTAACTCTTTGAAATTGATTGCTAAATTTTGAAATAATGTTATGAATGGTATTAAAGATAACTATAACTGTAACTAAAATATAAAGTACATATATTTTTTAATTAATTCAGTATCCTGAGATAAAATGGTTTAAATTTGTCGGGTTGTGGTGACACACACCTTTAATCCCAGCACCCAGAAGGCAGAAATAGGTAGATCTCTGTGAGTTCGAGGCCAACCTGGTCTACAGAGCAAGCTTCAGGACAGGATTCAAAGTTACACAAAAACCCGTCTCGAAAAACAAAAAAACAACAAAAACAAACAAAAATTGTTTAAAATTTCTATCACAGTATTTCCTTAAGTATTGATTTTTTTCTTACTAAATGAACATTTAAAAACCTATAATTAAGTATATTTTCTTATTAGACAAAGCCTTTGCTTTTCAAATAGTCCTTGCCTTAAGTGTATAAAATCTGCTTAAAGAATGATTCCTACTTCCAGGACAGGCTCCAAAGCCACAGAGAAATCCTGTCTTGAAAAGCCAAAAAAAAAAAAAAAAAAAAAAAAAGAATGATGCCTACATAAAATAGTCCCGCTAAATTACATAGTGATTGTAAACATGGTACTGCTGGACAAATATTTAAATTTCCTTATAAACATTGGTCTGTTAGATAAAGAAATAACACAAGCTATCCAGGGCTACACAGAGAAAACCCTGTCTCAAAAAAATAGAGAAGTAATATACGTGTGTGTGTGTGTGTGCATGTGTGTGTGTGTGTGTGTGTAAAACAGTTCATAGAATGCAAATAACTGTAAATACAGGGGAACTATATAGTTAGTCTTGTAAATTTTGGTTATTTTAGGTAGGATCGCCATTTTGGACTGAGGTAGAGGTAAGAGCCAGTGGCTGTCTGTTTTGCTTTTCTGATCTTCAGGTTGAACCCCAATCTCTCTCTCTGACTTTTTATTAATCATGCATCACAGTACAACAATCTATGTCACATGTCAGCTACAGAAGGTGTAGAAAACAATTCATACGTAGCTCATAATGGCAGACACTTCTGACATGATACAGAGGCTTACTTATTTATCCTGGAGCTTGCTCTGTAGATCAGGCTAGCCTCAAACTCTAGATCCCTGCCGGCCTCCCAAATGCTGGAATTAAAGGAGTGTACCACCTCCACCCCATAAGAGTTTCTTCTTTAATGACCTTTATCAGGAATTCCTGTCTCCTGAAGACTGCAGTCCTGCCTACTACTAAGCCTCACCTACCTGAGAACCTAAGAATGTGCTTCCTACCTAAGAGGGACCTTATAATAGTTAATAGACTGTGTAGTCCTGAATGCATAATACGTCATAGTTGGCCAACAGGAGGACCCGTGAGTGAGAACTCCTGAGTAGAATCTGTGTGCAGAGCCTGGTGGGTTAAAGTTTCAATACTGTGATGGGGTTGAAATGTGTGGGCCCAGAGGCTAATTATCTTATCACGAGGCGCAGTTGTGGCACTCTGGGACAGCCATTCCTGCCTTTCCCCTGTGTTGGAACTAACATTCTGTGGCGATAGACAAAGCCCTTTTAGAATCTATTGACTTAGCAGACCACTAGCTCCCACCAATCCAAAATAAGCATCATCAGATACAGCATCTCGAGCCTCCAGAAAAGCTTCCACCTCCCTCTCTGAGGATGCACCTACCAATGTGGAGTTTTTTGTTTGTTTGTTTTTGTTTTTGTTTTTCGAGACATGTTTCTCTATAGCTTTTGGAATCTGTCCTGGAACTAGCTTTTGTAGACCAGGCTGGCTTTCGAACTCAGAGATCCACCTGCCTCTGCCTCCCGCGTGCTGGGATTAAAGGTGTGCGCCACCATGGCCCAGCCCCACCAATGTATTTTGAACTTGCCTTGGTTTATGACTTTCTGGTCTCTGAAGCTCTACAAACTTCAGGAAACTGCTTCTGCGTTGGAATAAGGAATTCAAGGTAACCTAAATCTGTGTTCGCAGAACATGGTCACTCAAAATGGCTTCAAATAAACTCTTGTTCCCTGTAAGATGAAGGCTATGCGTTTTATGTGACATACCATACAGAGCCCTAGGCATGGTGGCCCTTGTCTGTCATTCCATCACTGGGAGGAGGCTGCGGCCAGAGAATCAGGAGTTCAAGGACAGCCAGCTGCACAGTGAAACCCTGCCCTTCCACCAAATAAAAGTAATAAATAAGAAGCCAAAGCAGTCAGCTAATGGCTGAAATTGGGGTGGGGTGGGGTGGGGTGGGGAGTGAGGCCTGACTGGGAAACTTCCAGAGAACTATCCCAGGTCAGGAAGCAGCTAGATTGGAAAAAGATAGAGCTTGCTTGGTAGGAAACCTGTCTCCCCACGCCCAGCAATTTGTTGATACAAACTTTCAGATCAACAGAGTCCCCTAGAGCCAGTTCCTGAGGCTCCCTCAGGACTAGAAAAGGTTTGGTCTCAGGGTGGAGGGAAGATGTGTCCAAGGACATTCTTAGACGGGCACTGTGACAGCTTGGCTTCCTCAGCAGAGCCCCAGGACCAGGGAGCCACCCTCACAGAGTCTGGCCCGAAGATGAGCTCCGGTAAGATGTGGCCCAGGGCTTCTCGGCACCAGGGGAAAGGCCAGCTGAGGAGGAGGGGCAGGCGTGGGGCTGATGACTGGGGGTGTGTGGCTGTCACCAGTGGACTTCACACAGCCCTTTATCAATCAACAAACAGAGCATACGTGTCCTCTGAACCGGGCCAAGATTACACCAGGTAGGGAGGAGAGCTGGGGTACTATTTGCAGGATGTCAGAGAACAGCTTCGGAGTTGGTCTTAGTCCACTGTCAGATGAGATCACATGGGTTGTCAGGTCATAGTAAGCAATTTCGCCTTCTGAGCCGTCTCCCTGACTTAGTTGTGTGTGTGTGTTGAGGGGGGAGTGGTTTTGTGCACCATGGTGGTGCACACCTTTAGTCCCAGCACCTGGGAGGCAGAGGCAGTGGATCTCTGAGTTTGAGGCCAGCCCAGTCTACAGAACGAGTTCCAGGACAGTCAGGGCTACACAATAAACTCTCTCTCTCTCTCTCTCTCTCTCTCTCTCTCTCTCTCTGTGTGTGTGTGTGTGTGTGTGTGTGTGTGTGTGTGTAAGGGGGAGTACGGTATGGGGTAGAGAAAATGTACACCATACCTGGCTTCTTCCTTTTTTTTTTTTTTCAAACAGACTCTCAATTTAGTCTAGGTTGGGTCTCAAAACAGCATTTCTCCTGACTCAGCTTCCCAAATGCTGGGATTAAAGGCCTGAAGTGCCACGACTGGCCCACCCCCAGCACTGGGGTTGTAGACCTGTGCCACCTCACCTGCACACCCCCAGTGCTGGGGCTGTAGACCTGTGCCACCTCACCTGGCATTTTACATGGGAGCTGTGGGTCTGCTTGTGCAGAAAGTCTCCGACCACTCGGGTAGTCTTCCCAGCCCCCAGCCCCACCCCAGAAAATACTGTGTAAAGATCCTCCCTGGGCAGTTCATGAGTGAGACATGCCCAGGGGCAAGGCTTGAGGTTCCCACAAACAGGTGAGCAGGGAGAGTACACAGTTTAAATTTAGGTATTGGGCCAGCGAGAGTACCGAGTGGGTAAAGGCGCTTGCTGCCAAGTCTGAGGACCTGACCCACATGGTACAAGGAAGAACAGACTCCACAAGTTGTCCTCGGACCTCTGACCTCCACATGCAGAACATGGCTCATGTGTGTCTACACATAAAATCAACAAGTCAATCAACTTAGATGAGTATGCTCATCTAAACTTCTGGCCTCTCCCTTCCTTTTAGGCATGCAGTCGGCCGGCCCCCACAAGGCTGTCCCCACAGCTCACATCACTGTCGTTATTGACTGTGCCACTGGGAAGCAAGTCTCCCTGGCGGCACCCCCAGTACCAGCCCAGGCATCAAGGCCCAGCCAGGGACGTGTCACTCCGCCCATGAAGACTTTTGTTATGTTCTATGGAGAAAACACGCTGCGTGGGACTCAAGACTTTCCGCTCAGTTGCAGGCCTCTTGCCAGGACCAGGGATACCATGCCAGCCGTGCCATCCGACAGAAGACTCCCGGCTCTAGCTCCCCCGACCAGCCCGCCGAGTACTCAGGACGATCCTCAAGTCAAAAGCAGCTCCTTGAAGCCTGGAGCTACTGAAAGGCACGCAGCTTGGGACACAGTTAAATGCTCACTCCAGGCGCTCTCTTCCTGTGTCTGTGGGCAGGCTGAGTAGTTTGGTGGCAGGATCTGTCCGGGGTGGCGGGTGCGGGGCGGGGAGGGGGGGAGCCTGGGAAAGTCTGAACCCAGGAAGGCGTCCTGGAAGTAAAGGATCTAAGAGCCAGTCCTGTCTCTGTCCTCTTCCCCGTCCTCTGCCAGGCTCTCAGCTAAGACCAGGCATGGAATCAACCAAGCACCTTCTACCTACCCTACAGGGTGCTGCCAATGACGTCACGGCTTTGCTGATGCTTGGGAAGGGAGAGGGGTTGAGCAAGTGACCAAATAAATAAACATGATGTTTTGAGCATTGCTGAGCAGATTTGTGACACGATAGTGTCTTTCCTGGTGCAGGGCTTGGGGACGGGCCAGTTGTACAGGATGTTTTAATTTAGAAAAAGCAGCGAGAGAGAGAGGGGCCATGTAGCAGAGCTCAGGTGGAGGGCTTTTTTTTATTGGGGGAGAGTGAATGGGAAAAGGGGAAACAGAGAGAGAAAGAGGGAGGAATGGGAACCTCTTACAGGGCAGGGCCCTTTTAAAAGGGAACGTAGTGAATGCGCTCAGGAGGTGCCCTTAGTGGCTGCAGCTGAGGACGTAGGCCCCATGGTCAGGCCAGTGCAGATGCCTGAATGCTAATACAGGTAAGGCAGTACGAGCTGAAAAACAGAAAGAGCCAGCCCCAAGGAATTTTTTTCTCCTTACGGAAACTCACCCACATCTCATCCCAGAGCAACCAGGGAGAGCTCCTCTGTGGTGTCCCCGTGTGATGGTCAGCCGGGGTTGAATGAAACCCTTCTCAGAGAAGGGTGGGGGTCAGCAAGAACGATGGCTTAGCAGTTAGACCATAGATTACCCTTGGAGAGGACCTGAGTTTGGACTTCAGCTTTCCCGGCTTCCCACAGGCACACATTTACATAGATAAATACACGTGCACATCAACAAAAAAATCTTTAAAAACAAAGAAAAGGATTAAGTCAGGCCATGGTGACACCGCCCTTGACCCCAGTACTCGGGAGCCAGAGGCAGGCGGATCTCTGAGTTTGAGACCAACTGTGTCTACTGAGTGAGTTCCAGACAGCCAGGGTTGCACAGAGAAACCCTGTATTGAAAACAAAAAACAACAAACAGACAAAGAAAAGAAAGAGAAGGACTACAGACTCCTCCCCTCCTCACTACAGAACGTGGGCAGGCAGGCAGGAAGCCTAGGGGCTGGACATTAGCGCAGACTAGGGAGAGACAGTTTGGACTAGGCACGAAGTGACAGTGTCATATAAACGGCTCACGTCCACTGGGCAAGTGGATTATGTTCTGCCCTCTTCTCGATGCACCCGTGAGCTGCACAGCCCCTGTCCACCAGCAGGTGTCGCCCTATCACCAGCTGGACTCCGTTTTCCTAAAGTAAAGCTATCATCTTCTCCTACCACCTAAGTGCGGGATAATGACTGTTTATGACAAGCATGGTAACTCGGTGAAGGTTCAGGGTTCCTGCACTGTTCTTGCGCTCAGTACAGGCAGCTGTCTTTGTAGCTACTGGCTAGCAGCTGTATGGGTGGCACACCACAGCGGCTCACGCCAGTTCAGTCTGCATAGACATGATTTTTTACTACCATTTTACAAATGAGAAAATTAAGACCACAAAGGTGAAGCTTTGACCATGGTCGCTATTTTTTTTGTTTGTTTTCTGAGACAGGTTTTCTCTGTGTAGCCATAGCTGTCCTGGAACTTACTCTATAAACCAGGCAGGCTGGCCTCGAGTCACAGAGATCCACCTGCCTCTGCCTCCTGAGTACTGGTATTAAAGGTGTGTGCCACTACCGCCTGGCTCATGATCACTAATTATTAAGGAGGGTGGGAGAACAGAAGGAAGAGGGAAGGGGGGAGAAGAAGGGAGAAGGAGGAAGAAGAGAGAAGGGGCAGGAGCAGAGGAAAGGCAAAATGAAGAAGGACCAGAAAGGGAGGGAAGGGGGAAGCAAGTCAATTTGTAGCCCTTCCCTTCTCCTTCTGGTTCTCGGGGGTAGTGTGCTGGGGTCCTTCAGGGAGGCATCCCAGACAACCCCAACCCTTTCCATAAACCCCAGACTCCCACAAAGACCGTACCTAGTTTCTACCTGTGCCAGCTGCAGCCAGGCTGCTCAGGTGCCTACTGCCTGCACTGTGCCCATCATCCTCAGGGACAGAGGCTTCAGTGCAGCAAACACAGCCCATGGAGCTCCTAAGACATCTGTGGTCTCAAGAGAGATCCTGGATGTAGGCAGATTTTTTTTCTACCCCATCAGCCAGCTCCAAAATAACCACATAGAGACTTCTTATTAATTATGAAATATTAGTAGCTCACTGGTAGCTTAAACTTATTACTAACTAGCTCTTACAACTTAAACTCTCCATCACTATTTATTTACATGGGGCTTGTTACCTCATCTCCTACATGACCTGCTTCACCTGAGCCTGGCTGGCGACGCTAACATCTTCTTCCCAGTGTTCTCTCTGCCCCAAGAATCCTGCTAGCTCTTGGCTGTTCAGCTTTTTATTAAGCCAATCCAAGTGACACATCTTCACAGTGTACAAAAAGATTATTTCACAGCACCTGGGTAAGTGGGACCGGGTTCTCTTTCAGAAGGGCACCCCAGAGATTCTTACTAAGCATAATACAGCAGCAGTTAAGGTCCATTAAGTAAAAAACAAATTCCTTCTGATTGAGGGGATAAAATCTGTGGCCTGGATGGAGACCGAACGTTCTGAGCTACCCAAAACTTAAAGAAATTAATAAAGTTGGGCCAGTCAGCCTCTAGCCTGAGGGACTACCCCTGGTGTCTTAGGGTTTTTATTGCTGTGAAGAGTCACCATGACCACGGCCGCTCTTATAAAGAAAACATTTAATTGAGGGTGGCTCACTTACAGTTTCAGAGGCTCAGTCCATTATAATAAGGAAGGGAACATGGCAGCGCGCAGGCAGACATGGTGCTGGAGCTGAGAGTGCTACATCTTGCGGGCAGCAGGAAGTCAACTGACTGTCACACTGAGGCAAGTTTGAGGAAAAGAGACCTCAAAGCCCGTCCCACAGTGACACACTTCCTCCAACAAGACCACATCTCCTAATAGTGCCATTCCTTTGGGGATCATTTTCTTTCAAACGATCACAGAGAGGAAAGGCTTTATTTCATCTTAAAGTTTGTAGTCCATCACCCAGGGAAGTCAACAGGAGGCCTCGGAGGGGTGCTGTTTACTGCTTTGTTCCCCTTGGCTTGCTCAGACTGCTTCTATTTTTTTTAATTTTTTTTTAATTTTTTTTTAATATTTTTTTTATTTATTCTGTCTGCATGTATGCCTGAAGGCCAGAAGAGGGCACCAGACCTCATTACAGATGGTTGTGAGCCACCATGTGATTGCTGGGAATTGAACTCAGGACCTTAGGAAGAGCAAGCAGTGCTCTTAACCTCTGAGCCATCTCTCCAGCCCTAATTTTTTTATTGATTTTTTCTTGAGCTCTATATTTTTCTATGCTCCCCTCCTTACCTCTCCCCCACCATTCAGCCCTCTCCCATGGTCCCCATGCTCCCAATTTACTCAGGAGATCTTGTCTTTTTCTACTTCCCATGTAGATTAGATCCAGGTGTCTCTCTTAGGGTCCTCATTATTGTCTAGGTTCTCTGGGATTGTGATTTGAAGGCTGGTTTTCTTTGCTTTATGTTTAAAAACCACTTGTGAGTGAGTACATATGATAATTGTCTTTCTGGGTCTGAATTACCTCACTCAAAATGATGTTTTCTAGCTCCATCCATTTGCCTGAAAATTTCAAGATGTCGTTATTTTTTTCTGCTGTGTAGTACTCCATTGTGTAAATGTACCACATTTTCCTTATCCATTCTTTGTTCGAGGGGCATTTAGGTTGTTTCCAGATTCTGGCTATGACAAACAATGCTGCTATGAACATAGTTGAGCACATCTCCTTGTGGCACGATTGAGCATCCTTTGGATATATACCCAAAAGTGGTATTGCTGGGTCTTGAGGAAAATTGTTTCCTAATTTTCTGAGAAATCGCCACACTGACATCCAAAGGGGCTGTACCAGCTTACGTTCCCACCAGCAATGCAGAAGTGTTCCCTTTTCCCCACAACCTCTCCAGCATAAGTTGTCATCAGTGGTTTTGATCTTGGCCATTCTTACAGGTGTAAGATGGAATCTCAGAGTTGTTTTGATTTGCATTTCTCTGATGACTAAGGATGTTGAGCATTTTCTTAAGTGTCTTTCAGCCATTTTAGATTCCTCTGTTGAGAGTTCTCTGTTTAGGTCTGTACTCCATTTTTTTTTATTGGATTATGTGATCTTTTGGTGTCCAATTTCTTGAGTTCTTTGTATATTTTGGAGATCAGACCTCTGTCTGATGTGGGGTTGGTGAAGTTTTTTCCCATTCTGTAGGCTGTCATTTTGTCTTGTTGACCGTGTCCTTTGCTTTACAGAAACTTTTCAGTTTTAGGAGGTCCCACTTATTAATTGTTTCTCTCAGTGTCTGTGCCACTGGGGTTATAGTTAGGAAGTGGTCTCCTGTGCCACTGTGTTTAAGTGTACTTCCCACTTTCTCTTCTATAAGGTTCAGTGTGGCTGGCTTTATGTTGAAGTCTTTGATCGATTTGGACTTGAGTTTTGTGCATGGTGATAAGTACGGATTTATTTCATTCTTCTACATGTTGATATCCAGTTATGTCAGCACCATTTGTTAAATATGCTTTCTTTTTTCCATTTGATTTTTTTTTTGCTTCTTTGTCAAAAATCAGGTGTTCGAAGGTATGTGGATTAATATCCGGGTCTTCTATTTGGTTCCATTGGTCTTCCTGTCTGTTTTTATGCCAATACCAGGCTGTTTTCACTACTATAGCTCTATAGTAGCGTTTGAAGTCAGGGATTATGATGACTCCAGAAGTTCTTTTATTGTACAGGATTGTTGTGGCTATCCTGGGTTTTTTTTTTCTTTTCCATATGAAGTTGAGTACTGTTCTTTTGAGGTCTGTGAAGAATTTTGCTGGGATTTTGATGGGCATTGCATTGAATCTGTAGATTGCTTTGGGTAAGATTGCCATTTTTACTATGTTAATTCTACCTACCCAAGAGCAAGGGAGATCTTTCCACTTTCTGGTGTCTTCTTCAGTTTCTTTCTTCAAGGATTTAAAGTTCTTGTCAGACTGCTTTCTTACACAGCACCCAGGATCACCAGCCTGAGGGTGGCTGTGTCAACAGTCAGCTGGGCCCTCCCATAGCAATAATCAATTAAGAAAATGCACCACAGACTTGGGTACAAGTCAATGAAGTTCCCTTTTCTAAAATGATTCTAGCTTGTGTCAAGCTGATAAAACTAGCCAGTGCTCCTAGGAAGCTGGTCTCACATTAAGCCAGGCTAAACAGACAGGCAGAATATTTATCCCTTCAATGAGAGGAGGTCCTTGTCCTCAGCGTTCCTGACTCTAGGGCAGCCCCTGTGACCACCATGAGGTTGCCTGAAACCTGACTCAGCAAGGTCCAGCTTTAGCTTCTTGTGTTTTTCTCTCCCTCCCCTTCAGACACTGCACAGAGCAGGAGTGCACTTGTCCTGGGTACACAGGGCTTCCTCAGTCTGTCTCTAAAGCAACTGTTCTTAACTTGTGGGTCACGGGGGCAAGGGGGGGGGTGTCCTCCTAACAGTATCAGAAAACACAGACATTTACATTAAGATTCATAACAGTAGCAAAATTACAGTTACGAAGTAGCAACAGAAATAATGTCATGGTTGGGGGTCGCCACAACATGAGGAACTCTATTCCCTCTCCGTGCTCAGGTGGCTGACCTCCAGGATGGCTTAGGTGATCTGCTGCCAGGGTATTGTTTTGTTTTGTTTTGTTTTGTTTTGCTGCTCTAGGGTTCTCCTGCTACTGAGATCGCAGCTGCCTGCCCTGGGGTTTTTCTTCTAATAAAATTGCCCTCTGTCCATTAACTCTGGCTTTGCTTGGTTTCCAAACCTTTCCTGCCCTTCAGTTCTTTGTCTGTTGGAGGGGAGAGACCCGTTCTTGCACACTCTTGATGGTTTCAGTCTCACCGAGGGCCCCAGGCAAGGACCTGTTTTCTGTTCGTGATTGAGAGAACTAAGGTGTCCATGGGCTTCCTACCTCCACCCTAGGGCTGGGAAGGCTTCATCTCAGAGGGGCAGCGGGGGCGGGTGGGGGTGGGGGTTAAGCTCCACCCCCTAGTGGCTTTTCCCTAGAGCGAAGGATCAGCCCAAGTACAAGTCCTGCTGTGCTAGGGACAGTGTGGTTACCCTAGGCACAGAGAGGTTAAGCTACTTGCACAGTGACACATTGCTCAGAGCAATGATTTGACCCTTAGGTGATCTGCCTCCAGGGCCCACGAGGGTCCCTCCACTCCTTGCCGTGGCTCCTTTGATCCCTTCTGTGCCAGGTCTGGGAGCAAGAGGGACAGACTGGGAAGAAGCAGAGAGCACACAAGGGGCACCGGTCTGGGAGAAGAAAGCGGAACTACGGCGGGAGTTCAGGAATCCCACACTTATTCCTGAGCTACGTGAATGCTCTTGCTGTGTGACGCTGGGTGAGGTCCCAGACCTCTCGAAGTCTGGAGCTCATCATTGGATGAAGGGTTTGGACCGAATCCATGAGACTTAGCCTGGCCGTGCCAATGGATGGGCCGACTTCCCAGCACCAGGCACGTGCTACCTGCATGGTTGAAACACGGCTGAAGTCAATCTTGCAGGAGGTGCGCACACCTCAGGCTTGGGACTCTAATTTTGTTGTTTTTGTTTTAGACAGGCTCTAATGCAGCCCAAGGCTAGCCTCACACTGTGGAGCCAAAGGTAACCTTGAACTTCTAATCCACCTGAACGGGTCTCAGAGCTCTAGAATTTCAGACATAAACCTCCAGACTCCAGAATTTTCCAGGCAAGCACTCTATCAAGTAACACCCAGTCAGGACCCTGCTTTTAAGACGAAACTCTCGGGGCTGTGGCTGTGGAAGGAAGCAGCCTTTGAAACCGGAAGCCTTGTGGAGGCCTCATTTCCCTGATACCTGGGGCAGCACCTGGCTTGGCTTCTCAGGAGGCCTCTGGTCCCTGAGGGCTACATCTTTTCATCCTCCGGTGGTTGATACACAGGCGTTTTCCCAAAGTAACAAGATGTAGGAATCTTCCTCTCCTCACAGACTCTGCAGAAGGAGGGGCTGCCATGTCTTGGGGAGAAGGAGCATGCTGATCTGGGCTGACCCAGCAGGGAGTTATTCTGAGACCCAGGCAAAGATTCAAATCCCAGAGAGGACACTTCCAGACTGGACAACCTTGGATCACTTGCTTGACCTCTCTGAACCTCCACATCCGTCTGTGCCAGACGACAATAGGATTCTGCTCATAGGATTTTTGGGGTGCTTCTCACATACTGGGGACTCAATGGATGGGGCTCTCAGAATTAAGTTCCACCAGTGAGGGCAGGTTGCTGGGCCTGCAGCCAGGCCTATATTTAGTCTAGAAAGGGTGGGCCAGCGTGGTGCCCCAGCAGGCGGAGCTGAGAAGAGAGACTCCTGGAAGGCCGCCCCCACATGCCTGCCCTCCCGGTCAGCGGGGTCACCTTGGCTCAGCCCAGGGCTCCCTTAGACCAGAAGGACCTGGTTTCCAGCGGCAGGAAGCTGCCTGTGCAGGGGCTGCGACCTGTGAGGGGAGACAGGCACCCACCCCACCCAACCCCCACCCACCGCTGAGGACAGTCCCCCTTCCTGCGCTGGTTTTCCGGCGGGCTGCTGTGGTCTTCTCGCCAAGGTGAACCTGACCTCGGGTCGGGGGCGAATGGGGAAGGCTGTCAGTCCCGCCCCACGCCCCAGCCCCGCGCCGATGAGTGTTGGGGCTGCAAATAGCCCAGCGGAATCCGTGACTCACGAGGCTGGAAATACTGCACCCCCACCTCCCCTCCCTGCTCCGACCGCGGTCGCCAGCGGAGCTGCTCTGGGGAGCACAGTCGGCTACTCTGATTTCAGTAGGAGCAAGGAGACCCTTCCCCCATTCCCACTCCACTCCTCCCCCACTCCCACCCCCCACCCCCGCCCGCCCGCACCCGGAACACTCCAGGCTTACAGCCATCCATCACCTCTCCCTGAGGTTGACCCTACCCCAGTTGGTTGTATCTTCTGAGCTGTGTGACCTTAGGCCTATCACTTAGCTTCTCTGGGCCTCAGCGGCCCCATCGAGGGGAGGGACTTCGAGAAGGGACATTGTGGCCCTTGGCTTGGGACAGCATCGAATGCAGTGCTGGTACAGAGTCCAGCTCAGACATTCCTCTTGAACTACAGAATGAATACAAAAGGAAGGGCAGGCAGCAGGGAGACAGGATGCTGTAAGCCTTTCTGTAGAATAACGCCGGATTTCTGCAGGCAGGTCTGGGGAGACGGGAGGTCAAAAGTTCCTCACATTTCCGGCCTTAAGCTTCTTTCCCCAGTCCCGAAGTCCTCCCCACCCACTCAGTCTCCTCTCTCAGGTAGAACTCCAGGTGGGGTCTCCACAGGTCTCTCATACTGTCCTTTTATTGTGTATAGGTTGTAGAGACCAGATTCCTGTCTCTACAGGAACCCCCACCCTCCCTGTCCCCAGGGTCCCAAGATAGCAGGAGTCAGAGGCCCCAAGGACCCCAGCTAACTGAGAGCTTCCCCCTCTCACACACCTGCTTCTACCATGGGAGACTGAGACAAGCCAGGGTCAGAGCCCTGGTCACCCCCCCCCATTTCCCCCCCCCACAAGGGTCTTTGTGTCCTGGACTTGGAGGGCAGAAGGGATCTGGGATGGGGCTCTTCCTGTGACCACCCTGTGCAGGGGACATGTGAAGGAAGGCCTGTGGCTCTCAAGAGTTGGAGTCAGGGGACCGTTCCCTAGGGCACAGAGGTGAGAGGCTGAGGGCAGCTGAGGCAGTGCTGGGTTCAGAGCCAACCTTCAGCGGCAAAACCGAGCATCCAACTGGCTCAGAGATGCTATGTCCCCATTGATGAAAATAGAGATGCTAACTCTGATTTAGGACGGTTCGAACTGGGCTTGAACCAAAGGGAATGAGTATTTCAGGACTAGGACAATGGCCTGTATATGTGTGGGTAGATTGGTGGATTAGCAAATCCTGGGGCAGCTCTTGCTCTCACTTCTGCCGAGGACTCTCTCTGCAAGGGGAGCCGCCCAGGAGCGTAGGTCTCTACTAGGAAGGAGGAGACTCAGTCTGGCCTAAGGCACCAGCAGCTGGACATAGGAGGCCCACCTGGGTGCAGGTGGCCTTGCCTGGCACAAGTATCTGATCGAGGACCAGCGTGACAGGTAGCCCTGGGTTTGAGGCTTGGAGAGCTGCAGCTCTGGGGAGGTGGCTGTCATGGCTATCTCTCTGGTTTGTCTGAGGCAGTCCACCTAGGCCAGCAGCACCGCTTGCGGCCAACTCTTATATTCCACTTGCCAGGAGGGTCCCTGGTCCCCTGCCCCGCAAAGATGCCATCCATGTCTCTCTGTCCTCTGATCATTTGCTCAGAAGCACAGTCCCCATCTTTCTCCCCAAGTCCATACTTCAACACCTCTATTCGTGAACTAAGATAGGGAGGTCCCATCTGGGTGAGGGTCGTGGGGTTGCCCCAGGTGGAGAGGAGGGCCCTAGTTTGGGGGGAAGGGAGTGACCCACCTGGGGCCTAAGAGTGTGTGGGGTGACTGGAACCTAGGCTGAGATGTTCTGGGGGCCGTTGTCAGGGGTCAAGATGACCTCAGCAGCAGGCCGGTTGAGGAGGAGATGGGGGAGGACAGGGGTGGGGAGACCCTCAGATCTTTATCTCCGTCCGGAAGGTCTGCTGGACGTGCTCCGTGCGTGGGTGACGCCGTGCCCGGATGGTGAGGCTGCCATCCTCTCGAAGGGCCGAGGTCACCGATGTAGGGTCCACATCCTCTGGTAGTTGGCACTTGTGAGCGAAGGTGTTCACGACTGTGCCATCAGCAGCCAGCTGGGGAAGGGGTGACAGGTCAGGAGTGACCGCCCCAGCTCTGGTCCCATCCTGGGTCCTGGTCATGCCCAGATCAAGCCAGAGCCTCCTCTTTGCTCTCTGTCCCCAGTGACCCCACTGCTCTCAGGTGTGGAGGAGCTGGCCAGAGATCTGGGGGTGGTCAGGATCCAAGGGCTCTGCAGAGGGGCTCCAGTGGTCCCAGGGGGAACTGGATGTAGAATGGGGTTAGGTGGGCTCCATAAGGGCTGAGCTTCCATAGAAGTAGCTGGAAGACTAGGACTCTTGAGCCATGGTGGGAAGATGACACAGCTGTGCCCTCTGGATCCCTAGACACCCTGAGTATCCACCACCAGGGCCACCACCCTCCCCCGCAGCCCAGCTAGCACATAGTGTCCAGCAGCGTCGGCTGGCTGAGTCACCCCTGAGACGTGGGGCTGGCACGTGCAGCCAGTGGCCCGCAGTCCTCGAACCCCTGGCAGGGCTTCCTAGTGTCCAGCCTGAATTAGGGGAGCTAGCCAGGCTTGGGGGTGGTCAAGGAGGCCTTGGCAAATATCCTCTAAGAATCAGCATGGCCCTAGGGACTGGGGCAGCCACTATCTATCTGTGCTGGCCGTGCCTTCCCTGATGAGCTAGCTGCTCTGAGACTCTGGGCAAAGTACTTGGGGTCCAGGGTGGGTGTGGCTCTGAGCTTCATGGCTTCCTCTCAGCCTCAGGCCCAGTGTGGGGGTGCCAAAACAGGACCCACGCTTCTGGCTCTGGGATGAAAGGGGGTGAAGGTGTGGCGTGAGTGGACTGTGCTTCCCAGGTGCGCTCGGTCACTGCCACATTCCTCTCCCTTCTGCCAAGGAGCCGTCCTTACTCCACCATGGTCTCCCTCACCCACTCATGTCTCAACCACTCCAATTCCCTTCTGCCCACATCCCAAGATCCCTCTCTCATCTCTGGAGGCTCCCAGGTGCCATGATATGGGCTCCTGAAGACAGGTTCTGTGAACCTTAGGTTGGAGAGGGGCATGCAGGTCCCTGGCCTATGAGCCCACTGGAAACAAACTGCAATTTGCCCTGGGGGAGTACAGACAGGTTAGGAACATGGGTCAGGGTATGAAGTCTCAAAAGACAGGTGCCAGTAGGGGACATAGAACCAGCTAGATTAGGCAGAGTCCAGGGGAAGGTGGGGACTCTGGGGTGGAGCAGACTCCAGACTCACCTTCTCCGCTCGCACCTCGATGTGGTTGTTGGAGGTGGTGACAATAATATCTTCAGGGGAAAAGTCTCTCATGTCCACGGTAAACTCATAGGCATCCCCGAGGGTCTTGATGTTGCCTTGGCCCCCAGGACGGGCTGTGGGCAGAGCTGCTATAAGCTGGGCACCCAGCAAGCCCTGAACCACAAACCTAGGTCTCTGCTCTTCTTTTGGGGAAATGAGTGGCTCTCCCAGATAACAGCTCCTCTCCTCACTCTTGTGGCTCACCTTGTCGGGGGGGGGGTGTCTGGGGGTGAGCCTCATCCTATTCAACATGTCCCTATGCATGAAAGTCCCTCCTTTAGCAATTCTATCCAGACCTAGAAGCTCTGAGAGGCCAGCCACCCCTCAGCCCCAGCCAGCCCTCCAGGGTTCCCATTAGGACATGGGCCATGTGAGACTCACCATTGTCCCCAGAGGCCCACCTGTATCATAGACATATCTGCCTTGGTGGCCAGGTGGCTGGAACCCATGCAGCACCTATTCCTGGCAGATGAGTGGCCACAGCCCGCTCAGCGATGCCATGGAGCAGACCTTCCCACCTGTGTCTCTCCCCTCCCAGCACTTGCCTGGGAAGGTCAGGGTCTCCGAGTGGGGCCGCATGAAACTGCCAAAATCCTCAGAAAACATGCTCAAAGCCTTCTCCATGGGTGGGTCCTGGGCTGGGAGGGCTCGGGAGGCCGAAGAAGAAGAGGAAGAGGAAGAGGAGGAAGAATGGAAGCTTCTCTCCGCTCTGAAGGCGGAGGAGGTCCGGTGGCTCATTCACAGGCAGCAGGGACCCTGTCTAGGCAGGGGCTGGGCTGGAGAAGCAAGTGGGTGCAGGCCTCCAGGGAAGCATGCCGGGGGGCCAGATTGCCAGCGCTTTATAAGGCCCGGCCGTCCCTGGGCTCAAGGCCAGCCCCTTGTCTGCTGGCTAAATTTAGGCCTCTTCATGGCCCAGAGGGGCCTGGAAATCTTCTTGGGAGAAATGGCCCTGCTGACAGCCTGACACACAAGGGCCGGCTTGGAGGGCTGAGCTCATCGCCTGGCACTCCAAGACCGGAGCTCCAGCCCCAAGGGCCTCTGTAGCGGCCAGGGCAGGGGGTGGGTCCTGCCCTGTGCCTGCCCCAGGACTTTGTGGTTTGCTGTTTGCCTCCCTAGCCAGGGACCTGACTCTCCTCTTAGACTGATTCTCAGGGTCTGTGCCTCAGTGATCTGACTCCTGAGGAGAGGGCGCGTGCAAGAGCCTTGCTGGACTGTTTGTGGGATACCAGCAGCTCCAGGATTAGCTGTATCTTCAAAAAGGTTGAGACAGCCCAGGGAGGGAAATTGGACAGCATAGCTGACCCCTGACAACTCCCACAGTGACCCCGGTTCCATGTCGTTGTCCTCATCCAAGCTCTCAGAACCTTTAGCAGCAGAATAGCCGCTAGCTGGCAGCGGGAGGTGGGGCTAGGGCGCTTCAGGGAAGGGGCAGATAGTTCGACAACTATCCTTAAAGATCTGGGAGTCTAGGTTGTCGGCAAGAGTCTGCTCCATCTCAGACTCAGAGGAGTCGTCTGCCCGGGATCGTGGTCATAGGAGATCACATCCAGGCAAAGAGAATGCTGGTGGCTCCCGGGGTGTCTCTGGGCACTGCTGTCCCTTTCCAGCAAAGCCTCTAGACCAGGAAATCGAGCCTCCCAGGAAGGGAAGCACGTTAGAATGGCTGGGATTCCACCCCAGATGTGCCTGACCCTTGTGTCCAAGAAGAGGTCCCTTTCTACTACGAGTAGAACCCCAGATTGCATGACACTGGGCAGGGGACAGAAACCAGGGGAGGCACTTTCCAGAGGCAGGTGGCCCATCAGTCCATCAAGCAGTTTTGGAACACAAATCTTGCCCTTTCTTCCCATAAAATCACCGCATTCCTCTCTCCCATGGAAGCTTCTTGTTGCTCTGGACTACACAGGACTCCTTCTGTCCAGAGTCCCCAGCACCTGCAGTGTGACATTGTCTTCATGAGTTCTGACCCTTCTCTTGGTACCCCTCATCCTTACTCCTGGGGCAGAATCTCCTGTCTTCCCTCCAACACCCCATTCACCCAGGAGTTCCTGAAGATGAGGACTCCTCTTGTCTCTGGGTTCACAGAGCCAAGACTGGAGCTGCATCCCTGGTAATACAGACAGGACAGGGCAGGGTAGAACTGGGGGTCAGCGTGATGGCTGGAGCTACAGGGATCTGTCACCCCCTGACATCCCCTGGAACTGGAGTTATGGATGATTAGGAATTACTCATGTGGGGGCTTAGAACTGAACCGGGGTCCTCCGTGTTGGCTATCCTGACTGAAGGGAGACTGGCAGGGCTTCATTCAGGGGGTCACCGGGACTGAGGTGAGATAGAAAGAGGTGGGGTCGCGTGGGGCCCCCCCAGAGCAGCCTGCCAGGGAAACAAGAGCCAACAGCTAAAAGCAGACACGCTGTCACCATCACGGTGCTGAGGGCCTGAGTCACTGCTGCTGGGTGTCAGCTCCCTCTACCCCCACACCCGCCCACCAGTCCCCTCCTTTTCCCCACATCCCTGAAGAGTCATCTACATAAATACTGAGTCCTCTGGCTTCAGTGGCCAGGCGGGACCTCAAAAGGTCACTGAGGTCATTCTCTGACACCAGGCACGCTTCTGTCAGATCACAGGAATAGGAGGAGCCTCAGAGAGGATCCAGGTCATCACTGGGTGTGGTGGCATATGCCTGTCATCCCGGGAGAATCAGGAGTTCAAGGCCAGTCTCAGCTTCATAGGAAGTTGGAGGTCATTATTCAGTGGCCCTAAACGGCCTCTCCAAAGTCCAAGGGATGTCATGGGAGAGGGGATGGAAGGACAGAGGCAGTGGAAGGATGGGGAGGGAGGCACGGGGTGGGGTGCTGTCACCTGCATATGACACGACCTTGCGAACACCAGCACAGAGCAGCTTTGTCTGTCTACCTGGGGCCTGGGGGAAAAGAGGGACATTCGGGATGGCAGGGGGAGGGGGTGAGTTAGGAGGAAGGGAGTCATTGAGTGACAGTGAGGGGAGCATAGGGTGGGGTGAGGGAGATCCGGGTGCAGAGCACACAAGTATGAGACTGTCAGAAAACAAGAACCCCAAGGGCTGGAGAGATGGCTCCGCAGTTAAGAGCACTGACTGCCTTTCCAGAGGACCAGGGTTCAGTTCCCAGCCACGTGATGTCTTACAACCCTCTAACTCCAGCTCCAGGGGATCTGGCTCCCACGAGGAGCAGCAGACGTGCATGTGGCGCACAGACTACACACACAGAATAATAAAGTGTATGTTTTTCAAAAGCCAAGAACTCCAGAAAGGATGCTGGTCCAGTCTCTTGAATTTGGGGCATCTTCATCCCGGGAGCATTTTCACAACACAGGTGCTCCCCACGTTTCTGATCTGGGAAGCTGGAGAGATGGCTCAGCCTATTGCTTTTGCAGAGGGCCCAAGTCTGGTTCCCAGCACCCACAGCAGGCAGTTCATCACCACCTATAACTTCAGCTCCAAGGTTTGCAGCACCCGCTTCTGACCTCTGTGGGCACAACACTTATGCACCCACATGTAGACATACAATTAAAAATAAAATAAAACTTGTACATTTTTATTAGATTTATTCATTTTTTGATTTTATATGTGCTTTGTCTGCATGTATCCATGTGTACCATGTGAATGCTTTGTGCTTGTGGAAGCCAGAAGAGGGTGTTGGATCCCCTGGAACTGGAGATCGGATGATTGTGAATTATCCATGTGGGGACTGGGAGTCGAACCAGGGTCTTCTGCAAGAACAAATGCTCTTAACTGCTGAACCATCTCTCTGGCCCCAAATAAACCTGATTTAATAATAAATATAAAATGATATAATATATATCAATCAAATGATTCTGATGAAGACCAGGAATTCTTCCCCCTCAGCTCCTACACAGCCGGCCTGAAGGCCAGAGTAAGGAATCCATTCACAGAATGCCTCCTGGGTGATGTTTAGGCCTGGGAGACTTGGATAAATGGAAGGCAGGCAGACCCTTGCTGCAAGGCCCATAGGACAGAAGTGACCAAGGCTCTGGTCAAGGAAGGAGTTGGATGGCAGGTCTGTTCTGGCTTCAGACCTGCTATAACAGGACAGCTGCCTCTGCTCCTCAGGCACCTAAGACAGAGGAGAAGCTCGTGGGTGGGGAGACTGGCAGGTAGGGCTAGCACATTTGGGAGGAACTTACCCTGAGCATAGGAACACCTGATATCCGTGTCTCAGCTTCCTGGTGCTCACAGTGGGGTGTGGGCATGTGAGGCCAGTTATGACACCAGTGCCAGCTAGCTGCCAAGACCAGAGACGTGTTTGGGTTGTCAACAGAACAGCTAAACCATCTGTTGACAGCTGGGGAAGGGGAAGGTAGCCCTGGCTGTGCAGAACAGTTGGGTCCTGCTCACTCTACATCAAAAACACAAAATAGCAACAACAACAAAACATCCTCGCTCCTATTTTGAAGTAACTATAGTTAGAAGCTGTTAAGAGTCTTGGATTTTGCTGGTGGTGGCAGTGCACGCCTTTAATCCCAGCACTTGGGAGGCAGAGGCAGGTGGATCTCCTTGAGTTCGAGGCCAGCCTGGTCTACAAGAGCTAGTTCCAGGATAGGCTCCAAAGCTACAGAGAGACCCTGTTTCAAAAAACAAAAAAACAAAAAACAAAAACAAAAAAAAAACAGAAACAAAACAAAACAAAACAAAAAAGTCTTGGCTTTTCATCAGTCACTGGAGGGACATAATCTTCGGAGTGGTAACAGGGTTGACAAGGGGAGGAAGGGCAAATCACCCCTTACCTAGATTTTCTTTTCTCTTCCTCCTCTTCATCTCCTCCTATTCCTTGACACAGTGTCTCATGTAGCCCAGGTTTCACTCCGATTTGCTATGTAGAGGAAGATAACCACGAGCTTCTGATCCCCCTGCCTCTAAGCTCCCAAGGCCTGGGACTGCAGACATGTGCACCACACTGGGTTTACCAGGTCCTACAAACCAAACTCAGGGTCTCATGCATGCTGGGCAGGCGTTCTACTAACTGAGCTGCCTCGACAGCCCCCCCCTCCAATCTTCTAAACGTAGCCCCAGGCACAAGCTCTTTATATTGTGTCCAGTTTCTTGGGAGCTTGGAGATGGGACAGACAGTCTGACCCCAAGTTCAACCTCTGCTTTGTGACCATTGGTGAGCGACTGCATTTCTCTGGCCTTTCATCAAGCACTGCAAAATGGTGTCATTACTTCAACTTACAAGGGTATGGAGGCCACACTAAACAGTGGAGCAGTGCCGCCAGCTCACACACATGCACACTCTCATATGTATACACATACACACACAGAGATGCACGCACACACATATGTACACATGCATGCACATACATGTGTACACATATGCGCATGTGCACACACACAGACACACAAACACACACACTTCTTTGCCGTCTCCTCATGCTTTTCTCAGAGGACCCTGCCACAGCCATAGGGGCAGTTTTCTGAGATTCAGGGGCTAGATGAAAATTTCATTCATTTCCTTGCCTCATGGTCTCCAGCCCTCCCAGTTCACCCACTCTTTTTCCCACCCCTGAACAAGATGGGACTGTCAAAGCAAACCCCCAGAACAGTGTGCCTGCATAGGTGTCAGGCAAACCGTGGCGGGAGTCCTGCTTCTGGGCTCTTTGAGGTGGGGGCACTGGGTGCGTGCCTCTACTTCGGCGGGCCTCTGTGATCTCGGACAAGAAGCCTCACAGTTCTGCAATGCCATTATGGGCCATTTCCTCGGGTTTGGGGAGAGCTCAGTCATTTGGGGCAGTTCTGAGCATTGTGGGACTAGCCACGTGACCCCGTTGCTCTGTACCCATGTGCCTTCTGCTGCACCCCTTCCCTCCCCTCCCCCATTATACTTTGAAACCCCTTTCTGTGTCCAGCCGAGAGTCCAGACCCCGAGGCTCAGCTACAGCAGAGGACTCTCACGATCCTGCACGGTCAGAGGCTGCTGTTCCCAGGCCCCGACCCCAGGAGGCCCCAGGGACCACAGCAAGGGCCCTCTCTTGTTGCCTAGCTCTCTAGCTGAGGAAATCCACCCCTCCCGACTTCTCAGTAGCTTCCTGGTCAGTCTGGTGAGTTCTGACCAGTTTCTCAAGGACATTCTTAATGGCTTCCTTAACCCCAGGAGGTGGAGGGAGGGGAGGGTGTTGCTTGGTACACCGTCCAGGTGCACAGGTGCCTCAAACAAAGAGGCTGTGTCCGAGGGCCTTCAGCAGGACGCTCTGGCAGGTGAGGGACAGCTGGGCGCTAAGTGGGGCACGGGCTTGGACAGCACCTGCCAGGTCCAGTGTAGACGTGGAGAGGGAGGGTGTGGGACCTTGAGGTGTTTGCCTGCAAGGATCTCCTTCAGGACTTGGGGGTCTTCTGGCCTCCAGAGGATGGCTATAGGACATCACAGCTGCCCTTGGGGACAGGCTATCCCTGGGCAAAATGACCGCTCTGAGTAGTGGAAACAGCCTAGTGTCTCGGAAGGGTAGTAGTGGGAGTTAAAACAGAAAATTGGTTCTGATTAGGACTTCTGGGCGTGGAAGGACCCTATATAATGAGCACCTTGCATGTAAGACAGAACCTTCATACACACAAAACCCCTGTGGGTCATGTGGGAGCATGCGCCTGCACAATACACATGGCTTTCCCTTGTTTTTAAGAATCAGAGTACATTGGAATATTCGAGAAGTGGGGCACAGGTGCACAGTGGCTCACCAAGCAACTGTCTACTTGTCGTCAGAGAAAGAATGGAGGAACTGGTGGGACTCCGTGAGGGCTCCTCTGGGAAACCAGTGACTCTGCAAGAGCTGTGGGGTCCGTGTCCACGCGTCCGCAGAAGCATCCAGGGTAAGAACTGGGTCCCCTCCCCCTCGGAGTCCGCACAGAACCACACTCCCCCTAGGCCCGAGAGCATCCTCCTTCCCCACTTCTGTGTGCTCCCAGATGACACGTGCAATCTCTTGGGTGGCAAGGGGGAGGGGTCTGCATGGTCGCCTTGCATCTGTCTGTGTACCCAGAGGACAGAGAAAGCAGGGACCCCAGAAAGAACACAGGTCTAGGCGCTGGTGGCCACAGCCAGAGGGGGTGAGCTTTGAGGTGGAGCTGGTGCCTGGGGATGCAGCTGGGCACTCCTCCCTGCTGTGCCCTCTGGGATGCAGACCCTAATCAAACACTGACTAGAATGGGAATGCCAGGTTTTTCCAAACCCGCTGCTCCCTTTAACCATTCCTCCAGGTCCCCATGTGGGAGGAGATGGAGGGGGAGGTCAGGGGCCTTCTGTAGGGATACAGGCATGGTGCCCACACCACACACACTTGCCATAAATCATGCTGGATCCTCCTATGAGGTAGAGCCCCTCTTCATCATTTGGACCTCGGCCCTGGGAGTCCTACCCTGTCTTGCCTGGTCCACCTGCCCAGAGCCTGAGCAGCTCCCAGGGAAGGAGCTGTGACCCCAGTGTCCTGCCCAGGGGCTCTGGAGTGGCTGAAAGGGCGGCTGTTCCGTGTGGGTGAGGACTGGTACTTCCTGATGGCCCACGGGGTGCTCATGGCTCTGATCAGCTATGCCATGAACATCGCTATCAGGAGCGTGGTCAGAGGTAAGGCCTCCTCCGCATGCACGCCCCTGCAGAGCGATGGGGTTCCTATTCATGCTTGGGATACCAGCTGGACCACCGGGGGCAGCGGGGGAGGCAAAAGGCTGTGAGTGACCAGGCCTGAAATTGAGCCTCACTTGGCCCTTGACTTGCTGTGTGTCTCTGGGCAGGTCCTGTGCCCTGCTGGGCCTTCACTATCTCGTCTACACAGAGAGGGTGTAGCCTCTCTAAACTGAGCATGGCCACCCCTGTTCCTTCTCGCCCACCTTCCTCTCAGCTCAATGGCCCTTGACCCCAGGCACAGTTTTCTCCTTTACTTCTCATTGGGTGACTTTGAGCCTTTTCCTAGACCATAAGTGGGCACAAAAGTCTGACTACCCCTGCCCCAGGGCTGTAGAGGCTCTGGGGGGCTCTCTGACTGTTGGGCATCTCCAGCACACAAGTGGCTGTACAGAGAGATTGGGGACGGTCACCTGCTCCGGTATCTCTCCTGGACTGTGTACCCTGTGGCCCTCCTGTCCTTCTCCTCCGGCTTCTCACAGAGCATCACGCCGTCCTCTGGAGGTGAGTCATGGTCACCTGCTTTCTGTCCAGCCTGCCTTGTTCTGCAGTCCCCATGAATCCCAATCTTTTCACATCCTGCTGAGAAAGCAGGCTTGGAAAAGTCAGGCCACTTACCCAAGGTCACACAAGGAGAGGGAATAGCAGGGGACCGGGTACATCACCTGCTCTATCTGACTTCCCTGGGCTCCTCTGGGCCAAGAAGGAGGGTTGGTTCCCATTCAGGACTATAGCCAATGCCCAGATTCCCTAGGATTCTGGAGCTAACCTCCAACAACAGTCTGGGGGAAATCTTGAGGGTACATCCAACCCCCAATTTCTTCTTCTGGAAACTGTTATGAATCCTATTCCTAGGGGGTATGAGGCTGTTTTTATGACTTTTCCTGGGGAGACACAAGCATGTGCTCATCCCATATAGAGGCCCAACAACAGACAAAAGCAATGAATCCATATTAAGCAAACCATGAATTGGGCTGGAGAGATGGCTCAGAGGTTAAGAGCACTGGTTGCCCTTCCAGAGGTCCTGAGTTCAATTGCCAGCCAACTACATGGTGGATCACAAACATCTATAATGAGATCTGGCGCCCTCTTCTGGCCTGCAGGCATACATACAGGCAGAACACCATATGCATAATAAACAAATTGGTCTTACAGAGAGAATATGGGTGATTCAAAAGCTTGAGCATCACTAAAAAGCCCACCCCAGCATGGGTGGCAACTGGTGAAAAGTGAGCCCTATAGGCAATTCTACCAACTGGCAGAACATCGTCCCTCCCCTGCAATTGGTGCTGTTAAACCCTGGGGGAGGAGCCTGTGAATCCTGTGAGTTTCAGGAGTTTCCTGTACCTTATGAGTTTATTACATAAAAAAATGAAAGGAAAAAAATTAAAGTCAGGGTCTCATTATATAGTTCTAGATGGTCTGCAACTTGATACATATACCAGGCTGAATATGTACTCTTGGAGATCTGCCTGCCTCTGCTTCCTGACTGCTGGGATTAAAGGCGTGCGCCTCCATAGCCAGTTTATTTCTTGAATCTTATCCATCCTCTCTCCCTGCTCTAGGAGGGAATGTTTTAATTCAGAAGGAACAGCTGCACAAGAGGGGCTCCCTAGTAAAGTGCCCCAAGAATGCTGTGCACACAGGGTGCACACAGAATTAATGCAGACTCGCTCTCCCTCTGTTCTCTACCTATCTGGACCAGGGTCTGGGATCCCAGAGGTGAAAACCATCTTGTCTGGTGTGATCTTGGAGGATTACCTCGACATCAAGAACTTTGGGGCCAAGGTGGCAGGCCTCTCCTGTACCTTGGCAACAGGCAGTACCATCTTCCTGGGAAAACTGGTACAGACATGGGGGCCCACCTACCATCCTATTGTGCAGCCCTTTTCCATATTCCACAGTATAGCCAGCCTAAATTTGGTGAGCCCAGTCTTGGGGGAGCACATCCAGATCCTCAAATGTGACAAAAACCGTCTTGGAGTGGTTGGTGGAGGGTTAGGACCGGGATGTGATGCGGTCCATTGCTGGGCAAGGTTTGTGCCTTTGTTCCTTAGACCCTAAGAAGAGAGAAGAAGGAGAAGAAGGTGGGAGTAGAGGAGAAGAGGGGAAGAGGAGGAAAACAGAAGAGGAGAGGACGAAGTGGAAGGGTTGGGAGGTAGGGTGCAGCATCCCGGCAGCAGCACCGTATTGCCTCACCCTGCAGGGCCCCTTTGTGCACCTAAGTGTGATCATCGCAGCCTACCTGGGCCATGTGCGCACCAAAATCATCGGGGAGTCTGAGGTGAGAAGCACAGGGCTGGGTCTCCTTGGGGAAGGGGTTTAGAGAGCTGAGGCCCAGGATACTGTTCTTCCCAGAACAAGACCAAGAAAATGGAAATGCTGGTCGCAGGAGCAGCAGTGGGTGTGGCCACAGTCTTTGCAGCCCCCTTCAGCGGTGAGAGCTCCTTCACACACACAAACACACACACACATGCACACACACACACACACACACACACACACACACACACACACACACACACTGTGTCCTGCAGCGAGGGGATAATGGTCCCCTGAGCTGTGTGTGCCCTCCTAGGTGTCCTGTTCAGCATTGAGGTCATGTCTTCTCACTTCTCCGTCTGGGATTACTGGAGGGGCTTCTTCGCTGCCACCTGCGGGGCCTTCACGTTCCGCCTTCTGGCGGTCTTCAGCAGTGAGCGGGGTGAGCCTCATATTGGGACTTGGTCTCCACCCTTCCTCTTCTGCGACTCCTCCCTCCGGCTCCTCTCTAATTTTGCTCCCTCTTCCCCCCCCCCCGTCCACTCCCCCTTTCTCTTCTCTGTCCTAAGAGAGCACAGGGTCTGACCTGCGTTAAGCAGGGGTGGGGTGGGTGGAGAACCCTAAGGGCTGGAGGTGTTGAGTCTGGCTGGGACACTAGCCAGGTGCCTAGAATTGCAGGAAAATTCTGGGGTTGGGTCTGATGCTGTGTCCGCCCTTGCCTGGGTTATGCTGAGGCTGGGTTTGGGTGGGAAGGCTGGCACTGGATTTCCACTTGCTTCCCTCTCTCCCCAGAGACCATCACCTCCATCTACAAGACCAGCTTTCGGGTGGACATACCTTTTGATTTACCAGAGATCTTCTTTTTTGTGGCCCTGGGGTGAGTGGGACCCCAAACCCTGAAAGCCACACGCAAACTAAAGTGGTTCTGGCCTCACCCCCACTTCGGCCTCACCCCCGCTTCCGCTTCCAGGGCCATCTGTGGCATTCTGAGCTGCGGGTACAACTTTTGTCAGCGCTCATTCTTATTCTTCCTCAAGGCCAACGGGTTCACGTCCAAACTGCTAGCCACGAGGTAGGCTGGGCCTCTCAGAGGCTGGCCCCTCCTACCTCCCCGTAAAGACCCACCCCTTTCACCGAACCCTTCTTTCCATTAATCCCCCAATGCTCCTCCTAGCTCACACCTGGCTTGTGGTCCTGTCTAGTCCTACAGCCACTGCCCCACTTATGTGAAAATTAAGCCCTTCACTGAGTCTTTCTGCTCCCTGAATTCCCATCCCCCTCCCTGATCCCTGCATCTCCTCTCTCAACCTCAAGCGCACACACCTACCTTCAGCATTTCATATGCCCTAGGCCAGCATCCCAGTCTCTTTCTGTCCCAAACTCTCCCCCAGCCCCTCCCCATTCTGGTCTCAGTCCACCTCTGTCTTCTTGTGGGGAGGGCATCTGGAAGTTTTCCTCCTTCCTCCTCTGTAGTCCTTTCTTTGGTGTGGACCCCATGGATATGGGGAAGAAGAGGCAAACTGGAACTCTCATGCCCCACAGCAAGCCCTTGTACGCTGCTCTGGCCGCCCTGGTCCTGGCCTCCATCACCTATCCACCTGGTGTGGGCCGCTTCATGGCTTCCCGGGTAAGGCGCACTAAGTTTGGTGGTGGCAATATAAAACCCTCACCTGCAGCCCCTCCATGTATACTTTTTCACCCAATCCCCTTGAAAACACCCAAGGAAAATGTCTACAGGTCATTTTTCAGACGACAAGGTTGTTGTAGCTCAGCAGTGGCAGAGCCATCCTCAGAGTCCCTAACTGGGAAGGGGTAGGGTAGTTGAGGCTCAGATGGACGGTAGAATGGATGGTAGGCTGACCTGCCGCTGCCTCTGCCCCAGCTGTCCATGGAGGAGCATTTGGAGACACTGTTTGACAACAACTCGTGGGCCTTGATGACCCGGAACTCATCCCCATCCTGGCCAGTGGAGCCAGATCCCCAGAACCTGTGGCTGGAATGGTGCCACCCACAGCTGACTGTCTTTGGGACACTTGTCTTCTTTCTGGTCATGAAGGTGATGGCCAGTCCTGGGTGAGAGGGGCCTGCTTCCTGAGCCTAAGCCTGGAGCCCTGCCTCCTACGTCCAGGTCGCTGATCTGACCCTGGCCCACCGCATCCCTCAGAAACCCTCCCAGCCTCAATTGCTCCCCTCTCTCCTCCTCCTCTTCCTCCTCCTCTTCCTCCTCCTCCTTCATTTGAGGGGTGCAGTCTCGTTATATAGTCCAGGCTTGTGACTTGTGCTTCTCCCTTCTCAGTCTCCCAGGTGCTGGGTGACAGTCATGACTCATGACAACTATTCCCTTATTCTTTACAAAACGCTGTGTGTGTGTGTGTGTGTGTGTGTGTGTGTGTGTGTGTGTGTGCGTGCACTCGAGTGTGTGCCAGCACGCCATAGTATAATGTAGAGGTCAGAGAACAACTTACAGAAGTCAGTTTTCTCCTTCTGCCACATGGATTTCAGGGACCAGGCTGAAGCGGTCAGGCTCAGGGGCAAGAGCAGTTACACCCAGACCCTGGCACCCATTACTTTTTGATATGGAATAGTTGCCCTCTGTTAAAGGTCAGCCTGAGCGAGGAGAGGAACCCACTGGCATGTGCTCACACCCAGTGGGTGCTTTACTGAGGATTGCTTGGCCCTTTCCCCCGGCTGGTGTCACCTCTAGTGCCGGAGCTGCCCTGGGTCCTGGCCTGGGGGTCTCCCATGCCTCCCTTTATTATGCCCTCCTGTTTGCTTCTAACTCCTGCCGTGTGGGCCCAACCCCTCTACAGTTCTGGATGCTGATCCTGGCGACCACCATCCCCATCCCCGCTGGGTACTTCTTGCCCACATTTATCTACGGTAAGACTGGGGTCCCAAAGGTCCGAGAAGGTTCAGGGGCATGAGGGACCTGGCTTCCCCATACTATCTCCCTCCCAAAGTGGTACTGGGGATGGGGCAGGGTCTGAGGGCCTTGGGGGGGCGTCAGGTCAGCACGGCTGTTACCCTCACCCTGAGTCTGCGGCAGGAGCTGCCATCGGGCGCCTCTTGGGAGAGGCCCTGGCTGTCGCCTTCCCAGAGGGCATCGTGGTTGGAGGTGAGGTCAACCCCATCATGCCTGGAGCCTATGCTCTGGCAGGTGAGTGAACCTGGGACCAGCAGGTGGGCAGACCTCATGGGTCCGACCGCAACAGGAGAAGTGCATAGTAGTCACTGACCCGCCCAATGTGTCCCCACTCCTTCCCAGGACTGTCCACCCTCTCAGCCATTTCTTCCCCCCAACCCTTCCAGCTTTCTTTCTTTTGTTTTTTTTTTTTCTCCCTATCTGCCACTTGCTCTGAATCCCTTTCCTCTTGCCATGCCCAGGTACCCCTGACAGTTGCCAGGATGTGCTCTTTACGCACGGCTGAGCCTAACCACGGTCATACTATGCCCACCTTGTCCTCTGGGTGAGTTGGCTCCTGGCCTGAGCCACCCTCCGTGGCTCTGTCCCTGCAGGTGCTGCTGCCTTCTCGGGGGCGGTGACCCACAGCATCTCCACGGCGCTGCTGGTCTTTGAGCTGACCGGGCAGATGGTTCATGCGTTACCTGTGCTGATGGCAGTGCTGGTGGCCAATGCCATCTCCCAGAGCTGTCAGCCCTCTTTCTATGATGGCACCATCATTGTCAAGAAACTGCCATACCTGCCGTGGATTCGTGGCCGCAAGATTGGGTGAGCCTTGAGCTGGCTGATGAAGTGATGATGCCCAGAGTAGTCTGGGGGTGGAGGGACCCCGGAAATCAGCAGCACAGCTGACTTTGAACTGTACAGGTGTCAGGCTGATATATAACTGCCCTCTGACCTCAACATCCCCAGAGCCCCATGGGCTAGGTGAGCCCTAGGTCTCTATCAGGCAAAGCTGATAGGGAATGAGCACCAGGTCAGGAAGGTCCTTCTCCTCCCTACCCCTGCTCTGATGGCCTTTCTGGGTGGTGGGCATGCAGATGGGCTCTGAGGTCCTTTCTTGACCAGACAGACTGTACCCTAGCATCTTTGGTCCCCAAAGCAGCGCAACTCAAAGGCTTCAAGAGTCACTGAGTCCAAGGTACAACTCCAAACAAGTCTCAGTTTCCCCACCTTTAAGATACGTGTGATTTGGGGCTGGAAAGATGACTCAGTGATTACGGGCACTGACTACTTTCCTAAAGGGCCCAGGTTCAAATCTCAGCACCCACATGGCAGCTAATAACTGTCTGCAACTCCAAGATCTGGCTCTCACATAGACTTACTTGCAGGCAAAACACCAATGCACATAAAATAAAAGTAAATAATTAAAAAAAAGATACCTAAGGTTCTAGCGGGGCAGTGGTGGTGCACGCCTTTAATTCCAGCACTCAGGAGGCAGAGGCAGGTGGATCTCTGTGAGTTTGAAGTCAGACTGGTCTACAAAGAGATCCAAGGCAGCCAGAGCTGCTACACAAAGAAACCTTGTTTTGAAAAACAAAACAAAACACAAACAACAACAACAAAAAGATATGTGTGGTCCTCAACCTGGGGGACAGATCCCATTGGGCCAAATGACCCTTTCACTGGGGTCACCAAACACCATGGGAAAACACAGATACTTATGATTCATAAGAACAGCAAAATCAGGGGCTGGAGAGATGGCTCAGTGGTTAAGAGCATTGCCTGCTCTTCCAAAGGTCCTGAGTTCAATTCCCAGCAACCACATGGTGGCTCACAACCATCTGTAATGAGGTCTGGTGCCCTCTTCTGGCCTTCAGGCACACACAGAATATTGTATACTAAATAAATAAATATAAAAAAAAAGAACAGCAAAATCAGAGTTGTGAATTAGCAGCAAAAATAATTTTATAACCGAGCGGTGGTGGCACATGCCTTTAATCCCAGCACTCCGGAGGCAGAGGCCGGTGGATCTCTGTGAGTTTAAAGTCAGCCTGGTCTATAGAGTGAGTTCCAGGACAGCTAGGGAAGACAGAGAAACCCTGTCTTAAAAAACCAGGAAAAAAAATTAAGGTTGGGGTCCACCACAGCGCGAGGAACAGTTAGCAGCATTAGCCCAGCTGCGAACCACTGATGTAGAACCTATGGGCCCCTCCAAACCCATCCTAGAGAAACATAAGTCTCTCCCAGTAAGGCACCTTAGGATGACTCTGCCTTGTCCCAGGGGCTGGCATCTCCCCATCCCAGGGCCTGACGGGTGCCCACCTCTGCCCACAGCTCCTACCCAGTGACTGTGGATCACTTCATGAACTGTACGCTTACCACGCTGGCCAAGGACATGCCCCTGGAGGAGGTGATCAGGGTTGTGATCTCCACAGATGTGACCCAGTACCCGCTGGTGGAGACTACAGGTCTGTAGCGGCTGCGTGGAGAAGGGGTTGGGCTTCCTTCCGCTATTCTTCCTCTAAGGCCCTGAGTGTCCAGGCAGCAAGGGCAAGCATGGCTGGCGTCAGATCTGTTCCTTAACCCAGGCGCTGCAATTGGGTGGCTGTGTGACCTGGCACTAGACCCTTAATTTCTCCGAGTTTAATTTCTTCATGGAGAAAATGCACCTAAAAACCACTTCTCACGGGGCAGAGCTGTGGGCTCTGTAACCTGGGTGGAGGTACTAGGATCTTGAGGGCGGGACAAAGCTGAGGATGTGGGAGCGCCAAATTCCTTCCCACCAAAGTTTAAGACCTACCCAGGACTCTGATGTAACCCACTTTCCGGATGAGAGGGGCCACTGGGCTTGGGACCCCAGCCAACCCCCTGCCGCTCTCTGGGTTTATTGATATTACTTATGCATGGGACAGGACCCTGCTCTAAATCTTTCCCAGGGGAGCCACCAATGCCTAAGCCCCTGAGGGGACAAGTCTTCCCCTCCTCTAACCACTTCTGCTAGAGAAAGTAGGGTGATGTGTTTAAACTAAACATAAGGGGTGCTTGTAAGGTGATCTGGGGCTGGTTCTTTGGATTCTGGGAACCAATCTTGTGTGCTAACTTAGACGACAGGGCTACTGCTAGGGTCTTCCAGAAGCTTCCTTTCTGACCCGAAAGCCATCCCCTCCCCCACTCCCCACTTCCAGTTGCCTTTTTGAATGACATTAAGTCTTAGGGAGGGATCTATCCTGAGCATCTTCTCCAGTTCAGAAAACACATTGCCTAAGGGGAGAAGATAACCCAGGTAGGGGAGGAGGTCCCTGAGCCCCACCAGGGCACCCATCCATCCATGTGTGCCCTCTCTGCAAATGAAGTGGGGTGCACACTTGGCAGATTGTTGGAGTCTGGTGCTCACTTGCCCTTGAGCAGTGAGCAACAGGCACAACATGGTCACCTATATGCCCCCACCGAGAAGAATAAAGTCAGTCCTCAACAAGGGAAAGAGTGGTGGACGTACCTCTCGAGTTCCGTGAACTACAGGGTCCTTGTATGAAAATATGGAGGTCACCACAGGTTCCCACGCAAACATCAGAAGCTTCACCCTTTGCTAATGGGATGACTTTAGCATCACGGGAGAGATCACGGCAAACACGTATTCATTTATTTCACATAAGGAGGGCCCTGCCAAGAGGCTTCACCTCCAAGAATTGGTTTGGGTCGCAGAACTCCCACTGAAACAGACCCTGGCTCTAGATCCCCAGAGTCTACCCAGGAAGGAGCTGGTTTCTAAAATAAAGGAGAGCACTTTTATTGTGTGATCCAGTTACCAAGTGAGTTTAGGGACTGAATCCAGGGCCTTGTGCACACTAAGCAAGACTTCTGCTACTGAGCTACAGTCATGTCTAGTCCAGTTGCTTTTTTTTGTTGTTGTTGTTGGGGGAATGTTTCAAGACAGGATGTAGCCCTGGCTTGGAACTCTGTAGACCAGACTGACCTTGAACTCAGAGACCCGCCTGTTTCTGCCTCCCTAGTGCTGGGATTAAAGGCACCACCACCACCACCGGGCTAGTCCCAAGGTTTTTATTTCCTGGAGAAAAGAGAAAATATCAAGCTGGACCCTCAGTGAAGAATGCCCACCAATCCCCACAATGCCTGTAGATGCCCAGCAAGTGTCCAGGCTAGCCAGGCTGACTTAGCCTCAGCACTCAGTAGGACCAGCACTCAGTAGGGTCTCAGGTTAGAGTGAGCCTCAGGGCTCACCCTTCCACTAACCTGACTCAGAAGAGAAAGCCCAACTGTGACACCCAAATGCCCAAAGGCCAATGTCCCCAGCTTCTCTCTCCTAAAATGGGGGGTGGGGATATCAGAATACCTGCTGACCCACTGGCAGCCTTGCCTAGATGCCCTCAGCTGCCGTGTCCATGTGGAAGCTGAATGGTTTAGGGCAACAGTTAGCCCACCAAAGCCTCAGTTTTCCCTTCCGTAAATGGGGTGACAAGGATTCTGAAAGACCACACACGCGCCATGTAAGTTTCCTCAGATATGAGGGCACCCTGCATGGTCTCAGCACATAGTAGGTGCTCAGCGAATGTGACGTCTATGTTCATTACATGTCCCTCCCTCTGGACTTCCTAGAGTGTCAGACCCTGGTGGGCGTTGTAAAGAGGACCCACTTGGTGCAAGCCCTTCAGATGGAGCCAGCTTCCTGGGCTCCAGGCCAACAGGTGGGTCCTCCTACCAGGTGTGGGGACAGGGTGGGGCTGGTTAACCAGACTGTGAAGGGAGATGGCTAACCTCTTAAAGAGTTTGGAGATCAAGATCTCAAAGCTGGTGGCTGGCTCAAGCCCCCACGGCCTTTTCCCCTGTTCCCAGCCCCGTCTCCAGGATATCTTGGCTAGTGGCTGCCCCATACAACCAGTGACCCTGCAGCTGTCGCCAGAGACCTCCCTGCATGAGGTAAAGGGAGAGTTAGAGAGTAGGGGTGGAGGTGGAGGCCTGATGGGGAGGCTGGTTAATGGTGGACCACCAGGTTCCTTCCATCGGAGGCTCACCCAGCTCCTCACACGGACTCTGGCTACCCCTAGTGGTCAGGTTGCACATTGCAATCTGCTCACCAGGCACAGAGACCGGTAAACAGGCAAAGGGATGTCAGCTTTTTCTCTCAATCCCCCTCCAGACACACAACCTCTTTGAGCTGCTGAACCTTCAGTTGCTGTTCGTGACATCACGGGGCAGAGCTGTGGGCTCTGTAACCTGGGTGGAGGTACTAGGATCTTGAGGGCGGGACAGAGCTGAGGATGTGGGAGCGCCAAATTCCTTCCCACCAAAGCTTAAGGCCTACCCAGGACTCTGATGTAACCCACTTTCCGGATGGGAGGAGCCACTGGGCTTGGGACCCCAGCCAACCCCCTGCCGCTCTCTGGGTTCATTGATATTACTTATGCATGGGACAGGACCCTGCTCTAAATCTTTCCCAGGGGAGCCACCAGTGCCTAAGCCCCTGAGGGGACAAGTCTTCCCCTCCTCTAACCACTCCTCCCTGTCCTCTTCTTCTCTGTTAGTTAAAGAAAGCAATTTCAACCCTGACCAATCCGCCCACCTCCAAGTGAGGCAGCAGGTGCGTGTACGTGTGTGAGAGTGTATACGAGTGTGTGTGTGTGCTTGCAAGCGCGCGAATGTGAGTGTGTCTGAGTGTATTGTGTGTATGTGTGTATGTGTGTGTGAGTGTATATGTGTGTGCGAGTATGTCTATGAGTGTGTGTGTGCGCAAGTGTGTTGTGTGTGTATGTATGTGAGTATGTGTTGTGCGAGTGCATGTGAGTGTATATGTATGTGCGTGAGTGTGTGTGAGCGAGTGTGTATGTGTGTGTGTGGCAGCGAGATGGGAGGGGGCAGCCTGGGGGTGGCAGGTATGTCAGCAGCGAGGAGCAGCCTTGGAGTTTGCAGCCTAGATGGGGTAATGGGGGCAGAAGGGAGGGGCGGCCGCTGCTGCACAGCTCAGTTTCCTGGCACAGCAGGGCCCCTCCACTCAGCCAGGAAGAGAGCCCCATTGTTACTTCTCCCATCCTGAAGGAGCTGAAAGTAAATGAAGTCTTCAATGTGGCCTGTCACCAAGGGGGACCCTTGTGCCTCCTAGGATCATCCGTGGCCAACCAAGAACTTTGGAGAAAAATAAAAGTGATGCCTAGAGCCACTGCCTAGAGCCGCTGTTCAGTCCTCTTCTCCCTTAAGGGTGCGGAGTGTGTGTGTGGGGGGGGGGGCTTCCGGGATCAAATAGGCCTCTCTTAGTGGCCCTTCTCACCATGGTGACCAAGGAGCCCACTTGAGTGCTCTATTGTTAAGATTATTTTGTCTGTCTAGACAATTACCACAGGGTAATCTGTGTCCCCCAAGGACTAAGTTTCACCTTACAGACTTGGCCTGTGCCCTCCCTACCCACAACCCTCAGCTCAGGTACAGCAAAGCTGTCTCATGCAGTGCATTCTCTTCAAGAGACCACTGGGCACTCCAGCCCTTCCACTTAATCAGGTGACTGCCTCAGCATAAGTCTAGCGTACCCCAATACTTCAAACCACCCATGTCTGTACCCCAATCCAATATCTACTATAACCCTGAGTACTGAATTCCCTATACCCCAAATAACACACACAGACCCATGACCCATGAATACTTTGCCTGCCATAGCCATACTGTGCCCTTTGCACTCCCCAAGTTTTGTGCCCCCAATTCACTTAGATTCCATATCCACTTTCACCCTCTCATGTCCTATTTCCAGAGGACATGTCTGTCCTTGGGGATTTTGTCTTCAGAAAAGCCACACCTTTCATTTCCTTTCTGACCTGGTTCCCACCCCCATCCCCACCCCACCCCAGGTCTATAAATCAACAAATCTAAAGGGGAGTTTAAAAACAAGAGTACAGAAAAGAAACAAAGGAAGGGAGGAAGGAAGGAAAGAAGGAAAGAAGGAAGAAAGGAAGGAAAGAAGGTCAAGCAGTGGTGGCTCATGCCTTTAATCTCAGCACTTGGGAAACAGAGGCAGCCTGGTCTACATAGTGAGTTCCAGGTCAGCCAGGGCTATATAGTGAGTCCCCATCTCAAAAACACAAACAGGGCTGGAGAGATGGCTCAGCAGTTAAAAGCACTGACTACTTTTCCAGAGGACCAGGGTTCAATTCTTGGCATCTACATGGCAGCTCACAACTGTCTGTAATGCCAAGATCTGACACACTCACACAAACATACATGCAGACAAAATACCAATGCACATAAAATAAAAAAAGCAAATTAAAATAAAACAACAAACAAAAAGTTGAAGGAAGACTGAGGAAGACACATGACATCAACCTCTCCCCTAGCATGGTGCATGTACACTGATACACACACATGCACACTGTATCAGTACATGTGCACTAATACACATATGAACATTTACACACATCTATGCATACCAACACACATGCACACCAACACAGATACATGCACACCAACACATATACATGCACACTGACATACACACATGCACACCAATACACATACATGTACATCAACACACAGAAATGCGCAACTGCTGTGGGACAATGCTCTTGTACACTGTAAAGATTTGTCACTCATATTGGTTTAATAAAACACTGATTGACCAGTAGCCAGGCAGGAATTATAGGTGGGATGACCAGACTAGGAGAATTCTGGGAGGAGGAAAGGCAGAGAGGTTGTGACCAGCCAGATGCGGAAGAAGCAAAATGAAAATGCCTTCCTGAGGAAAGGTACCAAATCACGTGGCTAAACATAGACAAGAATTATGGGTTAATTTAAATGTAAGAGCTAGTTAATAATGAGCTGAGCTAAAAAGCCAAACAGTTTATAATTAATACAAGCCTCTGGGTGTTTCTTTGGGACTTAATGGCTGTGGGATCAGGTGGCACAGAAACTTCTGTCTACACACACTGACACACATACACTCACACTGACACACATACACTCACACTGACACACATGCACTCTGATACACACATGCACACTGACACACACACATATGCACACCAACACATGTACATGCATACCAACACACACAAATACACAGGTGCACACTGACACACAAGCATGCACATCACCACATATACATGCATACCAATACACACAAATGCACAGATACACATGCATGCACACTGACACACATACATGCATACACATGAAGATATGAAAAAGTAAAAGAAGGCTGCAGTCACAGTTCAGAGGTAGAATTCTTGTCTAGCATGTGTAAGGACCTGGATTCAGCCAGGCGGTGCTGGCAGAGTCAGGTGGATCTCTGAGTTCGAGGTCTGTAGAGTGAGTTCCAGGACAGCAAAGGCTATACAGTGAAACCCTGTCTCAAATAAACAAAAAAAAAATTCAAAAAACAAACAAACCAAAAATCAACCAACCAGTCAAACAAACAAAAAACAAGAACGTAGATTCAATCCCCTGCACCAAAAAAAGGAAAAATGAAAACAAACCAGTTTTTTTAAATAAACAAATACCATATTCAGAAGGAAACCAAACACATTCACAAATCTACAAATAGTAATTATAGAAAATCTAACAAAATAATAATAATAAATGAAGCAGACATAGTAGCACACACCTTTAACCCCAGCACTCTAGAGTCAGAGACAGGTAGATCTCTGAGTTCAAGGCTAGCCTACTCTACAGAACAAGTTAAGCCATGGCTACCCAGAGAACTGAACAATCTCTATGATGAAAGAAAATATCAACCAAAGACGTTGAAGAGAAACCCCTAGAATGAAAAGACATCCCATGCCCATGGAATGCATGAAATAACTGGTTAAAATATCCTTATTACCAAAGTTATACAGATTCAATTTAATTTTCTATTAAAATAACATTCTTTGTTAATTAATTAATTGATTAAGCTTTTATGTGCATTGGTGTTCTGACTGCATGTATGCCTGTGTGAGGGTGTCAGGTCTGCCTGGAAGTGGAATTACAGACAGTTGTGAGTTGCCATGTAGGTGCTGGGAATTAAACCAGGGTCCTCAGGAAGAGCAGTCAGTGCTCTGAACCACGGAGCCATCTCTCCAACCCCAACCTTCTCCATAGAAAAAAAAAAAAAAAAAGATGCTCCAGGGTTGAGAGATGGTTCAGGAGCCGAGAGTCCTTACTGTTCTTGCAGAGGAGTTGAGTTTGGTTCCCACTGCCCACATCAGGAGGGTGGTACCTGCCTGGGTCTCCTGCTCTAAGGCTGCTGCTGACCTCTTTGGGCCTCCAGGTGAGCTTGTATTCACAGTGTGCACACACACACACACACACACACACACACACACACACACACAGTGGAAAATAAAGGAACTTTGGTTGTTTGTTTTTGTTGTTGCTGTTTTGAGAAAGGATTTCTCTGTGTAGCCCTGGCTGTCCTGGAACTCCCCTCTGTAGACCAGGCTGGCCTCAAACTCAAAGATCCACCTGCCTCTGCCTCCCGAGTGCTGGGATTAAAGGCGTGCGCCACCACCACCTGGCAAGTATTTCACATTTTAAAAGGCAGTAGGATTTTTAGTTATGCTATGTTTTTGTTTTGTAATATCAGCATGGAATCTTGGGAATAAACAAGAAAAAAAGAGTTTATGGTTTAATAGTGATGTGCTGTGTGTTAAATTGACAAAGGGTCAATGCAGGCTGGTAGGGAAGTTAATTTTCTTGATTAACTGTTGATGTGGGAGAGACCAGCCCATTGTAGGTATTGTCCCCCTGGGCAGGTGGCCCTGGGTTCTATAAAGCGAGCTGAACAAAGCCATGAAGAGAAAGGCAGCAGGCAGCAGCCCTCTGGGTTCTTTTTCAGCTCCAGCCTCCGGGTCCCTGCCCCACCTTCCATTGGCAGTGGATTGTGAATGGGGGCTGTGTAAGTTCTGTGTAACCCTTTCTTTCCTGGATTGGTCATGGCAAGAGAAAACAACTAAGCCTCTGGGCATGGAGCATGCACCTGCACCCCAGCTACTAAGGAGGCTGAGATGAGAGGATTATTTCAGTCCAGGATTTTGAATCCAGCCTGGCTAGCAGAGACAATCAGAAAAGGGTGAGAGAGGAAAAACTTCAGCCCACACTTGTGGGATCCCACAGAAGTGGATCTGCCCCCCTTGACTAAAGGTCAGAGAGTTCAGACCTAGTCTTGCTCCTTTAAGGTTTGACCTAAGGTGTGGCTACTAACAGGACACCTTGACCTAGGATGTGGTTACTCGATGTTTATTGAGAAGGTAATTACTTTGTTCCATGTACCGAAGTCTCTTGCCTTCCCCCTCCTTTTCGGATTGGGTCATATGAAGCCAATGAGACATAAACGCCAGGCGGATCTCGGTATGAGTGCCCTCCCAACTCCATCGGCTGTCTCTTCTCTATTTCTTTCTCAGTCCACACGTCCCTCCCTCCCAAGCATGGACGAATATGTCAGGTGGGACCCAGCACATGCTAGGTTAGGATCCAGCCAGGTTTTCACCTGCCTGGACCCCTCAGTGACAGGCGTCTCTCTTCCTCTCTCTCTTTTTGCCAATTGGTTCCAGAAGTTGTACCTGGCACCTTTTGGACCTCATGGAGCCTCCGTTTGTGTGGGGTTCCACAGACGTGAGCCTGTTCCACCTTGACTGAAGGTCAAAGAGTCTGACCTTATTTTTACTCTTTCAGGGTTGTTGACAACAGGTGTGGCTACAAACAAGAAACCCTGACCGAGGGCGTGGTTACTTGGTGTTTTGGACATTAAGAGGGCCCCATAGAAGTGAATCTGCTCCACCCTGACCAAAGGTCAGAGAATTCAAGCCTATTCCTGTTCCTTCATTTTCAGACAGGTTTGACCCAGGGAGTGGCCGCTTACAGGATACTTGGTCTAGGGTGTATTTGCTACATATCCTGCCCAAAATATCAGGAAATAATGGCTAAATGTCTCAAGTATTGGAATGGTAACTGTTCTGGTTGTCCTTTGTGTCATGATAAAGCAGTCTTTTGCCTTCTTCCCCCTGCCCTGTTTGTATTGGGGTATAAAAGCGTGAGCAACATAAATGCAGGTGGATGATTCAGTATTCTGAGTTGCTCTCCCGGCGCAGGTGGATTCAGTATTCTCTGAGTTGCCCTCCCTATGCTATCCTGTGTCTCTGTGTTTCTTTCCTATCTCTGTTCCTCCTAGCATTTCTAATTCACATGCCCCTACCCTGGAACATACGAACCCGTTGTGGTTGGACCTCTACAAATGTCACCCCAAAGTGTGACTTATGACACATTTGGGGCACCACTTTCCACAGGCTCCTCCCATACCCCATCACGTTCAGCCAAGCTCCTGGGCTGTCTGCAGGAGCCCCTGCTTTGGTGATCCTCCTCTCTCACTTCAGTATCAGCGCGATTCCGCGCGACGGCACAGCAGTGCAGGCTTCACACACGCTGCACACTCAGGATACTATGGATCTGTGTGTGTATGTGTCAGGGCACACGTGCGGATGTTAGAGGACAGCCTGCAAGAGACAGTTCTTTCCTTACCTGCGGAGTCAGTCTTACTGGCCCAAGCAATTAATTTGATTAATCTTAAAAATTTATATATATATAAATTTATATATATATAAATATATATATACAGTATGTGTGTGTGTTTGGGTGTGTGTGTGTGTGTGTGTGTGTGTGAGAGAGAGAGAGAGAGAGAGAGAGAGAGAGAGAAAGAGAGAGAGAGAGAGAGAGAGCAGAAGAGTGTGTCAGATTCCCTGGAGCTGGAGTTACAGGCAGATGTAGGAACCGAATTTGGTCCTCTGCAAGATCAACAAACACTGCTAACCACTGAGCCATTTCTCCACATCACACCCATAGCAACTTACTTAAAAATTCTTTCTAGGGGACTGGAGAGATGGCTCAGCGGTTAAGAGCATTGCCTGCTCTTCCAAAGATCCTGAGTTCAATTCCCAGCAACCACATGGTGGCTCACAACCATCTGTAATGAGATCTGGTGCCCTTTTCTGACCTGCAGGCATACACAGACAGAATATTGTATACATAATAAATAAATAAATATTTTAAAAAATAAACATTTAAAAAAATTCTTTCTCTCAGTGGGTACAGAGCCCATGCCTGTAATCCCAGGGCTTAGGAAGCAAAAGCAGGAGAATCTGGAGTTGGAGACCAGACTTGGCTGCATAGTGAGAACTTGTCTTGAAAGCTAAGAGCTGGCAACGAAGTCAAGCCAGAGAGTACTGACCTAGGGTGCAGAAGGCCTCACGTTCTCTCACACCAACCCCTTAAGAAAAATAAAAGGAGTAAAAGCTCCTTAGCTTATTATTATTATTATTATTATTATTTTGAGATGGCCTCTTGCTATATTGTTCAAATTGATCAGCAACTCTGGGCTTCCAGAAATGCTCCTGCCTCAGCCTCCTAAATAGGTGACATTCAGGTGCCAGTGAGTATGCCAGATGGCCCTGTGATCTTGGACAGGAAGCCCCACAGATCTGCAACGCCGTTTCTTTCAAACAGGACAACTGGCCATTTCCCTGCATTTTTGAAGTTCTGAGTTGTTTTGGGAAGGGCCCAGCTCCCAGGAAGGGACATCAATGGAGATGCCCTTCTGTGTGCCCCCTCCGCTCCCCTGTACCCACTCCACTCCCCTGTGCCCCCTCTCCTGTGCCCACCCCCTTCCCTGTGTCCACTCCCCTCCCCTGTGCCCACTCCCCTCCCCTGTTCCCTCTTCCCTCCCCTGTGCCCACTCCCCTCCCCTGTGCCCTCTTCCCTCCCCTGTGTCCTCTCCCCTCCCCTGTGCCCATTCCCTTTCCTGTGCCCCTGCACCTTCACCTGCTGCCTCCCTCTGCTCTTTTTTGCTTCTCTCTGTCGCACTCAGCTAAGAGACCAGACCCTGAAGCTCAGCTATAAGCAGAGGGGACCCTCCCTCACTGCCCTGTGTGTTTATCAGCCCCTACTCCCAGACCCAGACCCCAGGAACACTCCCAGGGCCCAGCAGCACAGATGGGTGCCCTCTGTCCAGCTCTCACATGTGGAAATACCCCCGTACCCCATCCTCACCTCTCAGAAGCTGTGTCCTTCGTGCTCTGTTGACCGGGGTAGTTCTGGTTGGCTTGTCTGGGACATTCTTTAGTGGTCATGGTAAACTTGAGCCTGGGAGCAGGGAGGGAGGGTGTTGATTGGTGGAATGCTCACCTGTCCAGGTGCAGAGGCTCTCTGAACAAAGAGGCTGTGTTAGAGGAGCGCCGGTCGGGACCTCTGCCTGGTGCACGAGAGGTAAGGAGCTGAGGGTGCCGAGGAAGGCAGGGACTTGAACTTGGGTGGGACATGCCAGGATCAGGACTCGCGGGGAGGGTGCGGATAGGAACAGGGACAGAAGCTCTTTCTGAGTCTGGGAGCTTCCTGCTTCCCGTGGAACTAAGCTGAGGAACACAGGGCATTGAGGGATGGGTATGGGCATTAGAACCATCCACGGGGACCAAGTGACAGGGTCATCTCTGAGCAAAATGACTGCTCAGAACATTCTAGAGCCCCTGGAGGATGGCAGCAGGGAGCCCCAGCAAGGGAGAGGGAAAGGAAATAGATCAAGTCCCCATCCCAGCTCCTTCTGGGTACGGCTGGAGCTGAGAAGTCCCATTTCTCACATCCAGCACACAGGCACCACCCAGAGAAGGCACACGGAGACCCTTGAAGGCTCCTGAGAGCTCCCCGCACCAGCAACCCCACCCACCCACCCACCCACCCAGGAGCATAGGGCTCTGCCTTCAACTCGGAAGGTGGAGTACTGGGGGAGCGTGGACCTAGGACGAGGGCACACAGTGCCTGTCACCAAGCAGCTGTCCACCTGTTACCACAGAACGGATGGAGGAACTGGTGGGGCTGCGTGAAGGCTCCTCCGGGAAGCCGGTGACCCTGCAAGAGCTGTGGGGCCCGTGTCCACGCCTCCGCCGAGGCATCAGAAGTGAGAGCTCAGTCCTCCCCTGCCCTTTCTCCACCCCCTTCCCCATAAAGTCCCCTTGGGATATCACTGACCCTCGACCCAAGATCACTCACTTCACCACTGTCTAAATAGTAGAACCTGACCGCCCTCATTGTTAGGGGGCAGAGAAAGTGGGAACCCCAGAAAGTGGCAGAGTTCAGGCCCAGGTGCGGATGCCCACAGCCAGAGAAGTCCATCTTCTAGGTTGGGCTGACAGTCAGTGGCCAAGGGCATCCCTGGGGACTTGAAGCGCAGGTGGCCTACAGCCCTGGGGACAACACCAGGCCCTTGGTGCTCTTCATGGTGGCTTAGACCACGATGAGGTCTTGGTAAGAGGTGTGGCGTCAGGCCCCTCATTTCCCTCCGCCACCTTGACCAACCTTCTGTCAGGCCCCAGTGTGAGCTGCGGTAGAGGGACAGACCAAAGCCACACAGTGTCACTACCTTACTTTCTACACATTCCGTTGAGCCCCTTCCATGTGACAGAACCCCTCCTCATCACCTCCAGACTCTAGCTCTAGGTCCCTAGCTTGCTGTCCCTACCCAGAGCCTGAGTAGCCCCCAGGGAAGGAGCTGTGACCCCAGTGTCCTGCCCAGGGGCCCTGGAGTGGCTGAAAGAGCGGCTGTTCCGTGTGGGTGAGGACTGGTACTTCCTGATGGCCCTCGGGGTGCTCATGGCTCTGATCAGCTATGCCATGAACTTCGCTATCGGGCGTGTGGTCAGAGGTAAGGCCTCCCTGGCATGCACGCCCGCTCTGGGCAATAGGAATTCTACATTACACTTGGGAGGCCAACTAGGCAGCCAAGAGCAGTGAGTTGGGGCAGGGCTGTGGGTAGCCAAGCCTGGAGCTGGTGCTGGCTTCAGCTGTGTGACCCTGGCAAGGTTCCTTTTCTGAGCCTCAGTCATCTCAGCCACACAGTGGGGGGAAGAGCCTGAATGCCTCTAGGAGCCTTTACTTCTGGACATGGACCCCCATCTTTCTACCCTTTCTCCATGCTGAGTACTCAATGAGACAGCACTTCCCCTGGACACTCGGTTGCCATGGTGAGGCTCCATATTGTCTCACCAAGACCTCAGTGGCGTCCTTTGGCCTTTCGGGGACCCAGGGTTGGGGAGGGCACCATCACTGACTACTGGACCGAAGGGAAACTGAGGCTCGGTCAAGTTACTTAGCTAAATAAAGTCCCGCAAGTAGGAAGCTGGAAAACTGAGACATAAACCTGGAGACCTGGTCATTCTCCTCTCACTGGGTAGCCGTGGGCCCACTTCTGGTCTGTGAGTGGGCACAAGTGTCTGTCCCCAAAGCTGTAGAGGCTCTGGTGGCTCCCTGACAGTTGGGCATCTCCAGCGCACAAGTGGCTGTACAGGGAAGTTGGGGACGGTCATCTGCTCTGGTATCTCTCCTGGACTGTGTACCCTGTGGCCCTCCTGTCTTTCTCCTCTGGCTTCTCACAGAGCATCACGCCCTTCTCTGGAGGTGAGTCATCATGGTCACCTGGTCTCTGGCCAACCCGCCTTGTCCTGCAGGTCCCCTGGGTCCAAATCTTTTCACATCTGTGAGACGTCTGAGGAGGGAGGGACAGGGAACAGGGGCATGTTGTTTGTGCTGGGGAAGCAGACTTGGAAGCGGCAGGCCACTTACCCAAAGTCAGCAGGGGACCCGGCACATCAGCTGGCTTGACTTGATTTCCCTAGGCCCCTTTGGGACAGAAACAAACGGTGGTGGTGGGTCACCTACAGGAGCACAGTCCATGATGTCAGGGCTGGGCTGACAGAAGCAGCTGACTCTCAGGCTCTAAGAGTGACCTCCAACTGCCGCCCAGGGACCTCCCAGGTGTAACTGGTGATAGCTTGACATTCCCTGGGTCCCCTCCCGGCTGCTGTAGACTTCAAGGTCCCACTCAGACCCTCAGCTGTCTCTCAGGACAGCTGAAGTCACACACCCCACTCATAGGGTGTGTGAGGTCCTGAGGATCGTGCCAGAGAGAGCTGTGTGCATTGGGGCACTAAGTGAGGTCTGCGCTGGGCCTGGAGGCAAATCTTGGGAAGCAGAGGCAGGAGAATGGCTGCCAGCTCCAGGCTATCCTAGGTCACACAGTGAGATCTTGTTGAAAGAGAGAGCCAGATGTACCCGCCCCCCCCCCCAGAATGCACCTGACACCTCTGATCTTGCTAGGCGTGGTTGGAATTGGTTAGTACTTGAACAAGGAGTGAAAAAGACAGACAGAGAGAGGGAGGGAGGGAAGGAGAGAGAGAAAGAGAGAGAATTCCTTGTTTTTACTTTGCTCCAGGGTCCGGACTCCCAGAGCTGAAGACCATGCTGTCCGGTGTAGTCCTGGAAGATTATCTAGACATCAAGAACTTTGGGGCCAAGGTGGTGGGCCTCTCCTGCACTCTGGCAACAGGCAGTACCATCTTCCTAGGCAAAGTGGTAAGAACAAGGAGAGCCCACCCGCCTTCCTCCTTGTTCATCCACACCTCTAGAAGCACAGCTAAGTCTGTGATAAAATGTATCTCAGGATAGCCCTGGGGTTTGGGCTTCACCTAGGACAAGGATGTGAACGAGGTTGCCACATCATCTTCGGTCCAAGCTTGCAGTTCCCGTTCCTGGGGGCCTTAAGGAGAAAGAGGAGAAATGGGGAGGGAGGACCCCGCTTCCCCAGGGCTTGGACCCTGCACATCAATGCTTTCTCCTCCCACCCCCATCCCTCAGGGTCCCTTCGTGCACCTGAGTGTAATGATTGCCACTTACCTGGGCCGCATACGAACCAAGACCATTGGGGAATCTGAGGTGAGGGGTACAAGGAAGAGCCCCATTGAGACTAGAAGGGGACAGGAGCTGGTTCTGAACCCAGAGTTCTGTTTTCTCCAGAACAAGGCCAAGGAAGTTGAAATGCTGGCGGCGGCAGCGGCAGTGGGTGTGGCCACGGTCTTCGCAGCCCCCTTCAGCGGTGAGAGCTCACCCCTCCTCCACCTTGTAACCCCCACCCCCGGCCCTGAGCTCCCTGGCTTGCCCCCTCACTCCCCCCCACTCCTGATCCTGGCAGTTTGAAAACCTTCAATCCTGCCATGTGCACACAGGCACCCCAGGGTGGTTGGGGTGGGGTGTCCAGGCCTGTAGACTCCCTTGGTCCCCACTGTGTGGCCTTGGCCAGTGAGTTCACTACTCTGAGCCTGGTTTCACAAGCTGGGAAACAGAATTCCTACTCCTCAGTCCCACCCGATAGGTGAGGATGAGGACCTGTGAGCCTTCTTGGCTTGAGCCAAGGTCAAAGGCAATAGGGGTCTTTGGTGGTCCAGGCAGCAAAACAAGAGGGTTGGGAGGGTCAGGGAGAATGTGACCCCGACATCCTGCAGCTAGGGAAGAGGGGTCCCCTGAGCTGTGTGCCCCTCTAGGTGTCCTGTTCAGCATTGAGGTCATGTCCTCTCACTTCTCCGTCTGGAATTACTGGAGGGGCTTCTTCGCTGCCACCTGCGGGGCCTTCATGTTCCGCCTTCTGGGGGTCTTCAACAGTGAGCAGGGTGAGTCCCATGTGGGGACCTCGTCTCTCCCCTCCATTTTCTGCAACTCCTCACCCCATTGTTTTCTCCTTCCTTCCCATCTCCACTCACCCTTCCTTCCTTCCTTCCTTCCTTCCTTCCTTCCTTCCTTCCTTCCTTCCTTTCTCTCTCCCTTCCTTCCTCCCTCCCTCTTTCCTTTCTTTCTTCCTTCTTTCCCCCTTTTCCTTCTTCTCCATCACCTGGGTTTCTGGAGCATCCAGCCATAAAGTCTAGCTCAGGGGTCTGAATGCTTACTTGTACTAAATAATCTCAAGAATGTGTGTGTGTGTGTGTGTGCACATGTGCATGTTTGTGTACATATGTGTATGTGCATGTGTGTGTGAGAGAGTACTTGTGTGCATGTGCACACCCATATATGTGTGAATCAATTTGTTTATGGCTTTGGGTGACTCTGGAAGGGTGTTCTCAGTCTGTCTGCACCTTGGTCACCACAGTGTCACTGAAAAGGTTAAACAAAAGCCAGAAAACACGTGCGTGCAGACCTCCTCCTGGGGTCAGGACTTCCAAGGGAGCTGGTCTTCAAGCCCAGGATGGAATTCTCCTACAGGAATTCTCATGGCCATGTCCCTCGCTAAATCCCCCCTGTGTGTGTCCGTTCCTCAGTCGTGAGGGTCTGGGAATGCTGTGCCATCCATCTCCGAACTAGGGTGTGGATTCCACCAAGAGCAGCTGAAGTGTAGAGGCTAAGAGAGGAGCCCACATCCCTGTGCCCGGGGGCAGGATGCACATAGCCACTAAGGTTGGAAGATACTGGAAAGCTCCTCTGGGTAGAAGGCAGGTTCACAGAACTGAACACCTCGGCTCTCAAGAGGTCTTTGAGAGGGACACCACAGTGACTCCCTTTGACCTGGACGTTTCGGCTCTCCCTCTCCAAACACAACACTTCTCCCAAGCATGGCAGGATGAATTCTGCTAGACCCTGGTCTGTTCTTGGTCACCAAACTGTGACCAGAGAACCCAGCCATATCGTGTGCCCTATTGCTTGCTCACCCACCTCAAGAGAAAATGATATGATATGTGTAGAAAGGAATTTACTTATGTTTTTGGTTAAAACCACAGAAGGGTCACAACTCAGGGAGAAGCTGAGGCAATCATGAGAACACACGCACACGTAGAAAGTCGTCTGATGTGTCGAGAGTTCCTGGGATCAAGCCTTCCTGTCAGACATTGAGTTTTCTTAGGGAAAAATATATTTTTTTTTTTCGGTTTTTCAAGACAGCGTTTCTCTGTGTCGCACTGGCTGTCCTGGAACTCTATCTGTAGACCAGGCTGGCCTCGAACTCAGAGATCTGCCTGCCTCTGCCTCCCTAGTGCGGATATTAAAAACGTGCATCACCACCCCTTCTTGGGGAATCCTAGTGGCTAGACCTCCCTCCTTGATGGACGGAAGGGAACCTACAGTGTGCGTTGGGAGAAAGGCTCTAGGGTAGAGAGAGCCGTGGCTCGCTGAATGCTACCTCCCTTGTATGAGTTATTCTGGGATGCACTTTGGGTGGGGAGGAGTGTGACCTCGGACTCTCACCCCCGCCCTCCCTCAGAGACCATCACTTCCATCTACAAGACCAGTTTCCGAGTGGATGTGCCGTTTGATCTGCCTGAAATCTTTTTTTTCGTGGCTCTGGGGTAAGTGTGATCTCAGGCCCTGAGCCCAGCTGGGCTCCTCCAGGCATGAACTGGGGTAGCTCTGCATTGACCCTCACTGCCACCTCCAGGGCCATCTGCGGTGTCCTGAGCTGCGCTTACCTATCCTGTCAGCGGAATTTTGTTCGCTTCGTCAAGACCAATCGGTACACCTCCAAACTGCTGGCTACCAGGTGGGCGAAGGCCTGCAGGGAGGACCCACTCCCAGCCCACCATAGAAAGCCCCGCCCCTACCTGAGTTAGGTATTTTCTCTGTCCTCACCAGCACACACTCGCCAAGCCCCTCCTCTCCTACCGCACTTAACTGGAGACCAATCCCGTCATGGAATCCCTCCCATCAGTCATTGCCTCCTCTCCTCCCTGAACCTCCTGTCCCCCATCTTGGAGCTCCTCCTCCTCCCTCCTGACTCAGCAAGACCCATCCCCACCCTGACCTGGCTGGTCTGTCACTGTCCGGCTCTATCCCAAACCCTCACTCTCCCCCTCCCCTTGCCACACCACTTTTCCTGGGCTCCTCTGCCTGCTTCTTCCCTGGAGGGGTCTGTCGGTTTCTTTGCCCCTCACCTTCCTCCACAGTTCTGTCCTCATTGTGGGGTTGTCTCTGATAAGAAGCTGCAGTGATCCCCCCCCCCTCCCCGCGCACATTTTGGGAGAAGAAGAGACAAACTGGAACTCCCTTTCTCTCACAGCAAGCCCTTGTATGCAGCTCTGGTCGCCCTGGTCCTGGCCTCTGTCACCTATCCGCCTGGTGTGGGCCGCTTCATGGCTTCACGGGTGAGGGGCCCTGAGCTAGGGGGTGGGTGGTGAGTCCCATTTGGTGTCTCCTCTGTGTACCTCATCTCTTTCACTACCCCCAAACTCTCGAAAGGAGATCCCTACGAGTTATTTTTCAGATGACCCGGTTGTCACTCAGTAATGGCAGAGCCATCCTCAGGGTCCTCAGCTAGGAAGGGCTGGAGTCGTTGAGGCTCAGGTGGGAGATGGGGCAGACGGGACAGGCTGACCGACCACCACCTCTGCTCCCCGTCCATGGCGGAGATGGGGCAGACGGGACAGGCTGACCGACCACCGTCTCTGCCCCAGCTGTCCATGGCGGAGCATTTGCACTCTCTATTTGACAACAACTCCTGGGCACTGATGACCCGGAACTCATCCCCACCCTGGCCTGCTGAGCCTGACCCCCAGAACCTGTGGCTTGAATGGTACCATCCACAGTTCACCATCTTTGGGACTCTAGCCTTCTTCCTGGTCATGAAGGTGGGTCCCTTCTGCATGAAGATCTGGGGTGGGATGGGGCTGCGTTCACAGCGGGACCCTGGAGCACTGTCCACTTCCAACCCTATCCCCGACCTCAGCCAGAGTCACAAGTCACATTGGTTTCCCCAGCCCCAGATTCCTTTTGTGTTTTTAACTCAGTTTTTTTTTTTTTATCTTTATCATGAAATAGAGGCTGAGGAGATGGCTCAGTTAATAAAGTGTTGGCCTCAAAAGCATGAGGATCTGAGTCTCACCCTCAGCATCCATTGGTGGGCATGGGGGCTGGAGAGATGGCTCAGAGGTAAAGAGCACTGGCTGCTCTTCCAGAGGTCCTGAGTTCAATTCCCAGCAACCACATGGTAGTTCACAGCCATCTGTAATGAATGAGATCAGGTGTAAATAGAGACTTCTCTGGGAACATCCTACTCCTATCCTATTCCTCTCTTCTTTGCTCCTCCCCTCCTCCCATTGCCAAACTTCTGCCCTCTGGTCCCTTCTCCCACTCCTGGCACAGTTCTGGATGCTGATTCTGGCCACCACAATCCCCATGCCTGCTGGGTACTTCATGCCCATATTCATCATTGGTGAGTCTGGATTCCAAGGAGATTCAGGGGCATGGGGCATAACCGTGGCTCCCACATACCATCTGTCTCCCACGAGTACTGAGAAGGGGGTCTGGTCAGCCTGACTGCCCCTTCACTCTGAGTCTGTGGCAGGAGCTGTCATCGGGCGCCTCCTGGGAGAGGCCCTGGCTGTCGCCTTCCCAGAGGGCATTGTGGCTGGAGGTGAGATCAACCCCATCATGCCTGGGGGCTATGCTCTGGCAGGTGAGTGAACCTGGGCCCAGTAAGTGGGAAGAGCACGTGGGCTAGGCTATGGTTGAAGGGACTAATGTTTGTTTATGGCATGGAGTGGTGTACAATGTGCCTTTCACTCCCTGCACCCCATCTTCCTCTGAACCTCCCAGCTCTCTCCTAGCTCCCTCTCCCCTCCCCCATTTCTTACGCCCTCTATATTCCTTTTCTCTCACCGTGCCTGGGCGTTTCTAGCAGGTTCCAGGATGTGCCTTCTGGATATTGCTGACACTAGCCATGGTCACACTGTACCCACCTTGCCCTCTGGGTGAGTTGGCTCCTGGCCTGAGTCACCCACCATGGCTCTGTCCCTGCAGGTGCTGCTGCCTTCTCGGGGGCGGTGACCCACAGCATCTCCACAGCATTGTTGGCCTTTGAGCTGACCGGACAGATCGTTCATGCATTGCCTGTGCTGATGGCAGTGCTGGCGGCCAATGCCATCTCCCAAAATTGTCAGCCCTCTTTCTATGATGGCACCATCATGGCCAAGAAGCTGCCATACCTGCCGTGGATCCGTGGCCGTAAGATTGGGTGAGCTTCAGGTTGGCTAACGGGGTGTCCCAGGATGGTCTGGGACCATCAGAAGTGAAGTGAATAGAACTCTTATAGTTTTGGTTGTGAGCATAGCCTTTAGCAGCTGAGCCGTACCTCCAGCCCCTGGGAGCTAAGGGACCCCCCAAATTCAATGCAGTTGTCTTCAACCCACCCTCTGGCCATCAACCTCCTCAGAGCCTCATGTGCTAGGAGAGGAAGCCGGAGTTCAGACAGGTGTCTGTCTTGCTTCAGGTCACGGGGGGTTGAGTGCCAGCTAGGCGAGGCTTCTCTCCTGGCTCTTTTGCCCTGCTCTCTGAGCCAGGTGGGTGGTCAGGAGCTGGGACGCAGATGGGGTCTGAGGTCCTCCCTCCACCAGACTGTGCCCAGCGGTTTCAGTTCCCAAAGCAATAGGCCCAGAGGCTCAAGATCCGCCGTGTTCTGGGTCCAGCTCCAAGCTCATGCAAGCTGCCATCCTGTTCCAAACCCTCGGCTGCCACGTGGCTGTACCTTTCTCAGGCTCTCAAACACTAAAATTCTCTCAGGTGTGAAAACCAAACACAACCAAAAGAAATTCTCTAGAGCAGAATTCTGCTAGGTGATACAGCCCCCGGCGGCGCTAGTGCCAGCAGCAGAGGGTGCAGAATGCTCCCACTAGAGAGCAGGTCTCTGCTCCTTCCTATTGCAGGGTCCTAAGTGTCCCCCCTTCCAGGAGACAGTCAGCCCCCTCGTCGTGCACTCAGAAGCCAAAAGCATTTGTTCATTTTCTCCTGGCTACAATAAAACACAAGGCAAAAGCAACTTCTCGAAGGGAGGGTTCATTCCCATTCACAGGTTGAGGGTACAGTCCTTCATGGTGGGGGAAGGTATGGCAGCAGAAGTGTGGGGTGGCTGAGCACATGACATCCGTGTCAGGAAGCAGAGAGAAATGGAGCTCAGCTTGCGCTTGGTCCGAGTTCGGGACCATAGCTCGCCGTGGATGGTTCTGCATTCACGCTCGCCGTGGATGGTTCTGCATCCACGTTTAGGGTGGTTCTTCCTACCTCAATAGACACAGCCTAAAACTCTTTTGCTGAGGCTCCATGATTCTAGATCTTGTTTAGTTGAAAATAAATATTAACTATCACGCATGGGTCCTTCCCAGCAAGGTTCCCTACTTCTTCCTGAGGACTAGCACCGCCATGCAGGGCCTGACACACACCTCCCTCTGCCCACAGCTCCTACCCAGTGACTGTGGAACACTTCATGAACTGCACCCTCACCACCCTGGCCAAGGACATGCCCCTGGAGGAGGTGGTCAAGGTCGTGACCTCTACAGATGTGGCTCAGTACCCCTTGGTGGAGACCAGAGGTACTCATCTTGGGTGGGGGGAGGCTACCAGGGAGGATGAGTGTTGGGGGGGGAGTCCCTCTGGGTGTCAAGGCAGCAAGAGCAAACAGGGAGTTGGAATCCAGGCTCTGCTCTGTGACATGGGAAAAGTCACTCAGCTTCTCTGTGCTTTGGTTTATTCGGGGATGAAACGGACATAACAGCTAATGTCTGTGTCGTATTTAGAGATGAGAAGCCTCTTGTAAAGCAGCCTAGGGAGGACTCTGGGGATTCCAGTCAAAGGTGATGCAGCCGCCCCCAGCGGCCACACATCCATGTCCGAACTTAAATTTCTGTGGGCAGGACAGTTACCCAACTGGGCCACTCAGTCTCTGCTTCCTCGTCTGTAAACTGGGTGACAAGTGTCCTGAGAGACAGAAAATTCTGTAAATTTCCTCGGAGACACAGAACACCCAGCATGGGGCTGAAGAGAGAGCCCAGGGGTTAAGAGCACTGCTCTTCTTGAAGGACCTGGCCTTGGTTCCCAGCACTCTCATGGAAGATCACATCTGTTCTTAACTCTAGTTTCGGGGACTCTGACACCCTCTCCTGGCCTCTGAGGGGAAGTATACACAGTGTACGCGCACACACATATACACGTATACATATACATGAGCAGACAAAACACTCATACAAGTAAAATAGAAATATAAATAAATCTTTGAAACAAACACCCAGCATGTTCTTGGCACATAGTAGGTGCTCAGATAAAATGACTTCCGTAGTTCTAACATGTCCCTTCCTCTGCACTGCCTAGAGTCACAGACCCTGGTGGGCACTGTGGAAAGGACCCATTTGGTGCAAGCCCTCCAGACAGAGTCAGCTTCCTGGGCTCCAGGCCAACAGGTGGGTTCCCCTGCCAGGTGTGGGGACAGGGTGGGGGTGTGAGCAGGGCTGTGAAGGGGGAGTTTAGAGAACAGGAGCCTGGGAACTGAAGGCTGGCTCAGGTCTCCATCATCTTCCCCCAATTCCCAGCGCTTTCTTCAGGACATCTTGGCTGGTGGCTGCCCCACACAGCCAGTGACCCTGCAGCTGTCTCCAGAGACCTCCCTGTACCAGGTAAGGGAGAATTAGAAAAAGTAGATGGAGAGGGAGTGCTTGATGGGGAAACTTAGGCTCCACTTCCCTTAGGCTCCACCTCCTCCCACTGTTCAGTGTTGCACACACACATGCACGCACACACACACACACACATACACCATACTTGTGCATGTACACACGCACACACATGTGCACACTTCTCACCTGCAGATGTGTACAGCAGCCCCAGCCTGTGAGCCCCTCACTGCATGCTGGGGCCATGCAGAGGAGATGGGGAAGTGAAAGAGCTTGGGCAACACATGCTTCTGGATAGAAACTGCCAGTTAGGAGCATCCCATGGAGCAGGAGAGATGCCTCAGCTTTAGGAGCACTGGCTGCTCTTCCAGAGGACAAAGGTTCAATTCCCACAACCACAACTGCCTATAATTCCAATCCTAGAGGATTCAACACCCGCTCTGGACCCTAGGGCACTGCATCCATGTGGTACACAGACATACATGCAGACAAATACCTATAAACATAAAATTGTTTAAAAAAGAAGAAAAGCTGGGCATGGTGGCAAACACCTTTAATCCCAGCACTTGGGAGGCAGAGGCAGAGGCAGGAGGATCTCTGTGAGTTTGAGGCCAGCCTGGTTTACATAGCAAGTTCCAGGACAGCCAGGGCTATATAGAGAAACCTTTTCTGAAAAAGAAAAAAAAAATTAAATTTATGCATCACACAAGGCTCCCAATCTGAGGAGCTTCCCCTTTATCTTGTGCGACAGCTAGTAGATTACCCAGCCTCTCAGAGCAGGCACTTGTGTAGGACTGGTGACAGAAGCAGCCTAGGGACCTGGTTATCGCCCCAAGTTTTCTACCAAGGCATGGCGTCCTAGGGACTCGGTAACCTGGACCAACCTACCTGAGGCCTTGCTTCTCTCATGGATTCTGACTACCACCTAGTGGTCAGACTAGACATTGCAGGCTGGACTCTTCCACTCAGCGGGCACAGAGAAGGGTATGGTGGCCACAGGGATGTTCCCTGACTCCACCATTTCCTGTCAACTTCTCCTCCAGACACACAGCCTCTTTGAGCTGCTGACCCTTCAGACGCTGTTCGTGACATCACGGGGCAGAGCTGTGGGCTCTGTGTCCTGGGTAGAGGTACTGGGGTCTCAAGGGTGGCCAAAGCAGAGTTGGGGGCGGGGGACACCAACATTCTCCCTTTCAAAGACCGGGAGATACACTCTAATCCCTGGATTAGAGGGGTCACTGAGCCTTGGACATCAATTACCAGCCTGCCACTCCCTGGACTTGGTGTCCCTTATGCCATGGGGTAGGCACCAGCTACAAAACCACAGACTTGACCATCGAGGGTGCTGTCGATGTGGAAGCTAGAGCTGTCTCCATCCCTCTAACCCTCCATCCTCTTCAATCCCCTTTCCTCCGCTGCAGCTGAAGAAAGCCATTTCTACCTTGGTCAACCCACCAGCCCCCAAGTGAGCCAGCCTGGGAGTCGGAACAGGGACACCTGCCTGGCTCCAGAGGCTGCTGTATGGAGCCCCACTCCCTCTTCCCTCCTGACTCCACTCCCTCTAGGACAGCTCAGCCCTTCAGTGGGCAGTCCCGCCAGCCTGAACAGGGTTCCACATTCATTGTGGCCCACCCTGAAGGGACAGAAGAAGGAAAAGAATCTCGCCCTGGTGTTTGTGCCTTCTGAGATGATCTAGCCCTAACCAGTAGCTCCTGAGAAAAATAAAACTGATGCCCATAGCCACCGTTCACGCCTGTACTCCCTCAAGAGTGTGCATTTGGACCTTCGGGGTCCAGTGTCGGTCTAGGTTAAGCCCTTGGGGCATCTGGTGTTCACATGGGCATCACAGGCTGGGCCTAGGGTTCTTCAATCTACACATCTCAGCAAGGAGATAGAGGGAAATGAGGGTCCCTACCAGGTCATATGATGCTTGGCCTCACCTCTAACAGGACGTTGGGGATGAGGTCTCCAGACTTGATCCCCCTGGCTGTGGTTCAACTGGCAAAGTGGGGTCTCTGGGTGTGGCTCTTTGGGGACAAGAAGATGCTCTAGACCTCCTCCTTTGAGGCCTCTCAGGTATCTGTGTGTTGGAGGGAGGAGTCCTCCCTAAACCTGACAGACCCTCATCCAGGGCTCAGGAACACACTCTCCCTGGGATACCAGGTCAAGTTCATCCAGGATGAGCACACTACTTTAATGTCGCCAGAGAACCCTGCGGGAGATGAAGGGGGTAAGGGGAGACGTGGGTTCTCTTGGCTTGGGAGCACGGGGGTCACGGAGGAACCAGGTAAGAGGGGAGGAACAGACAGACCCTCCAGAGATGTTAGAGAGGCAAAGAATGGCTTGACCAGAAGAAACTGTCCCAGCTTCTATGGGACAGATGAGGGCGAGGGGAATGAGCCCCCAAGTCAAGGCTGGCTTCCCAGGCCCCTCCAGATGACTCCCCCACTCTCCCAATCTTTCCCCGGTGTCCTGTTAGGGGCCTGACTGCCAGTCTCCTGGGGCTGGTGTCTGCTTAGAGTCTGGGAGTGGGCTGAAGGCAGGGGCCCTGGAGGGGCCAAGCCCACAAAGCAGGGGGCTCCCTCTCACTGTTGAGGGCAGGTCCACAGAGGCACTGAGCGGTCTCCACAGAATGACAGCGACCATCCCTGCCACACTCCACCCTGTGTTTGTCCCAAGGAGTCAAGAGATGTTCAGTGCCAGCAGACGGTGCATTGGGCTCCCAGCGAAGTGTGGAGCGGCCAGCTCGCCTCAGTTGTAGAATACCTCATCCTCGTCTTCTGAGAGAGACCCACTGTCCACGGAGGGCAGGGAGCCATGGATGTGGGCCCCGCCACCATCAGGCCCCTGAGCCCCAGGCAGCCTCTGCCGGTGTTGGTGGGTGGGGCTAGCGGGCTCCTCCTCCAGTGAGGGCCAGCCATCGTCCAGAGTGAGGCCAGGGGAGCAGGCTAGGAGACTGTCGTCTTGTGAAGGGCCACTCGGGAGGCTGTCCTGAAGGTAGATGCTCTCCAGGTCTAGAATACCAAAAAGAGGGTAGAGAGGAGAGATGGAATCCCGCATCCTGCATCCTACCTCCCTGGGTGTGGGAGGCCAGGCAAGGGGTGGGAGACCTGTATGTCACTGCTAAGCTGTGTGACCCCCAGGCAGGTCTCTGAATCTCTCTGAGCTCAGCTGTCTCCCCATGACAAGAGCAGGAAGTGATGAGCAGTGTGACAATGGTGCTCCTTCGGGTCCTCTGTGCCCTCCCCTCCTGGTCATAGGGAGAATCAAGTGAGCTAAGTCAATGTAAGTTTCACTAGGATGCAGGTTTGGGAAAGCAGTTCCCACAATGCACCTAGTGCCAACTCAAGCCACACCGCAGCCAGGCTTTCCTTTTGGCTTAGGGCACTCCCTGGAAATGTGTAGGCCAGGGCTGCCTCTCCCAGGTTACTGAGGAGGAAGCTAAGCCATGGAGAAGAGGGGACAGGGAGAGGAAGGAGCTCACCTGAGCGACCCAGGCACCACCCTCAGGGCCCTTCCGCCCACCCTGCCTTGGTACGCCCAGCTGTACCTTGGAGCTGGAAGGCACCCTGGGTACTGTCCTCTGGCTGCAGCTCCTCGTCGTCCAGGGAGGACCAGGCACTCAGAGTGGCCTCCGTGATAGCAAACTGCTCAGCGACACCTGGGGGGGGGGGGGAGAGCAGCAAGATCGGGCTGGGTGAACCTATGGGTGGGAAGGGGGCACTCTATCCCTACACGGGCCTCTCTACCCAGGTGAGGAAGGACGCCACCTAGCGCCCGCCCCATCCGCCATCCCGTGCTCAGACCCAGCTTCACTCCAGCAGACCCCGCCCCGCCTATGGCCTCCCTCCCTGCACCTGCCCCACTCACCCGCAGCAAAGCGGGCCTCCCGCAGCTCGTCAGGTAGACAGCAGTAATGCTCGTCCTCTCCTGGGGACAGCTCCCAGCCTGACTGCTGGACGCTCCAGCCTTTCCACTCGATGAGGTGGGCCACTCGGCCACGAGCCATGGCTGTGGGCTTTGTGATGTGGTCCTTGATGCTTTGTACCACCCCTGCGAGGAGGTCACGGATGGCTATCGGGTGACTAGGTCAGCATAAACCCCATTTCAGGCCATCCCATGCTCTGTACCCCAACCACCCCGATCTCTAAGCCTGCGCCTGTCAGTTTCCTGTAACCACGACCAGGGGGAGCTTTGCCTCACAAGCCCCACACCCTACCCTGTGCCCTCCCCAGCCTTGGCCCTACTTCACTCACATGTCTCACCCATTTGTACGTCCGCCCCGCCCCCCACCTTCCCAATGTCTCATTGAATTTGAATCAGGAATCCAGCCGCTCCTTAGACTAGCCATGGCCTTCAGTTCTTCTGGGACCCAGGACCCTTCACTCATGAACTGACAGTTCTGAGGGAGCTTCCTGGCTGTGGGACAATGGTCTTTTATCCTGTCACTTGTATTATTTTTAATAAAATGCTGATAGGCCAGTAGCCAGGCAGGAAGTATAGGTGGGGCAATGAGAACAGGAGAATTCTGGGAGAGGAAAGCTCAGTTTGCAGTCGTGACCCAGCCTCAGAGAAGCAAGATGTGACTGCCTCATCAAAAATGTACCAAGCCACATGGCTAACTTAGACAAGAATTATGTGCTAATGTAAGTTATAAGAGTTAATAAATAAAAAGCCTGAGCTAATGGGCCAATAAGTTTATAACTAATGTAGACTTCTGTGTGATTCTCTGGGACTTAACGGCTGCTGGACTGGGTGGGACACTTCCCTGTACTTGCTCTGTGGAGTTAGACTCGGGGGTGGAGCACTCAGGGAATGTTCCCTGGAGGAAGTGGCCTGCAGTTGGGCTCTGGAGGTCTGCGGTGGTGGGAAACAGGAGCCAGGCTGCTCCACAGGTGAGACGGGGTTGATGGCACAAAAGAGCTGGCATAACACCAGTACAATCAAGGGTGATGCACAGGGACAAGAGGCTGGCAGCCCCCACAGGGACCAGACTGGGGCTGGAGAGTCAAGGTGACAACTCTGTGTTTTCTACACAGCAGTGGAGAGCCCCAGCCAGACACGGACCAGGGGAGAGGGAAGTTTGGTATGTTATTTGGAAATAGCATCCTAATTGAAAGATTAAAGTTCAAGGGTGGAGATGGAAGGTAGGGAACAATTCAGGACCATTGCAGGGACCCAGCAAGAGGCAGGCCAGGACTAGACAGAAGGAGAAGGGCTTGGGGAGCGTAGGACCTGACCGGCTGAGTGTAGAAGGTGATGGAGAGGAAGTAGCAGGAACCGCTCATCATCGCTGATGGAGCCAGGGACAGATCTGGACATCCCCAGGGTCCCTAAAGCCGGGCAGACACAAGGCCCCGGGGAATGTGAGTTCCAAGGACAGATGAGAAGTCCACAGGAACGAGGGACCAGGGCATGGGAACGATGGCGATGAGAAGGAAGGGGAGACCTGCTCCCCCAAGTGGGGTGCTGGACTGCGGAGTTCTCTAGAGAGACGGTGTGTGTCTCAGATGCTTGGGGACAGGGCGAGGTGGGTGGCAGGTGTGGCAGGTGGAGGGAGCTGCAGAGACAGCGGCAGAGGGAGGCAGTGGGCCCTGTGGGACCCTGGAAGGACTGTGATGGGAGCCTGCAGTGTGAGGAGAAGCCGTAGGGGGCGCTGGTGGGCCAAGCGGTCTGGTGGTTGGCTGAGAGCCATTTGCAGCCAAGTACAACCATGTGGGTCTTCCACCCCACATGCGCGCCCTTCTCCTAGCCGCCTTGGCATGCTGCTCCTGGCTTCTTCCCCCGCCTGCTTCAGAAAAACTATCACAGCTTTGGTGCGGCCTCATGCCCTCAAGGCGACACAGCCCTCCTCACGGACAACTGAGGACTGAAGTCCAGACCTGTGGTCTTCAAGAGCCATTGATGCTTCAGGCGACCACACCGCAGGGCTCCCCGTGGGTGGAGGCAGGGAGAGAGCCACAACTATAACCAAGTCTTCACTGAGCAAAATCCTCAGCCTTCCCAGCTGCCTTCACACCCCAGGGGCCAGCCCAAGAGCAATTCCCCGGGGGCACAGGCCCCACCTCAGGCTCTGCTTCTAGGGAACGAGACCCAAGGTGACGTGGGAGACCACGCAGTCAGACACCCAAAAACTGCACCTCCCCACTCCCTCTGAGGCATCCCCAGGGCCAGAAAACCCAGCAAGCCAACTCCTGAGAGAGAAACCCAGCCTGCAATCTGGCAATTAGAAAATATTAACCCAGTGTGACTGTGACCGTTTGCCTTCCTCAGCACACGTCCGGGAGGGCTGGAGGGGACTCTGGGGACCTACCCACGAGGGATGAGGTGGCCAGGGCAGCCACACTGTAGTTGCTGGGGCAGGCTCTGGAGTCGGATATGTAGCCATTGGTGGTTTGGAAGCACCTCTGTAGAAAAAGAAGGGGTAGGAGGGAAGGGCAGTCAGCCAGAGGACATTGTCCCCCTGCCCCCTGCAGACCACTGTGGCCACCCACTCATCCTTAGGTAGCAGCCAGGGACAAGGTAGAGAAAGACAGGGAGATCCTATCCATTCCCTGGGCTGGCGGGACTGGGGGCCTGGGGTGGGCACAGCAGAGAAAGCAGGGACAGCGGCATCAGCTGGGCTGGTGGACTGCGGAGAGCAAGCACATTTACCTGCCATGGATCCCAACAGAAATCCATCTGCTTGTCCTGAAGCAAGAGGAGAAAGGGGACCAGTCAGGACTGGGGACACTGTGACGTGGCTAAGGCCTGAAGCCCCTGCAGGGTAGGGTGACTCCACCTGAGAAATCAAGGTCTACCTGCTGTCCCCTAGCACTCAAAGAAGTGGGACACAATGGCCTTAGAAGGAGAGGGTGATAGGTCCGGCCTAGACCAGAGTATACTTTCACTGTTCCTGATACCTGGAGACTAGGGAGTTCAAAATCAATGAACTAGCTGGTACGGTGGCTCACCCCTCAAATCCCAGCACCAGGGAAGCAGAGGCAGGAGGATCTCTGTGAGTTCCAGGACAGCTAGCACAACATAGTGAAACCCTGTCTCAAAAAACTGGAAAAACATCAAGAACAAAAAAAATCAAATAATCATAATAACATTAATGATGAAGCAAAAAATTAAAAAACAGCATCTTAAGGCTATAGAGATGGCTCAGTAGTTGAGAGCATTGTTATTTTTCCACAGGACATGGGTTCAGTTCCCAACACCCACAAGGCAGTTCACAACCATCTGTACCTCTAGTCTCAGGGGATCCACTGCCCTCTTCTGGCATCCACAGGTACTGCACACAAGTGGTGAACATAGACACATGAAGTCAAACACTCACACACGTAAATGAAAAATAAATAAATCTTAAACAAAATAACCTGGTAGGTTCAAGCCACATCCCTGGGCGAGTATGGAAATTATGCACTAGGACCCCTCACTACACCAGGATCCCTCGTTACGCCAGGACCCCTTGCTACACCTGCCTGATCTATGTGGAGAACCCCCCTACTTTTGCTCTTGAGTATCTGTTCCCAGTTGCTAAGTGGTCTGGACTGGCAGCAGAACCTGCCAGTTGACAGTTAATTTTGGTAGGAAGACCTTTGGGGTGGGATTGTGTTTTCTAAATAAGTCTGGCTCTGTTCCTGGTGCCCAGCCCAAGGCAGACCCTCATCCAGCTGAATGCCAAGCCCCTGGTGCCCCTACTGCTCAGGGAGAAACAAGGAAGAAAGGAATTGAGAATGACTTCTGCCTGCCTTAGGGACATAAAAGAGCAGCTGGAGCCAGGGCAGGCAGGAGGAGGGTGAGGAACGGCCAGTTACCTTGCCAGCATCATGGTCTGGAACAACGGCAGGCGGATGCTGGCTGGAGGTCAGATCCCGATTCAGGAGGTCTGTGCCCTGGGGCCTGGGGCAGTCTTTGTGGGCACTTGTGAGCAGATCTGGAAATAAAGATGGCAGGAGAAATTTAGGGGAAAAAAATCTACTTAGCCATAGTAATAAGGTAGTAATAGAAATGAGGGTTTGGACCAAAAATGAGGAGTCAAGCTACCCCTCTTTTATGTGTAAAGAAACTAGACAGCTGGGTGGTGGTGGCGCACATCTTTAACCCTAACATTTGGGAGGCAGAGGCAGGCACATCTCTGTGAGTATGAAGCCAGCCTGGTCTACAGAGCAAGTTTCAGGACAGCCAGGCTACACAGAGAGATCCTGTCTCAAAAAAACCAAGACTTCGGGCTGGAGAGATGGCTCAGTGGTTAAGAGAGCAGGCAATGCTCTTAACCTGAGTTCAATTCCCGGCAACCACATGGTGGCTCACAACCATCTGTAATGAGGTCTGGTGCCCTCATCTGTCCTGTAGGCATACATGCAGACAGAATATTGTATACATAATAAATAAATAAATATTTTTTAAAAAAACCAAGACTTCATCTCTAAGTTAATAAATGAAATCAATGGATAAGTGTAAAGCTTCTGATTCCCCCTTTTCTTCTTCCTCCATCTTTGAGACAGAGGCTTTCTATGTAGCCCAGGTTATCTTTGAACTTCCTGCCTCAGCCTGCCCAGCAGCTGGCACTTGTAGGTCTGTGCCAATGTGCCCGCTATTGTAATTATTTTTACTTTATAACTTTTTGAGACAGGGTCTCATCATGTAGCCCTGGCTTTCTATGTAGACCAGGCTGGCCTCAAACTCACAGAGACCCTCCTGCCTCTGCCTCCTGAATTCACCACCACTGCCAGCCCAGCCCTCGGGAGGCAGAGGCAGGAGGATCTCTGTGAGTTTGAGGTCAGTTTGGTCTACAGAGATAGTTCCAGAACAGCAAGGGCTACACAGAGAAACCCTGTCACAATGCTTGGCTATAAAGAAAAAAATTAATATTTTTTTTACTCTTTTGTAATAGCACTTAGATTAATATACAAACACATACTACAACTACACAAAGATATTTTCTTTTTACTTTGAGACTAGGCATTTGTGTGAGTGTGTGTGTGTGAGAGAGAGAGAGAGAGAGAGTGCATGTGTGTATGTGTGTGAGAGAGTGAGAGAGAGAACGTGTGTGTGTGTGTGTGTGTGTGTGTGTATGTATGTAGGCTAGAGGACAACCTTGGGAGATGTTTTTCAGTCACTATTAATTATCTATTTATTTATGTATGCATTTATTTGTTTATTTATCTATCTATTTATTTTTGAGGCAAGGGCTCTCATTAGACTGGAAATTGCCACATAGGCCTGGCCAGGCCAGGGATCCTCCAGCTGCCTCTGTGCCCAATGCTGGCACTGCATGTGCAGGCTACCATGCCTGGCCTCCTAATGTGGATTTGGGAATGAAATGTAGTCAGGTCCCCGACTGAATGATCTCTCCAGCCCCAACTTCATCTATCTGATGGGCCTCAGCAGCCTCAGCTCCTGCCACAAGGCCCAGCACACAGCAGGATCTCATTAGGGGCTCCAAAAGGGAGAAAAGCGAGGGGTTCAGACATCAACATAAGGACAAGCCATCGTTAGTGAGAACGCCAGATAAATCAAACACAGGGTTCTGTCTCCAGCCATATTCCGCTCCAGACCCCAATAGGTCAGGGCGGAAAGGGGTCCCAACAGAGGAAGTGCCACAGAGCTCACACCACAGGCACAGCCAGCCCAGCTGGAGGGAGGAGAGTGAGTACAAGCCTGAGTTCAAGGTGAAAGTTTCCAGCCAAATTACTTTCCGAAAGAGGCCAGAGGATCTGGGACCTGCCCCAAGGCTGGAACGCATGGGCCAAGGCAGGGAGCCTGGAACCCGGCTGTCTGGACATCATAGGAGAGGAAGGCAAGGTGACAGTCAATGTCCTCTCCTGCCCCCAAGTGACCCAGACATAAGGAGGGCAGGGCACAGAAGACAGCATGGGTTCTGAGAATGAGGGCTGCACCACGCGCTTGGACTCTACAGTCCCCAGCACAGCCTGCTGCGTTCCAGTCCGCTGTGTGACCCCAAGTCAGTGTTGCTTTTCTCTGGGCTCCAGTACCTCCCGTCTCCACAAAGGAGGGACTCAAAGGCGGGGCAGGGGGCCACATCTTTCAGCGGTCATGTAAGCCACTCATCAGGTTTATTTTTCATTCATTTGCTGCTTACATGGTTATCCATTTATCTGAATGATCTCCAGCTGGAGATCAAAACCGGGGCCTGATGCATGCTGGGAAGTGTTCTCCCACTGAACTACATTTATAACCTCAGCCTTCTTTTTACTGGGTCTATTTAAAAAATAACAAAATAAGTATTGAATAGAATAGAATGGAGATCTTCAGAACCAGAGGCAGCCTGAGATTCATTCAGTCTTGTGTCATGGAGCGTGTGTGTGTGTGTGTGTGTGTGTGTGTGTGTGTGTAAGAGAGAGAGAATTCGCACAGGTGAGAATTTTCTAGATATATACACTGGGTCAAAATGCAAAATGTATTTATTTCTTCCTACAGGTCTGCCTTAGTTACTTTTCTATTGCGATGCTGAGATACCACAACTAAGGCAGCTTGGCAGGCAGGTATGGCACGGTAACCATGGTTGAGAGCTCACATCCTGATCCACAAGTGCAAAGCAGAGAGAGCTAACTTTTGAGACAACAAAGCCCATCCCCAGGGACACACCTCCTCCAACAAGGTCACACCCCCGATCCTTCCCAAACAATTCCACTAACTAGGCACCAACGGTTCAAGTATATGGGGGCCATGCTCATTCACCACAGGGTCCAAAAATATCCATTTGAAAGCTCGGTCAGCAAGATGTCTCTGTGGTTTAAAGGTGTCTGATGCCAAGCCCACTAATCTGGGTTCCATCCCTGGGAGCCATTGGTGACAGGAGAGAACTGAGTCCCAGTTGGTCTGAGACCATCACACATGTAATATCATATGCACACTGCCACACACAAACACATAACAAACAAGCACACATAAAAAACAAAAACTTAGGGGCTGGAGAAATGGCCTAGTATTGAAGAGCACTGGCTGCTGCCCCAGAGGACCTGGGTTCGATTCCCAGCACACACATGGCAACTCACAGCTGTCAGTAACTCCCGTTCCCATAGATCTCATGTCCTTCCCTGGCCTCTATGGGCACTAGAAATATACATGATGCAGGCAAAACACATATGAAATAATTTTTTTCAAATTAATTTAAGTTTGTTTTTTTTTTTTAAAGTTTGAAAGCTGTGACTAGACATGGTGACTCATGCTTGTGATCCCAGCACTAGAGGCTGAGGCAGGAGGATCGGGAGTTGGAAGCCAATCTGGAATATATGTTCCAAGTCAGTCTAGAATACACAGCAACACACCGAGCACGCACACACATCCCATAGACACACCACACACACATACCACATACACACACAGAGACACACCACACACGCATACGCACTATAGACATACGCACACTATACACACATACCATACACACACATCATACACATACACACCACACGTGCACATGTGCGCGCACACACACCCCCTAAACAACAAAAAGTTAAGAGACACTTTGAGTGTTCTGGAGTTCTGCACGTCGTGCAAAGCCAGGGTCTGCCTAGCTACAGGGTGGTGCTGGGATGCTTCTGGACTCCCTGGGCACCCCTGAAGTTCTGAGCCTTCCAGCTGCAGAACAGGGAGTGACAAGGATGAGAAGGGGAGCCCAGGACAGCAGTGGCACCAGATATTTGCTGGGGTGGTGGTGGGGCTGGTAGAACCTGGCTCCAGCCCCTCCCCTGCCTGCCTGACTCCCATCCCATCTGGGACTCAGATTCCCCTACCAAAGTCTCCTTCCCCTGAAGACTTTATTCCCATGATGTCATGGGCTGGTTGCCATAGAGCAGCCCAGGGTGAAATCAGAGGCTGCTCTTAGCCCAGCAGGGACCTGGCCACATCATGGCCTTGGTGACTGGAAAAACACACTGCTGTGCAGGGTGGGGCAGAGGAAAGCCCAGCCGACCTCTAATGCCTGCCTGCTTTTTTGGGTGCCTCTCCCAAGGGAGTCGCGTGGTGACACCCCCTCTCTTTCACAGTGTACATCCCTTCTCCTTTCCTCTTGATGTCTGAGGCCCTTTCTTGGACCTGCTCCCTCACTCACCTCCTCAGGCTACAGGAGGGACAGTCCTCTTGTTGCCATGGCAACCTGAAGGCCATTTTGATCCTTCCAAGAAAGGGGCGTCATCGAGAGATCCCCCTCCATCCCTCTGCTTGGCAGAGATGTTTCCTGCCTTTTCTACCAAAGCTCCCCAATCAGAATGTCAGCTTAACCACCCAGACAGTTCTCCATAATGTCTAACCTAAACTCTTCACGCTGTGGCACTCCCGCTACCAGCCTGGGTGAACCTGACTAGCCCCACGCCTCCCCGCCCCCCAGACTCCTCTCATTTGCTCTGTCCGGAGCTTACAGTTACTCATTAGGGCCCCGTGTCCCAGCCCATTAGTCACTGTGGTTGCCACCTGCACCCGGAGTGTTTCTTAGGAGCGAGAGAATGCGCCTGCAGCCACTTGGGAGACAGCGCAGGCGGAGAGAAGAGGGCTCTTTCCCAGCTGCACTGAGAAGGCGAACAAGTGAGCAGCAGCCTGGGCGCAAAGCCCCTGGTGCCGCCTCCCTGGAAGCCAGCCTCCCCAAAGAGGCTCGGGCACCTGCAGCAAATGCATGCGCCAGGTGGTCCCTCCCACTGTGATTTATCAGCTGCCCTTGGCGCTGTACAGAAGCAGCCTTGAGCTTAGTCCTCTGGACCACAGCCATTTGTTCGCCATGTACACCCCACCTCTCACCCGTGTGTGCGGAGCGCTACGGCAGGAGGCTACCGCTGTGCCGGGACTCCCTCTGAGGAGCTGCTCGCTCTGTCCCATAGTTTGTCTTTCTGAACAGTGGGACTCCTGTGTCCTGTTCCTGGGCTGGTGTTTGCCCTGGGGACCCTCTGAACCCTACAGAGGGGACCAAAGACTGAATCATTGGCGTCTCTGCCTGGTGAGTCCCTGCCAGGAGAGCAGGCCCTTGGCAGAGGCCCATTCTCCAATGTCTTCCCGGACCACCTGGACCAGAATGGTCCCCTAATCCTCCGGTTTGCTGAGCTCAGAGGGATCCCTTTCCATCCCTAACCAAGGGCTTTCACTGACCCCAGCTCCTTCTCATTCACTCTGCCCTCCTGGGGCCCAGTCTACTCCAGTCGCACCAAGGCCAGGCACACTGCAAGGTTGGCCTGAGCTGACGAGATGACTCTCTTGGGGGAGAAGCCTGACCTGAGAGGATACATTGCCTGTTTATTCAGCATGCGCTCCAGGTCAGGCACCATGGTGACTCCTCACCTAGGATTTCGCTTTGAACCTTGCAAAGTGGGTAGCAGGGTGCCCACCTGACAGATGAGAAAATTAAGCCTCGGAGAGTCTGCATGGCATATCCAAGGCACCAGGTAGTGAGTGGCAAGGACGAGGTGCAGACCTAGGGGCAGTATGGGCAGTGCTGATCTCCAGAAAGAGAGCTTCAGTCATTATTTTCTGTGGTGTGTGTGTGTGTGTGTGTGTGTGTGCACTGCTGTCCCCCACTAGACTTCTTTAAACACAAAACTCTGTCCGTCCTCTCAGACTGAACTTCATTGACTCTTTCCTAATTCTCCCACAGAGCTCACTGCAGTGTTGCTCCCAGCAGGGGCTCTGGCAGGGCCCCCACAGGACCTCAGCCTTCTAGACATAATCAGACATTTGCTTCTTCAGAAGGAAGTCCTCATTGGCTAATATCTGCTTTCATAAGAACCAACAAACACACTGGACACTAGGACCCCCAGGGTATGCCAGGAGGCTGGCTGACTAGCTGGAGGAAGGGCCTGTGATGGGAGGGGCAGATAGAGAAGCTGTGGAGCCAGGAGGCATAGGGGGACACAGGGGACCCCCGAGATAGAGAGGGGTAGATACTGACACCCTGTGCGTCCCACACTGTCTGCCCCTGATGGTGCCAGGAAAACCTAACCAGACATGAGGCCTCTGAGCCATCGCAGAAATTGGTTCTGGACTGCTGCTGGCCATGTGCCAACAGCTTTGGGGGAGAGCAAGGAGTCTGAAAAAAAAAAATCAAAGGGCAGGGGCTCCTTGCTCAGCACTGGGGCCCATAGACCTGAGTCATAGATGTGTGAATCGGCCTCTCCGTGCCCCCAGGTGGGTGACCTGAGTGAGGTCTCGCTCCACTCTGAACCCACTTCCCTCCCAGGTTCAAGGAGAACTAACTGGGTCAGGAGAGCCAAGATCTGGCTCGGCGTGGCTCAGGATAAGCATCCAAAGAGTTGGCCGCTTAAAAAAGATGAACCAGCCAGGGTGGTGTCTCATGCTTTTAATCCCAGTACTTGGGAGGCAGAGGGAGGCGGTGAGTTCCTGGCCAGCCTGGGCTACAAGAGAGTTTCAAGACAGCCAGGACTGTTACACAGAGAAACCCTGTCTCGAAAAACAAACAAACAAAAAAATAGATGAACCTGAGACTTTGATTGTAGCTCAGTTGGTGGAGTGCTGGCTGAGCATGCATGAAATCCTGGGTTCAATCCCATGAGGCATGGTGGTTCATGCCTATAATCCTAGCATTTAGGAGGTAGGGGCAAGAAGGATCCGAAGTTCAAGGTCATCCTCATAGCCAGCAAGTTCAAGGTTCAAGGTTAGTCAGGGCTAGAGATCCTATCTAAACAAACAAACAAAAAGACAAACAGGGCAAACTCAAACAGGAAATTCTAGCTTTTGGGAGCTGGAAGCAGGAGGATGACCTTGAGTTTGGTGTCAGCCAAGACTACGGAACAAGAGCCTGTCTCAAAGATAAATAAGTAAATAAAAGTTGAGGAAATAGAAATAGACAAGGAACACAACGCTCTGAGATGCAGTATGTGTAGCCAGTATCCCCCTGCCCTCAACACAAATGCCTGGCACCTACTGCTTCCTCGGAGGCACCAAGATTGGTCCGGAGCAATTGTCTGCAGCAAAGCTGATACACCAGCTCTGTGCGAGAAACGGCTATTGAGTGTTGACGGCGACTGGACCGTGGGGAGAGGGTCTTTGCACTGAGACCCTCTCCCGCCCAATCCTATACTCCCACATAGTTACGACTCCCACTCAACCACTCAACTTGAGACCACACCGTTGGGGACAGTGGAGCAGGAACTGCAGGCTGGAGACTCCTGACCCCCAAGCCCAGCGGCAGAAACTAACTTCTGGGTAGGGTGGATCTCTCAGGTCTGGTGTAGCCTGGACCTGGAGTAGGGGGAACTGGGTAGCCCCAGCTGGTTGCAGGCTCCAGGCTCGGTGAGACATCGAAGTTCATGACCCCTGACCTCCACTTCAGGCTCTGAACATGGCCCATGCAAACCCTTGGCAAGCGGCGACAGTGATCAACAACTGGCCCAGGTGTGCAGAGGTAGGGACTCAGGAGCCCAGCAAAACCTGAGGTGATATCACCACAAGGTCGAGGGTACTGAGGCTGAGGCTGAGGACCTGCCCCCGGAGTAAGAGAATCTGCAGCCCTGCCTCTATTGACTCCCGGTTTATGGCCCTGGGAACTCACTCTGTAGACCAGGCTGGCCTCAAACTCACAGAGATCCACCTGCCTCTGCCTCCCGAGTGCTGGGATTAAAGGCGCACGCCACCACCGCCCGGCTCATACCTCTCACTTCTAAGTTGCTGGAGTGCATGTTGAGACTGTCAGGCTCTGTCCTCTCAGGGTGGGGAGAGGGTTAGAAAATGCAGCCTGGTCTGGGGGTGGCACTCAGGAGGCAAGGGTCTCTCAGTCAGTGTGACCTCAACTGCCCTGGCAGAGGAGTCGTGGAGGGAGCATGGGAGATAGAGGACCCAGGTCTCAGCCTCACAGTGTGACCTTGGCAGGCACCCCCGCTGTCTAGTCTCTATCCTGTACTCTGTGGACCCTGGGCTCACCGGACAGTGCACTCAGGGCTGGGACCCCACAGCTGGGAGCGAAAGGATGGAGAAGGAACCTAGTCACTAAGGAGACATCCAGATACCTAACCCCTGGAATTGCCTCCAAGGGTGACTGCCCAGAGTCTCTAGGGTTTCTGGGAACAGCTCAGACCCTGAGAGCCTGGAGCCAGACCTTTCCTCACTCTCTGCTTCACAGGCCAGGTGTATCTGGGCTCGTTGGGTCTCACGGGACCACACTGCCTCTAACACAGTGACTGACACCCAGTAGGTAGCCATGTGGCCTTCAATCAGCTTGAATCAACTTCATACAGGACCCCACTGCTGACACTCTTCCTTGAACTCGGAGCAGAACTCCCACAGAGTCCAGAGGATGGATTTTTCGACATTTCCCAGACCAAGATCCCCTCTAGGTCTGCCCAGCCCCACTCCAAGGCCAGCTGATCCTTCTCTGCCTGAAGAGGCCAGGGGAATCTTCAAAGACCTTGGGTAAGGAGCCCTGGTCCCTACGCTCTTACTCCCAGCCCAACCCTGCTCCCACGGAGGGTAAGAGTCCTAGGGGGGTGGGGCCAATGACCCAACCTTTTTTTTGGGGGGGGGCTGTTGTTTTGACACAAAGTCTCATATAGCCCAGATTGTCCATGAACTGTCGATGTTGTGAATGCTGGCCTTGAACTCTTGATCTTACACCTCCTGAGTGCTGAGATTACAGGCATGCCCTGACACTTCCCAAACTCTTTTCTAAAATATTATTCCAAAGACAGATACGCCCATCCCCCAGCCTCCATGAAAGACCCTACAGCCCCCATTCACAGTCAGGTGCCCCACCCCTTCCAGATGAGGGCGAGTCACTCCCATTTCCTGGAATCACCTTGGGGATGACCAAGGTGCCAGGTCAGAGACAAAGGCCCAGGGGTTACTGGGAACATCAGCTGTCCTCTGTCCTCTCCTGTCCCCTGAGCAGGGATGGGGGTGGGGATGGAGTTAGGGATGAGGGTGGAGTAAAGCCAACCTCGATAACCTGTTCATCCCTGCTGACCCCTTCCTGCCAGGGGGTTTCTAGGGTTGAAGACCGGGGCACCGGGAGGGAAAGGGACCCCGGGCTAGAAAGGCCTACGATTTGGGAGCAGGAGCGAGGTCTGCTTGTCTTCCTGGAGCTCAGTGGCCCATAAGAGGACCAGAAAGAACCGGAAGCCATCCTTCCCTCCCAGGCACACTGCGGGAGGCGTGTGGCTGCAGCGAAGAAAGCAAGGCACCGGGACCTTGCTTCATGCCACCTGCCGGGTGCCGAGTGGGGCGTGGGGTACTGAGACCTCCGCCGGCTCTGCAAACTGCCCGCTCTCCTCCGGAGCCCTGTCCCAATGGAGCACCGCGTCCCCTGGGGTGCGGCTGGTCCGTGAAGGGCGGACACCCACCCTGGGCTTCCCCAGGGCCGTGCGCTGGTGCCCCCGCCCCTCGCCGCGTCCCGGGCCGCAGGGTCCTCACCTCGCGACACGCAGGATCCCATCACGGGGCGGCGGGGCCGGGCCACTGCGCCCGGGGTGCGGCGGGCGGCCGCGCGCTCATGTCTCCGCGGGCCGGGGCTGCTCGGCTCGGCCTCCGCTAGCGCCTGGGTCGTCGTCCCCGCTGCCGCGTCCCGATCGCCTAGCGCCGCGCCCGCAGCTGCCAGGATCGGGAGACGCCGCGGCGGGCGGGGGAGACCCGGGGAGCGCAGAGGGCGGAGGGCGGTGCTGGAGTGCGCCCCGCCCCCTTCGTGCCCGTGCACCTGTTGTCGCAGCCCGGGGTAACCTGGACTCAGCCTTGTGAGAAAAGACTTTGAGCCTCAGTTCTGAGTAGCACCTGCTGTCTGGAGTTCAAGGTCAGGGAAGGGGGCTGGGAGGGGGGAATTCTGCAAGGAGGAGTCTCATCCTACTGAGCACACTGAGAAGGGTCAAGACTTTAGTTAGTGTGTGTGTGTGTGTGTGTGTGTGTGTGTGCATGTTCCACAGCACGAGTATGGAGTTCAAATGACACTTGGAGGAGTCTATTTCCTTCCACTATGTGGGTCCCAGGGATCAAACTCCGGTAGTCAGACTTCCTGGACTGTGCCTTTAACTGCTGAGCCATTTCCCTAGCCCCCAGGTCAGCGGTTGTTGACAGTCACCTGCTTGCTCCTAGGAGGATGCTGGCCCAGGGTGAGAGTTCTGAGAGAGGGCCAGGACACACTAGTGGCCTCCTGGCTGGATAGAGGTCTCATGCAGGGAGACCAGACTACCTCCCAGGGCTCCGGTAGGGCGAGGACACTTAGGGACAAGTCTTTTGCTCCACCCGGGGAGTTGTGTCACAGAGCAGCAGTGACGCCATTAATTGCTGGCACTCACACACCCTCCTGCATGCGTGGTCTCCACGTCTCACACATACACTCTTGTGTGCATTTGCACATGCTCATTCAGGATCCCAGAGTGGCCGGACTCTCCTTGGCAACCTTGCCAGGCTCACAGTACCCCATGTGTGAGGCAAATTTCATCACACTCCATCCATGGGCATTCCTGTTCCCAGGAAGAGGAGTCATTGGGTTTGTTTACCAGACATGTGTCCCTAGAGACAGGCGTGAGGGATGAATATGGCTTTAGGGATGAATAAAGCAAGGGCCTGGGTTGGGACGGAAGGCCCTGTGCAGAGCAGAAGCCAAGCCTGGTGAGGCTGCCCACGACCTGGCAGTTGAGTTCTTGAGGGAAGTCAGAGTACAGATGGCTCTGTGCTAGCCCTAGGGCTGTCAGACATAGGTGTAAATGGAGACTCATATAAAACGTGTTACTTAAACACACACTTGAGTCTGCAAGGAACATAGGTGGTCATCACTGCTACTTACACAACGCAGAACAAGAGCATTTACCAGACATGGGGCATAACAGCTAGCCCCGAGATGGTTGGATTTACAGTGCACGTGCCTGGGAGTAGGGATGATGTCACTTCTATCTATAAGGCCAGCACTTGGGAGGTAGAATCAGGAGGATCAGAAGTTCAAGGTCATCCTCGGTTACCTAATGAGTTCAAGGTCAGCCTCGGTTACCTAGTGAGTTCAAGGTCAGCCTGGGCTACATGGGACCCTGCCTCCGAAAAGAAAAGGATAAGAAAATAAAGCGTACGGGAGGTTGTGCATGGGTTATGAGGCAACACTGTACCATTCTACCAAGGGGCTGGAGCCCCTGGTGATGGATCCCTCGAGGACCTCAAGGGTTGGCATGACGACAGCAACACAGATTACTGCAGCCTCCTACATCCATGGAGAGTACTGAAGCCACTACTTGTGTGAAGCACCAACTACACGCGAGTGTGAGCAACATTTGAGCCGCCGTCCTCCAGCGGGTGCAGGGCTGCTCAGAGCCTGGTACTCTGCCCTCCAAGCCTAGCCCTGCAGAGGTGGCTGCCAATGGACCATTCTTTATTATAAGGACGCCCGGGTGGCTCACTCAGCGTGAGGGGCGCTCCTGCCCCTGTGTGGAGGAGGAAAGACAGACCTGCCTGTGGCCGAGCTCTGGTCCTGTCCCGCGTCTGCGGCCTGGCACTGAGCAGGCAGATGTGCCTGCCCTTTCTATCATCGCTCTCAAGAACAAGTGGATGTGGCTTGGAGGCAGGGCTCTGACTCACCATGACGTAAGGGCAGGAGCTGGTCACAGCAGCTGATGCTTCAGCTGGCAACATAACAGTTCGGGGACTGGGGTGGGGCGGGCGGAAGAGGACCCCTGAAGAGAGGATAGAGAGGGCGGCTCACAGAGCAGGGCGTGCCTGGGATGGAGAGGGGTGGATGGGGTCAGCAGAAGGTCTAGGGTCCCTGCCTGGCTGACTCAGAGACACAGGTGGGGTGGGATGGATGCTTCCGCCTGCCCCATGTGTTTACAATGATTCTCTTCCTGCTGATTCAATCTTGTCGCCGTACATTCTGGTGTTCAGATCAGGGCAGGGGTTTGCTTAAGGTTGCACAACTTACTGAGAGCAGGACAGGGACCAGAACATAGGTCTCCTGATGGACACCCCAGCACTGGTACCACCCTGAGACTGGGCCATCCTAGGGGGGAGGCAGGTGGCTCTTCCTTGCATGTCCACATTCACCTTCCCAGTCCTTGGAATTCTGCTGAAGCAAACAATAAGCAATGTCCAGACAGCTCCAAGATGTGTGGCTTGTCCTCCCTGGGATGGCCTGTCCTTTCCCAACTCACCCCACAGCCCATCTGCCCTGTGACCTTCTACTGCCCACCTCGGGTGCCCTCCTGCCACACCCACTCATGGGCAGACAGTGCTAGGGTACCTCCTTCACCCCTCAGGTCCTGCTCCCCTGGCATGATCTTGAAGACCCAGGCAGAGCCCCCTCCCACGGCTGTCCATCAATAATCAGACATCTGCAGGCAAGAGAGCCAGCCCGCCCTGCTGTGGGCACTGAAGCATGGAGAAGGACGGGGCAGGGCTGAGCGGGAGGCAGACTAATCTGCGGGAGCCACTACAGTGATGAATCAGACCAGTGCTCGCCTGGTCCCGGGGTCAGCAGGGACACTGTGGAGAGAGCCATGTGTGAGAGGAGCTCAGGGTCAGAGTGGGTCAGCAGAGCCTGGGAAAGGAGAGCTCCTGTCGAGGGCCAGGGGGACCTGGGGACAGCTTCAAGTTTATGGTGACCCTGAAAACAGGTTTTTGAAGGTTGGCTAGAGTGTTGGCAGCTAGAACTGGTGGAAGGCTCTCTGTACACAGAGGTTTGAAAACAGGGATGCTTGGGGACACTTGGGGCACATGTGACATCTGGAGAGTAGAAGCAGAGGTGGGGGGATGTGCCCTCTGAATATAGAGGGCCCTCTATTGAGCAAAACAGCAGCGATCTTCGTCAGAAGAGGCCATTGGCTACTGATTGCTGCTGCTGTCGTCTCAGAAAGGAGGATGGGAAGGTCACTGGGCCCTCGCTGGGATTTCAGACACGCTTCTCAGCCACCCGAATGCAGTTCTGCCCTCAGGAGCTGCTAGAATATACAGGCTAGGGAAAGTGGATCAAACGGGGTTTCGTTTATATGGCGATGCAGAGGCCATCATCCATGCAAGGTGAAGTAGCTGTTGGGTGCAGCTGCTTTGGGGTCCCACCAGGTTCCTGAGAGAAACTTCCTCACCCACCACCCACACTCTGTAAGTGAGCCAGGCAAATTCACTGTCTCCCCTGGGTAAACTGTGGTGGAATTGCCCTTGGGTTTGTCATTGAGACCTTGCGAGGAGTCTCTCCAAGAAAGGCAAATCTTGACAGCAGAAAGAGCAGCAGAGATCCTGGCAGACCTGCGTGGGCATCCTGTGGATGGAAGAACCCTTAGTAGGTGCTCAGTTAATAGGTGGTGACTGAACCTGAAAAGGTGAGGTTTGTCCAAGGTCCCACATTCAGAAGATCTATCGGGACCAAGACCCAGTCAGCTTGCTCCTCACCAGCAGGTACCTCCTGATGCATCCGGCAAGGGAGACATCAGTGTAGAAGCCCCTGCGTACTGGAGACTACAATATCCGTGGGGGAAGTTGGAGTCAATGCTTCTCCAGCAGCGAGCAGGGTGCACGTGGGACCTCTGTCAGCACACGGTAGATAGGAGCTCTTGAGAAGGAGAAAGGCTTGGCCTGGTCTGGTTTGGGCCCCAGAAGGCACATCCTGGGAGAGATGAGGATGGGGGCTTCCAGCTGAACTCTCAGATGGGAAGTCTCCCTGATCCCCAGACAACAGATGGACTAGAGAGAGAAAAGAGAGAGAAAGTGAGACGGCATACACTCTCAGTTTGATCGGGGAGGCAGTCCTAGGGGAGCTCAGTCCGATGGAGGCAATGACTGCCACTGACTGTACAGGGCCCTGGGACACAGGGAGGCCTCCAGGAGTAAAGAGAACTATGGAGTAAAGAGGTGTATTGTTTGTCTCTCAAATGCCTAGTGTAGGTGTGGCCCATGATGACTTCTTCGGGACAGGATCCCTTTCTCAGGGTCCAGGGGGTTGGTGATGTTGATGTAACACTGGTTCTGATGATTTCTGCAGGCAGAGGAACCCCCCCCCCCCCCCCCCCCCCCCCCCCCGGCCAGAACCAAGGCCTAGATGATACCAAGGTTCTTGACTTGTACAAGTCATACAGCAAGTGACCGCCAGGGGGCAGTCTGAGACGGCATCATTCTAAATAGCTTTCGCGTTCCTTTTCCGCGCTGGGCCCATGGACACAGAAAGCACCACGCTGGCAACTCTGACCCAGCCAGGGCTCAACGTTGTGCACACACTGCAACCTGAACTTGGTGCCTGGTGAGGGGGAGGGGCTGGAGCATTGTCCCCGTTCTCACCACTGGGCCCCGAGGTTTGCCATGGAGTTGTGTCTGTTCCAGGACTGTGCCACCTCTCCTGAGCCTCAACTACAAGGTTGCATCCACCCTGAAGGACCTCTCCATGTAGACCACAATCCCTTAGTCTGAGATCTTCATGGTCCTGAGCCCAGTGTACAGATGTGGAGACTGAGAGTCAAGAAAAGGACTAGAGCTAGGTAGAAGAGCTAGGACTTGAACCCACAGTCATAGGCCCTTCTGATCCAGGACACTCACGGGGTGATGGCTAAGTGCTAAACATTTGGAGACACACTTGGCTTGAGAGCCCCAGGGGTCTTTCTGAGGAGACAGGGAAAGTAACAGTCTAGACAGAGTCAGGTGACCGAGTCTTCCTCAGACACCCACGTGGGCTAAGTGTAACAAGAGTTCCCAGTCGGACAGGAGAGGGGCGGTAGAACCCTCAGGGAGCCCCCAGTCTGATGGAAGAAACATGGCAGACTGTGCTGAGACCCTGTCCTGAGTACTGGGGACATTGGCACCGGGCTACCCAGCCTAGAAGCTCACAGGCGTAGTGACACCTAGTCGTGAGGATGGCCCTTCAAATTGAGGAGCCCATTAGTAATGTCCACTACTCCATGGGCAGTGGTGGCACACACCTTCAACCCAGCACTCGGGAAGCAGAGGCAGGTGGATCTCTGTGAGTTCAAGGCCAGACTGGTCTACAGAGCGAGTTCCAGGACAGCCGGGGCTACACAGGGAAACCCTGTCTTGAAAAATGAAAAGAAAAGAAAAGAAAAGAAGAGAAGAGAAGAGAAGAGAAGAGAAGAGAAAAGAAAAGAAAAGAAAAGAAAAGAACACCACCATTAAGCTACACCCAGCCCAGCTCCCCTTTGTCATGGCACCTAGGGTGATTCCAAACCTGGAAGCTCCTGGGTCCTCTGGGACCAGCGTTGCCCTCGCTATTCCTGCCTCTGGGTATTTGCACAGCTGTGCATTCCCCCTCTGTCAGGCCACGCCACACACGCCTGTCCTTTGGGTCCTGCCCATCCTGCTCCCTCACCTTCCTCTCTATTCTTCAGTCTTCCTATAAGACGCTCACCACCCACACAGCAAAGAGCACACAGGCACAAGCTGGCAGTCTTGGAGGTTGAGGCTGGCGTTAGCAAACTATGGCACGCACCCTGCTTCTGCAAACGAAACTTTATTTAAACACATGCGTGCTTATTCATTCACCCGTTTTCTTTAGCTGTCTGCTTTCTCACAGGGGAGGGTGCGGCAGCCACGGTGTGACCCTCAAAGCTGAGAATGGAAATGTCTGCCAGTATCTGGTCAAGACTGGCTGAGGGGGCAGATAGCAAATCACTGGGATAGATAAGCTGGCAGCTCCTGAGAAGTGCCAGGAGGTGCAGAACAGGGGGCGGGGATTGAGACTGTGGCTGAGACATTTCTCATCCCACCTCTTCCCCGCCAGGTGCCAGAGCATGTCGACCTGGGCAGAAGGTGGGCAGAACACATGGCTTTGCCTCTGTGAAGGTCAGGCTGGGTCTGGGCTCTTTTCCCCAGCTGTGGTTCATGCCCGGCTAGTGGAAGGGAAGGTCCCGTTGACATCCGTCCTTTGGGAGTTGACTGTGTGCTACATAGACACAGTGACTCTTTTCTGGGCGCTCATGGGAGATTATAGAGAGCTGCCCGAGCAGAAGCCCAAATCAGGAGTCAGATCCATGGGGCCCATCCTCCCTCTCCTCCTCACGTGCCTTCCTTCCAACCACTGATGATCGTCCCCTCGTGGTCCAGGAGCGGGACATGCACCCCTTTTATAGACGGGCTAGCAGAGGTTCTGTGGTGTTTGATGAATTGGCCAAGCCTTTGGTCCATGTCTGCAGGCAAAGCTCTCATGGTCGTGGGAAAACCCCCCGATGGTATTTAGGACAATGGGTTCTAGCCCAAGACTTATTCGGGCAAGTCTGTCCCCGCTGGGCCTCAGTGTGGTCGTCAGGAATCAAGAGGGCTGGGTAACTGCACCTGGAAGATCCGCCAGCCGCACACGCTACGGCTCGCCTCTTCCCTTTTCAGGCCTCAGTTTGTCTCTGTAAAATGGGGAAACACATGCTGGTCCTCCCACACTCTTGCAGCTGGTCCCAGTCCAGGGAGATCACAGATGGGAAAGAGCTCAGCGCTCAGGGGAAGAAAAGAATTCTATAAACCTAGGGGGTTATTATGTTGCTGATTTGGGAGCAAGCACGGGCTAGCACCCAGAGGCTGACAAAATTTAGTCTAGCCAGTAGAGGGCACTATGGGGAAGCTGAGTGGATACCGAACTGGAATCCCTTTGGTCCTCGGTAGATCAGCCCAGACAGATATCAAGCCTGCAGTGGGGGCATGAAGGCATGGTTGTGAAACACAGGGGACCCAAGATGCCTCAGTATAGTGGTAGGGACTGGGCAGGGTAAGAACATGGAGCAAATTAGCCTTAACAGTGACGTGGGGGCTTAGGGTGGACACTAGACAGGCAGAATGACTCTCTTGCTGGGGAGCCCAGGGAAAGGTAAGGAGAGATGTCTAGGCTGAAGCCTAGGTCAGAGGTCAGGGCTGGAGAGCCTTCAAGAGCATGGAGAAGCGGCACCTTCAGGTTCCAGGATCAAGCTGTTCTACCTGGGGACAAGTTCCTCTCCTTCTCAAGGTGTCTAGTCCTTCCCCAAAAAGGAGAAACATCGCCGGGCGATGGTGGCACACGCCTTTAATCCCAACACTTGAGAGGCAGAAGCAGGAGAATTTCTGTGAGTTTGAGAAACTTGTTCTGGTCTACAAAACAAGTTCCAGGACAGGCAGGGCTACACGGAGAAACCCTGTCTTGAAAAACTAACAACAAAAAAGAAACCTCGTGGCTTCCCTTCCCAGAGCTTCTATGGGCTGGGTGACCAAACACTGAGTGACAGACAGCTCTTAGAGACGGGAGGGACTCTGCAAACCCACCATGCCAACATGGGCTGGGTGATGTTCTAAATGCTGGTAGTGGGCCCTACCCACTCTTGCCCAGCCCTGTATAGAGCCAGAGCCCCGGGTAAGGGGTATCCCACCCAGCACAGGGAGGGAGCAAGGGGGCCAGGGTGGGCCTTGTGGGGGGCACCAGGACATGGGTGACAGCTGACGACTCTTCCAGGGGGTGAGACAGTGGGCATCGGTATCGTGTACTGGGAAGAGCTTCCTATGGGTTCCCCTTTCTACCCATGCTACGCGGGAATGGCACTGTGCTGAAGGCACAATGGAGGGAGGCAGAGACTGAGGTTCAGAGAAGGGATGCCCAGGCTGGTAGGAGATGGGGAGGAAAAGGATTTGAAGGAAGAGAGGAACCAGCCCGTCCCACCCAGCCAACCACCCAGCACCCTCCTCTCTGAGACACCCCCCCATCTGGGCATCAGTTTCCTTATCTGTGAAATGGAAAGGTACCCCTTGAGTTACAGGCCTTCAAAGATTCCACTGAATGGCCTGATCTTCAAAGGGTCCAAATGGCCCCTAGCATCTCTGGTAAGCCTCTCCAACTCACAGAGGCCTGGAGCTGGCTATGTATGTCCCTGCAGCCGCTAGGCCTTTTGTGTAGAAGACCAGTTTATGAGGAACCCCCTCCCCGAAACAAACAGAGCCCAGCTGGCCTCCCCTCCCCAACCCTGCCCAGTCTTACCCACTCCTGCCTTTCCAGTCCTGGTTAGAGATGGGTAGGAAGGGAGCCAGAACTCTGGGAAAGTGTTTTCCCAGCCCAGGTGTGGAAGAGGGTAGCAAGGTTAGGGTGGGCCTTATGGGAACCCCAGGAAATTCAAGGGACTGATGGCTGGACCAAGAAGGTGAGTCATCAGGAATCATCCACTGGGAGGCAGGTTAGATAAGCTAATTCCAGAAATTTCCCTATGTCTAGTGAAGGGCAGAAGTCCTTCTGGGAGAGTGACCTAGAAGGTGGCCTACAAGGTTTCTCAGTTGGGCTTGAGACCTCTGGGAAGGACAGAAGCCAGTTTGGGGAGGGGCTTAGACTGGGGAGGCTCTGTCTGAGGTTGGAGGCACCGACAAGGTCCAGCATTGGAAACGGGGAAGCCAGAAGTGCCAGAGAGCAGAGCAGGGCCTACACAGAAACACACAGAGGGCTGGTTAGAGAACACAATAAGACATGAAAATCCCAGGGCCTGGAGAGATGGCTCAGTGGTTGGGAACACTGACTTGCTCTGGCAGCAACCCTGAGTGTGGGGCCCAGCACTCTCTCAGCAGCTCAACCATCTGCAACTCCAGGCCCAGAGGATCTTACACCCTTCTCGGCCTCCTTGAGCACCGGGCACACACATGGTGCCCGTGCAAGCAAAACACCCATTCAGATAAAGCAAATTAATTAATAAAAACTTTTAATTACAATTCTTGCTGGGTGTGGTGGCATAGATCTGTAATCCCAGCACTTCAGAGGCAGAATTACTGCAATTCCAAGGCCAGCCTCATCCACGTAGAGAATTCTAGATCAGCTAGGGCTTCATAGTGAGACCCTGGCTCAATAAATAAATGAGTAAACGAACAAATGCCCCGGTGGCAGCTGGGCTGCCTACTCAGAGCCCAAGTGCTGCCAACCAACCCTGTGTAAGGACCTGGGTTCCATCTCCAGTACTGAGGGATAAACACACAGGACTCTGGACCCACAGAGGGAGAGCTCATCCCCATCTCCCCCCCCCATCTCCCACCAACCACCTCCAGCCCCTACCTCCCACTCCCCCCATCTCCCACCCCACATCTCCCACCCCAGCTCCACCTCCCAACCCCACTTCCCACCCCACCTCCCATCCCCACCTTCCACCCCTACCCCTACTTCCCTCTTCCACCCCTACCCCTCATCTCCCACCCTCACCCCTATCTTTCATCCCCAGCCCCATCTCTCATCCCCCACATCCCACCCCCCAAGCTACAAGGAAGGCTCTTCTGAGGACCACTGTGCAGATGGTTAAACGGGGGCTCTGAGAGCCGGGGGCTGGAATCTAAGTGGAGTTCTGTATCAGGAAGTGGGCAGGGAGAGCAAAAGAGAAAGGGTCCTCTTGGGACCTAGTGCTTCATAGACATTTCAGGCCTTTGCTGGGTCAGGGTGGGTCAGGACTGAGCCAGGTACAGAGGGTCCTAGAGGGCTGGGGTGGCAGTTCAGCTGTGTCAACATGACTGAGGAGGAGGGAGCTGTGACTTTGGGGATAGTCAGGTCCTATTCCTCTACCTTGGGAATCCTCAGGAAGGCTAGCCTCTCTGTATCTCCCTAGCCCTAATTGGGGGACCTGCAGGGCTCCCAGGAAAGCCCTTTTGGGAGATCTGATCTTCTAGTGCTATGTTCAAAACTTCCCAGGGGCCGGGTGGTGGTGGAGCATGCCTTTAATCCCAGTACTTGGGAGACAGAGGCAGGTGGATCTCTGTGAGTTTGAGGCCAGCCTGGTCTACAAGAGCTAGTTCCAGGACAGGCTCCAAAGATACAGAGAAACCCTGTCTTTTAAAAAAAAAAAATTTCAAAGGAAACGCCCAAGTGCTGGGATTAAAGGCATACACCACACATCAGGCAACACTCAGTTTTTATTGTTTACTCTAGCAGGGGGCGGGGCCTAGTAAATCTGGTTAGTTTCAGGGACTTCCTGAGGCTATTTTGAGTTGTTTACTTTGCTGTTTAAAGAGCTTCCCTCCAGTTTCAATCTCTGCAGAAGTAGCTATGGAACATCTGGGACCACCTGTGCTGAGTTAGACTCCGTTATGCATTCTGGGCTGCAGGGAGGTTCAGGTAGATCATTCATTAATGATCTACCTGCCACCTATGCGTGTGCCCCCACTCCCACCCCCACCAGTGAGGGACTTCACCCGGCACTGTGCTTTGGAAGGCTGCCGTGCTGGGGGAGGGCAGCGGGTGGAGAGGAGATAGAAGCAGAAGCCAGGAGGCCATGGATTCAGAGCCTCAGCAACGCTCCAGCTGGGGTACAGCCTGCGACCTGGAGCCCACAGTGGCTGCCTTCTCCTTTTGAAGTCTATTTCCTCCCTAGTGTCTGGTGGTTTTTGCACCAGGCGTGGTCAGTGTCTTCAGAGGCCAGGGGAGGGCATAATATCCCCTGGGGCTGAAGTTACTGACCACTGCGAGCTTCCATGTAGGTGCTGGGACCCGAGCCTGAGCGCTCTGTAAGAGCAGTCAGCGCTCTGAACGTTTGGGCCATCTCTTCAGCCCGGAAGTTCATTCTCAACTGTCGGAGCCTCTGCTTCTTTCATCGCCCCTCGCTATCGCCTCCGCGTCCACTGTCCCACAATCTCGACCCCCGGTTGGGGCCCAGGGGCCCCCTGAGCACCTATACCTCCCACCTCTTCCTCCTGGGTCCCCAGTCCAGGCTTATGCCCCCCAGGGGTGATGCTGCAGATGAACAGAAAACACCTTTCTGAGTAAGAGACACAAGACGCGCAGAGATTCAGAGACGTTGAACTAAGAAGGGCGATGGGACTGGGGACATAGCCCGACTGGTAGAGTGATTATGTAGAATGCAGAAGGTTCCGGGTTCAGTCCCCAACCCTGTACATTCCAGACCTGGTGTTGCACACCCGCAACCCCAGAGTTTAGGAGGTGGAGGCAGAAAGATCAAAAGTTCAAGGTCATATATGACAGTGTAGCAAGTTGGGTCTAGCCTGGGATACTCGAGACCCTAGCTCAAAACTAACTAAATAAGTAATAAGCAGGCTGTTGAAATGGCTTGACGGGTAAAGGTACTGGAACGTGCTAAGGCGGAAGAAAACAGACCCCACAAAGTGGTCCTCTGACCTCCACGCCAGTGTCATGGCATGTGCCCCGCCCCCATCATATACATGATGCTAATTAAGAGAGAGAGTTGGTGGCGGCCAAGTGAGTTACCATCCTCTCTGTCTCAGCTCTTGAGCCTGAAGGACCTCCCATGCTCTTATGCTCAGGGAAAGTTTGCAGCTTCTGTTATTGGACCGTCTCTCACCCCCTCACTTCTCAGGGGAGACGACCAAGCCCAGAGAAGGCGTGGCTCTGTCCAAGGTCACACAGCAGTCCTCTTCTGTCAGACGCTGCTGGGCTGGCGCCACCCCAGGGTGGGTCCCCCGGGGCAGCCTCCATTGTGCGCTCTCCAAGCAGGAAACCGCTGCGCTCAGCAACCTGAGCAGCAGAGATGGGGAACGAGTTTGGCTACGTGACTGGCAGGCCCTGAAGGCTGAGCCAGGCCTGAGTCTGGAAAACAACCTGTTGGAGCGGACTTGGGCGGAGGCCTCCGTGCTTGGAGAAAGGCGTGGCTGAGGGCGGCCTTTCCCCAGACAAGGCTGGGAGGCTTACTGTAGGCCTGAGCTGCAGGGCTCTGGGGAGAAGCAGGGAGCGTGGGTGAGCAATGAAGTCAGTGGGCGCAAGTAACCCTGGGGTGACCCCTATAGGATCCTGATTTTCATAAGTCCTGGTTTGTGGGGAGGAAGGAAGGCAAAGCTATGCCTGTGGGTTGCTGGGTTCCTTGGTGACTTCGGGGATCCTGGTCCAAAGTACAGGGGCCGAGCGTCGGTAAGGTTTCTTTGCCGTGGAACTAAGAGCAAGGTGGAGGCCCTCTAGGGTCTCGCTGCCCTTGTCAGCCTTTCCGCTGTTCTCTGGCTGACTCACAGCCAGGAAACCATCTTTGAAAAGGCCCGGAAGGGGGCTGGAGAGATGGCGTAGCAGTTCAGAGCACTGGCTGCTCTTCTAGAGGACCCAGGTTCAATTCCCAGCACCCACATGGCAGCTCACAACCGTCTGTAACTCCAGTTCCAGGGGATCTGACACCCTCACACAGACAGACATGCAGGCAAAACACCAATGCTAGAAAATAAAAATAAATTTATTAATAAATAAAAAAAGAAAAGAAAAAAAAAGTCAGAGACCACAGAGAAAGCATAGGACGCAAGAACTACCAGAGGGCAAAAGGTGACAGGAAAAGGGAAGCCTAGGGGCCAGAAGCCAGTTGTAGGAGGGGAGACTCAGGTAAGGAACGAGATCCTATTTAGGCATCGGCATGGGACCAGGGAAAGACAAAGCCGGGTTTGATCCATGTAAGTGCAGGCACAGAGGGGCCTTGCTTGGGCTCCCTACGCTTCCCTCCTGCAGCTGTGGAGCTAAGCACACCTTGTCCCTGATGATTTGCCAACCTCCACCTGTTGATTATGCACAAAGACAAGGGGAGGGTGGAACTGGGTCAGAACCTAGGAGACCTCCCACCTCTTTCCCTGAACACACCCCAGCACTGACTGCCCCTGGCAAAGGGTCCCCTGAACCTGGCACAGGGCACAGCTATAAGGCTGCAGCCACACTCCGTAACCATGCACTGGGAAGACGTCGGCACCAACATCTCCTGCTTCACCTGGGTCTCCCTTGACTCCCCAGTTTCTTCTCTAAAATAGGTCCTATGGGTGCTGCCTCAAGGGACTAAGGGCAGGAATTAGCGAGTCTGGTGCAGGGGCGTGGCGTATCATAAGTACGTCTGACAGCCAGAAGATACTACTTACTCTGAGCAAGTCCTAAGGGGCAGATGCACCCTTTTCCTCATGCAGAAGGAGGAAACTTAGGTGCTGATTCTCAACCTGTGGGTCACGACCCCTTTGGGAGTTGACTTACCCTGACACGGGGTGACATCCGAGACAGCATGCATATCATATATATGCGTTTCAACTCATAACAAAATTGCAGTTTTGAAGCAGAAGTAAAATAACTTTATGGTTAGGAGGTCACTGTGACATGAGGAACTGTATTAAAGGGTCACAGTATTAGGAAGGTTGAGAACCGCTGGGTTAAAGGGACTCAGGGTTACCCTGTGATTTTTAGTCCCAAGCCTGGTGTCTTAGTTAGGGTTACTATTTCTGTGATGAAGTGTCCTGATCAAAGAAAACTGGGGGGGGGGGGCAAAGCAACCTGGGGGTCAATTTATTTTACTCGCCCTTCGTCATCAAAAGCAATGAGGGCAGAAACACAATCAGGACAGGAGCCTGGCAGCAGGAGCTGATGCAGAGGCCATGAGGGATGCAGCTTACTGGTTTGCTCTCCATGACTTGCTCAGCCTGCTTTCTTGTAGAACCCAGGACCACAAGCTCAGGGATGGCACCAACCACAGTGGGCCGGGCCCTCCTCCATCAATCACTAATAAAAAAGGTTCTGCAGTCAGATCTTACAGAGGCATTTTGAGGTTTGTTCCTTCCTCTCAGATACCTCTAGCTTGTGTCAAGTTGACATGAAACTAGCCAGCAACCAGGATTGTCTGCACTGTGGGAATGGGCAGGTGGGTAGAAACAGGATATGGCAGCCTCTGGAGCTCACTTCTCCCATCTCTTCTGGCCTTGCCCCTCGTCTGACCCTCACCAGAGGTGGGAACCAAGAAGAATCAGCTGACATTCTTTTTTTTTTTTTGGTTTTTTTTTAATATTTATTTATTTATTATGTATACAATATTCTGTCTGTGTGTATGCCTGCAGGCCAGAAGAGGGCACCAGACCCCATTAAAGATGGTTGTGAGCCACCATGTGATTGCTGGGAATTGAACTCAGGACCTTTGGAAGAGCAGGCAATGCTCTTAACCTCTGAGCCATCTCTCCAGCCCTTTTTTTGGTTTTTTTGAGACAGGGTTTCTCGGTGGCTTTGGAGCCTGTCCTAGAACTCACTCTGTGGCCCAGGCTGGCCTCGAAGTCACAGAGATCTGCCTGCCTCTGCCTCCCGAGTGCTGGGATTAAAGGCGTGCACCACCACCGCCTGGCTCAGCTGACACTCTTGATCCCACAACCATCCTGGGTATCCCTCTAGGGTCTAACCTGGTCCTTCCTGCCCAGTGATACTCCACTTTGCCCCGCTGATGCTTGGATGAAAATCTACCAATCCACTTCTACATGCCTCATACCCCAGGGGTGTCGTGGCTCTGCCACCCTGCCCTGCATGGGAACTGCACACCCTCCCTCCTACATCCAGTGGGTCTCCAGTGGACCCACTCAGTTCCCCTCTGGTGTCTACGCACAGCAAAGCAGTGCCTTGACTTCCAGCTGGAACCCGGCAGAAGGCAGCCAGCCTGTCCTGGCACACCTGGCCAGGTGAGAAGGCAATGAAGCCAGGAGCCAGCTCATCGCTTGGGTGTAAACAGCAGGGAAGTGGGAAGTTGGCAGCTGCCTCCTCAGGTCCTTTCCCCAGCCCCCTCCCTGGAGCCCCACCCTGGGGACAGAGGGTGTCCCAACTTGTTGGAGAAGTTTCCATCCCACACCTGTACCCACACTGGGTGTGAGGGGGAGGGGTTGTGGACAAGGTCTTCAGATTGTCTTTGTATTCTAGACCTCCAGTTGGTCTGTGCTTGGGTGGCCCCCCATCTCCCTCAGACCTAGAAGCCTTGGGCTACTTGTTCCAGGCCTCACCTCTAGACAGAACTAGGGCATTATGGGAGCTGGAGCATGCCCTAAAGGGGCCTCCAGTTCCTAGTTCCCACCATCTGAGAGATCTGGAAGGAAAAAGAAAATAAGATTACAAGGCATTTGACCCAGCTCCCTGGTCCCTGCTTTTAGAAATGGGGAGACTGAGGCCGAGGAGACTAAGAACTTGCCTGTCATGGTCTGTCTCAGAGTATACTTTGTTTTGGGTTTCGAGATTGTTTCTTTGTCTGTTGAGACAGGGTCTCTCTATGTAGTTCTGGCTGTCCTGGAATTTGCTATGTAGACCAGGCTGGTCTAGAACTCACAAAGATCCGCCTGTCTCTGTCTCAAATGCTGGGAGTAAAAGTGTGCACCAATACGCCTGGTTTATATTTTGTTTTTTGTTGGTTTGTTTTTGTTTTTAATTATTTATTTTTATTTTATGTGCATTGGTGCTTTGACTGTATGCATGTCTGTAGTGAGGGTGTCAGATCCCCTGGAACTGAAGTTACAAACTGAGCCACCATGTGGGTGCTGAGAAATGAACCCCGGGACCTCTGGAAGAGCAACCAGCGCTATCAACCTCTGAGCCATCTCTCCATCCCCCTGTACTTTGTTTTTTAGGAAAGACTTTTTAGTGTATGTGTGTGTTGCCACATTTGTACACAGGGCCAGTGGAGATTAGGTCCCTGAAGCTGGCGTTATAGATGGCTGTGAGCTTCCTGAAGGGAGTTCTGGGAACCAAACTTGGGTCAAGTGCCGAGCCATCTCTCTAACCCCAGTCAAGGGAAAGGCTCAGAGAGGGCAACTGACCTGGCCAAGACCACACAGCCAGGAAGGAGCTCAAATGGGAACTGAGCCAGGCCAGTTTGAACCCTGAATCCAGACCTACCTACTGAGGCTAGAGCAAGACACGCACAAGCACACGCACCCACCCTCCTGCTAGAGTGCCACCCACACACGCGTCCACACCTACCCGTTCAGGGGCACACTGAGTACCCAGCCTGCCCATATCATGCAGTCCCATGTCATAGGTGCTCCCTCTGCCATCTCCAGGAGGTGCACAAACTTCCTTCTATGTCTTCATGCCACCGCCCCCTCCTCCACGCCTGTGGAAGGCAGGACAGTACATGCCCTCCTCCACCCCCGACAGTCTGTACCCTCTCTGCCTCTCTGGGCCCCAGCAGCTCCCTGGGATGTTTTGGAGAGACTGAAGAACCACAAGACATCGGTTCTGGAGGGCCTCCTGGCATGCAGAGGTGGGGCGCAGGCCAGAAACAGTAGCCTTCCCTCTGAGCCTGGGCGGTGTCAGTTACTGGTTCCTTGCAGGGCAATTTCAAGATATGGGGCCCGCTCTCTGCTATGTTTCCTGGCACAGTCTTTGGGAAGTTAAGGGAAAGTGCAGGTCACTCGCCTCTCTACTAATAAGAGATCTATGATGGCACCGTTCCACACCTGACATGCAATGTTTCTTCACAGGACCTCAGCTCCCAGTCTGTGCAGCCCAGGCCTGCATGGGGAACCATTGGAGTCAGGCCCCTAGACCAGGACCAGGAGGAGCAAGACTTGTTCTCCTGAGCTACCCCCGCTTGCCTGTCTACCAATAAGAGGTCTATGACCGCAGAGGCCAGCACAGTTCCACACTTGACATGTAGTATTTAGTCACAGAAATGCTGGGCAATGCTGGGCTCTCATGTATCTCAGGTACCAACATTGTTCCCATTTTCCAGAGCTGAGAATTAAGACGCTGGCCTGAGGCATGCAAGTCTTGGCATAAACAGTTATTTTGATATTTGTTGAAAAAAAATGAAGCTGCAAGGAACGGTGGGGCGCAAGCCTTTCCAAGGACAAACCTCAGGATTTGAACTCAGGTCCACACTTCCTTTGTAACCACGGAGCAAGCCTGCCTACCTGCCTGGGGCCCGCCCCTCCCCAGAACCTGGGTAAAAGCCAGAAGGGTCCCCTGAGTGGGAGCCATCCCTGCCAACAGAAGTAGTGTTGTAGATTGCCACGTCACGCAAAGCCACTGCAGGACCATAAAGCACCAAGACAAAACCAAGACTGTGCCACGTCACATGTGAACACAGTGAGAAAAAGAAGGCATTGTAAACCTCGGGAGGACCCAGTATCCTCTCTCCTGGCCGGATGAGTGACAGCAGCTTTAGCTTTGCTTCCTGTCTCTTCCTTTTAGATCAAAATCTCTAAGATCCCCCTCACAGTCACCTCCGGTCTGTGGCGACACCTGACCCAGAGCAAAGCCACACTTCCTAACACCCCCAAAAGCACTCAGCACAAACCAAGGTCACCTCGGGACCTTTCAAAGACCCTACCCCGTACTCCGACACCACACATTTTCCAGGTGTGCGTACCCCGAGTTTCAAGCAGCGGTAAAGCCTGCTGCGTCCTGTGGCTGGAGGTCTTGGACACAGTCCTCATGACAAAACAAGGCCTGTTTTGTTCAGCCTATTTTGTTGATGTTTTTGGAGCTGGGAGCCAGCGAAGCGTCAGTCTCCCGTGAAGCATGACAAGCTGGAGAGGAGCCTTAATCTCTGCTGCTGCCAGGGGGCCTGTTTCCAGGATCTCAGGTAGGAGGCTGGCCCCACAGCGCTTGCCTGTCCCTGGCCACCAAAGACCAACTGTGAGATGTGACGCCCCTGCCAGTCCCCATGGCAGCTCCCCATCCCCTGAAGGCATCCAATACCTGTCAGGCCAGAGGCAGGGAAGGAGCACAAGCTTGGGAGTCTGGAGACTTGGTTCTGTTTTGAGGCTACCTCTCTTTGTTTTACGATCTGCACGTTTGCGGGGGCAGTGATGGCACATGCCTTTAATCCCAGCACTAAGGAGGAAGAGGCAGGTGGATCTCTGTGGGTTGGAGGTCAGTCTGGTCTACAGAATAAGTTCCAGGACAGGTTCCAAAGCTACAGAGAAATCCTGTCTCAAAAAAACAAACAAATCAAAACAAAACAAAACCAAAAAAAGACAATCTGCACCTTAGTTTTTCTGTCTGGAAAATGGGCAGGGCAGGGCTAAGTGGGATAAATGATTGACAGCTCTCCGACTTGGTTCTATCACCTGGCTCCTCTCCGCCACTTTATACCTTGGAGTAGGCAGGTCTCCCCTTCTCCACACTAACTCTGTGAAGGTTAGCCCGTTACACTGGGCTGAACTGAAGAACAGACCAGGGTTCAGGTGGGCCTCAGACGTCCTCAGTCACTAGACTCCTGGCTGGAAAAGCAGTATGGCTGAGATCGTTGCTAAGAGCTCAGGGTTCAGGGCTGCGTCCTTCCACCCTGTCTCTCCTTGTTCCTAGATCAGGGCCCATGTCCAAGGCAAACAGGACAGAGCGGAGGTGCCACAGGAAGGCCCGGCAGAGCCTCGGGGCTCATTGCAGGATGAGGAGACACGATGGTGGGGGTGGTAAAGGAACCTCTCTGTAGGTTCTTTCACCTCTAAATCCTGCTCTCTGCAGCAGGGGGATGTGGCCTCCTCTGCTCTGCCCTGGGCGAGAGGGAAGGAAGGACTTTAGCTGCGGGACTGAGGGGCGAGCCAAAGACTATAACCTTTCCTGATCAAGGGCGCTAGCTGGCTTTCCTTGGAACACAGGATCCTCTGCTAGCTCCGGTCTAGAGGAAGAAGTGGGATTCCTAAAGCTTCCTAAAGGGCGGGGTGGGCGCAGACCACCCCATCTCCCCTCCCACTGGGAGGGAGGGAAATGCGCCTTCTGTTCGCCCTGCCCCCCGCCCCCCGTCCCCCCAACCCCCCATGCTTTGACAAACACTCTTTCCTTTACCTGGGCTGCCCTTCCCTCCCACAGCCCTGTTTGCCTGCTGCTCTTTCCTCATTCTTGCAACCTCAGCTTTAATTTGCTTCCTCCAGGAAGCTTTCTCTGATTGCAAGGTTCCTCAACCATGACCAGGATGGCTTTTAACTTCCTGCCTATTATCTTCCTGGTGTGTGTGTGTGTGTGTGTGTGTGTCGGGGGGGGGCAGGGGGGCTGTCTCAGTCACAGCTGACTTTCTCGTGCCTGTGATGACGGTAGCATCCTGTGAGCGTTTGATGATGAACCACCAGAGCGGTGGAGATAGAGGCAGAGACCTCAGGTAGCCGAGCGCAACAGGTCTCCGGCTGGGATGGCTTGTCATGATGACAATCATGGGTAGGGCTTGGAGACAGGTGCCAGAGATAGGTAGAGGCTGCATGCTGGCTGAGGCGTAACCTGGGCACAGGCAAGGGGAAACCAGTGTGAAGCTATGGCTTCAAAGGGACTTTTACTTCAAGTAACTGAGTTGTCACTGGGACCCACATTGCTGCTGAGGAGAGCTAAAATCTCAAGGTCCAGTATAATATTTTTTATATTGAGCTGGAGAGATGGCTCAGTGGTTAAGAGCATTGGTTACTCTTCCAGAGGTATCAGGCTCTATTCCCAGTACCCACATGGCAACTCATAATTGCCTGTAACTCCAGTTTCAGGGGATCTGACACCTTCACCACACAGACATACATGCAGATAAAATAGGAATGCACACTAAATAAAAATAAATAAATGTTAACAATGAAAAAGTATTTTTCTGTTTCCTTATTTTATGTTATGTGTATAGATTTTTGTCTGTATGTACATACATGAACCACATGCATGTCCGGTGCCCGTGGAGGTCAGAAGGTTTCAGACCCCCCCAGAATTGGAGTTATAGATGGTTGTCACATGGCTGTGAGGTTGAGTCCTCTGCAAGAGCCACAAGTGCTTCAAACCTCGGAGTCATCTCTCCAACCCTGCACAACTGAATCTTAACAAAATATTAAAAAAAACCTTCAGTGTGTGTGTATGTGTGTGTGTGTGTGTGTGTGTAGTGGGGGTAGGTTTCAACAAATTATCTGGGCAACTGCATCTGCCTCACACACAAAATGACAAAGTTAAATTGGGCAGTGGTGGCGCACGCCTTTAATCCCAGTACTTGGGAGGTAGAGGCAAGTGGATCTCCAAGTTAGAGGCCAGCGTGGTCTGCAGAGTGAGTTCCAGGACAGCCAGAACTACATAGAGAAACCCTGTCTTGGGGTCAGGAGGAAGCTATCTCTCTACTGCAGGCTTACCCCACACTTACCATTAACTCTTGGTGAGGATGGAGCCCTCCAGGGATGCAATTAGCGCCCCATCATAAGGCATCTTGGGGCAGGGTGTTGTAGCGCAGATGGCAGGAGGACCAGAAGTTCAGGGTCACTTCTTTTTTTTTGTCTCCAAAGCACTGAAAAGGAAGGTATATGAACCCCTCCCCCATCACCACAGGAGTGTCCGGCAAGAAGACAACTGACTCTCACCAGAGACAGGTTTCTCCCCAGAGCCAGCTGTCTGCCCACCCAACTATCATCTCGGACTCCCGGCTTCCCAAAGTTTGAGGATGTTCATAAAATGCATTTATTTATTTATTTGTTGCATACCTGTGGGTACACACGTGAAGGTCAGAGGGCGACTTTAGGGAATCGAGTCTCTCCTTCCACTGTGTGAATCCCGGGGCTCACACTAGGGCCATTTGGCTTGTCATCGGGCATATTTACCCAGAGAACCCTCCCACGGGCCCAAGTGTGAGAAATTTGTCTCTATCATTGGAGTCACCCAATCTGTGGTATTTTTGTTCCAGCAGGTTGAGTGAACACAATATCATTAGTCACTAGGAAATAGAAACCACAATGAAATTCCTGTTTACACCCACTAAAGTGGCTGCAACCGAAGGGACAGGTCATAACAAGTGTCATCAAGAACGTGGGGAAACCAGAACCCTCTGCATCACAACGGGATGCAAAGTGGGCTGCCATTTTGAACATCAACATGCGGACCTACAGGATTCAACAATTCCTCTCCCTGATGTACGACAGAGAATGGGAACGTATTCCTGTGACACTCACACACCTGCAGCACCCAGGATTCTCAAGTAGAAGAACAGAAAGTTCCAGGCTACTCTGGATGATGCTGTGAAACCCTGTCTTGACGAAAACAAGGCCTGGGGATGGATGGCCCAGAGAGTAGGAACACTCTCTCTGCACAAGCCTAAAGAACTGAGCTGCCTTCCCAGAACCTCCACAGTAGAGGGACAAAGCCAACTCCTGAGAACTGTCCCCTGGCCTCCACACACGTGCTGCATGTATGAGACAACACACACACACTGGTGCACGCATACACAAACGCAAACACTTGCACACTAAACAACTGAGCAGAACCAGTTGGGCTTGGTACACAGGTCTGTAAGAACGGACACCCAGGAGGCTAGAGGCAGGAGACCTGAGAGTTCAAACCAGGGCTAAAGAGTGAGTTCAAGGCCTCCCTGGGCCATTTGATGAGATCCTGCCTAAAATAAAAAAAAAAAGGCCAGGAATATGGCTATTACCTAGCCCTAAGTGTGATCCCAGAACCAAACAGAAATGATGAACGAAGCAGGTTGCAGGACACCAGGAGTGACCATGAAAACCTCAGGACAAGTAACTGTCCCAGCTGCTGACCTGCTGACTGCATTTCCGTGAACGTGTAGACTAGGAACTAGGAACATCCTAGAGATGGGAAGTAGACAGAGGGTCTCAGGAGCTAGGCAGGTGTTCCACACCCTCCCCCTCAGCTATGACACTGGGCTGGTGTCTTTAAAAGGTAAATATTGAAGCCTGAGAGACAGTCCCTAGCATCTGTCCATCCTCCTGCATAGTATGTTCTGCCTCGGGGCCTTTGAAACTGCTCTTCCCGGAATATTCTTTCCTCCAGCGGTCACACGGAAGCCTCCTCATTTCAGGGGAATGCGCTTCTGACGTCACCCCCTGACACATGAGGCTCCCTGTACCTTGTCACAAATCTCCTGACATTTTTTTTTTGCACCTGTATGTGTGTGGTGTGCATGCATAGACAAGTTCAGACATCCATGTGTGCAAATGCTTATGAATGTGTAGTTTGTGTGTGTGGAGGGGGGAATGTGGTAAGGTGTGGTCTGTATGTTTAATTTTTTTGTTTTTTTGAGACAGGTTTCTCTGTATAGCTCTAGCTATTCTGGAACTTGCTCTGTAGACCAGGCTGGCCTCCAGCTCAGGGATCCACCTGTCTCTGCCTCCCAAGTGGCGTACAGCACTACATCTGGCTTACTGAGTAGTTCTTTGTTGGCTGTGTTTGACAGTGACACCGGGTCTCTGTCCAGTCAATAGAAACAGGGAATAAATACCAGCTTAATTCCAGTGTGAGGAAAAGGCCTCTAGACAGAGCTGACGTCCCCTCTGGGGAAGCCAATAGTTGCCCGTAGTTATCTGGCACTGCTCAGAGGGAAAGTAAGAGGCCCTCAGGGCGTAGGCTAAACCAATCACTGCAGGCTCAGGGTGGGGTGGGACAAGAGGGTGGGTGGTTCAGCATTTGGAAGGTGGAGGCAGAAAGGTCAGCAGTTGAAGGTCATCTTGGGACATGTAACAAGTTCAAAGCTAACCTGGGCTACGTGTTCCTGTCTCAAAGTGGGGAGGAAGTGGCATGGATGTGGCTAAAGAGAAGTGGACAACCATCCCCTGGCCCAGCTCTGCCTGTGGTTGGACCCAACTATAAATCCTCCCCAGTTTCATTTACTAGTTATTTATTTTCTTTTTCAGCTGTCATGCTTCATTTTTAAATTTTTCCAAAAGTACATTTATTTGCTCATTTGCTTCTCTGTGTCTGTGCGATGTAGACACACATGTGAACACACGTGGAGGTCAGAGGACAGCTTAGGGGAGCTGTTGCTCTCCTTTCACCATGTGGCTCGCGGGGATCGAACTCAGGTCATCAGGCTTGGCAGCAGTCACCTTTCCCTGCTGAGCCAGCTCATCGGCCCTCCAGTGCCCTTTACGGCTGCATCTGAAGTCCCTTCCTGGGCTTCCGCACCCACCGCTCATATCTCCTGTCTTTCCTCTGGGCTGCGGTCCTCCTGTGGCATTGGGAACAGGTTGGTGACTTCAGAGCCACCAGCCAGAAGAAAATGCAGCTGCCCTGTGTGCATGTCTTCTCTGGATCCCCTAAGTCTGAGCAGCCCCTCCTCCCCAAATGCTCACACCCCCTCCTGGGTGCTATCAGCGTCTCTGGTCATCTGTCCCCAGTCCATCCTCCCCTTGTCTTCCAGGGCTCCTCACATGACATCCCACAGGCTTGAGTCTGCATCTTTCTGCCGACTTCCTAGCCTTCTCTTCAGCCTCCCTCACCCCGCCCCCTTCCCCTCCAGAGTCTGTGAGTGGCTCCAGTGGTTTGGACACCCTGGGCTCCAACTGCCCGCATGACCTCACTTTCCCCCACCACACACACATGCCTGCTGTCTCACACACAAACTCACAGACATGAACTCATCCAAGCACACAAGGACACACACAACGCACACGCAAACACGAACACACTGCCACACACAGCATACACATACATGTGCACACACATCTCTTCTAGGTTTCTTGCTAGATCTGAAGTAGCCTTGGCTCCTCATGGCCCCCCGGCAAGAGCTTGCCTACCTCATCAGGTCCCTGAGGAAGGGAGCATAAACTCACATGGGGCCAGACAGGCTGGACTTGCAGAAAGCCAGCTCATCACACAGTGCTGTCTGTACCCTGCCTGGCCTGTGCACCGAAGCCCCGAACCCCTCTTCCAATAGTCTGTATTCTACTGGGGAGCCGAGGAGACTGAGCATGTGGGCTAAGATCTCCTCACTCTCCTGAGGGACTGAGTCTCCTCTGCTCCCCACTCAGCCCTCTGCTTTCTGTAAAGGAACCAAATCCTGGCTGGGAATTGGAATCTTGGGTCCAGCCGACTCAGCCATCATCACCCTGGGAGACTCTGGCACGTGCCTCAGTTTCTTCCTCTGGAAGCCAGAATCCTGGCGCCAGTGTGGTGATGTTGCTGGCACGTAACAGGCACTGGGCAGTGATGCATAGACTCTTGCCCTCCTTCGAGCCCCCCCCCCCAATTCTGGGCCCTGGGCACCTCGGTAGCTAGTCCTCCACTCATGGCTTGTGTCCAGGAGAGCTTCCCAGTAGACTTGGGGGGTCGGAGGGAAGGGGTAACCGGCCTTCTGCCTTTTAATTTAGATTCCTGGGTTTATGGCAGGAAGCATGGCTGGGCTGACGCTGTAATTAAGGCGATTCCTGAGGCTGGAGGAGGGAGGGAGGGAGAGAGAGAGAGAGAGAGAGAAGGCTCCTTTGCCTCAGCTCTAAGGCACTGAAGCTCCATCCTGCATCCCAGAAAACCAGAGCTGGGCAACTACACGCCAAAGGTCACATAGCAACGGAAGCCCATGTGTCGCCTTCAGATACCTGCAGTCTATCCCAGAGGGGCCGGCAGTGTCCAGACTCTGAACTCAGGCCTCATCTTCACTGGCACCCCACCCAAAGTCCACACTCCTGAGGATTTAGGGTAGAGTCTGGCCAGGGATTTGCTGGGAGGGGCAGATCCCACCCAGGGTCAAGACCAGGGCAGTAGCCTAGGGTTGCTGAAGCCTGCCAACCAAGGTCTGGAGCAGTGCTGGACTCGGCTGGGCCAGGGCTGTCGGGAGACCTGGCTATCATCTCCCATCCATGGGCCCAAGAGCTGGAGCTTAGATTGTCTGCAGGTCTCTGCGTCCCCACAGTCTCTTCTTTTGCATCCTCTCTGTATGATCCACTGGAGGAGAGCAACTGTCTTCAGGGTTCTCCCCACAGAACACACGCAGGGTTTTTACCTCCTGACCCTGTGCCCCTTCTTCCTTCATCGCCCTCCCAGGCTACGTAGCCTGTTCTCTCTGGCCTTCTGGGGTCTGGGCTTGATCAGTGACTCAGGTCCATAATTCCAGCTTCCTGGAAGGCTGAGGCTGGGAGATTGAAAGTTCAAGTCCTGTCTGGGCTACCGTGTAAGAGAGATGCTGCCTGGGGAAAAAAAGAAAGAAAGAAAAGGGCCGAGTGGAAGGCAAGATGGCTCAGCAGGCAAAGGGGCTTGCCGCCAAGTCTGATGGCCTGAGTTCAATTCTCAGAACCCTCATGACAGAAGGAGAGAACTGACCTCCCAGGTTGTCCTCTGACCTCCACACAGACACTGTGGTAAGCATGTGTATATACACACAGACACACACACACACACATAAATAAATAAATAAATAAATAAGTATAATTTTATTTTCGAAACAAAGTTTGTTTCTCTCTGTAAACCAGGCTGGCCTCCAACTCAGAGATCCGCCTGCCTATGCCTTTCAAGTGCTGGGATTAAAAGAGTGCGCCACCACCGCCCTGCTTATAATTTCTTTTTAAAGAAGGCTCTGAAGATAGTTTAGTATACATGAGGTTCCAGTTTAATCTCCAGTTGTAGGTAGAGCTTTTTTTTGGGGGGGGCCTGGACCACTGGCTCCCAAATAACCACACAGAGACTTCTTAATTATAAACTTTTAAAGGTAGCATACATATTTGCATCAACACAAGCATAGACTGTGTGTTATATACAGGCTAGCCAAAGATGATTTTTCTTGTTTGTTTTATGTTTGAGTAGGTAAAGCATGCATTACATGTCTTGTAGTTTTTCTGGGGTTAGCTCTTTATGTCTGTAGCCAGGATTTTCAGGGGGTTTTCCTTGATCACACCTGGTCCTCTTCAACCTTGAACAACCCACAGCCTTTCACAAAAGCATAACCTCTTCCCTAAAGCAACACATCATTTGGCTTCCATTTTGAAGTCAAGATAGTTTTTAAAGATACAGGTTGGTTTAATGCAGCAGCCTCCGTAATCCAGCATATTTTAGCAGCTGTCACTCGTTCATAAACAGTCAAAAACTTAAAGACAACACAATAACATATAGGATATAGACTCCCCATGTATTTTTAATTCTAATGTGGCTTTTTAAAAATATTACTTTACTCCTTTTTTAAGGACTTTATTATTTTTAAACTAATTTTTTCCTATGACTGTTTATACTCTTTCTCTCTTTTTTTCTTCTAAGCTTATGCACATTTTAAAACATACTATAACCTTTGGAGAGGTTTCTTTCATCTGGAGCTGTTTTTACTGCATATCTGTAATCTTTTCCATCTGCATGAGCAAAATCTTAAATCCACCATGTGGCTTAGCACATAGTGTCCTAGTGGGGTTCACCCTGGTGGCTCAAACCTGCAGGCAGCAGCCAGGAGACACCTCTCTGGACTGCAGACTATGTGAGAAGTTGTGGGACTAGGAAACTGTGCTCAACTCTTTGTGTGTGTGTGTGTGTGTGTGTGTGTGTGTGTGTGTGTGTGTGTAGTTCGAACTTTTTCTTAAGCTTTCTCAGGTTTTATGTGAATAATCACAGTCTTACATTGGGTGCCATATATAGAGTTTTTCATTGGAACTCCTGGCTCCCAAATAACAACATAGAAACTTATTATTAATTATAAATGCTCGGCCAATAGCTTAGGCTTGTTATTAACTAGTTCTTACACCTTAAGTTAACCCATATTTCTTGTCTATGTTCTACCACATGGTGGTACCTTTTTCCAGCATGGCATGGTACTGTTTCTTCTGTGTCTTGCTGGCGACTCACCCCCCCCAAGTCTGCTTCTCTTCTTCCCAGCATTCTCTCCTTTTGGCTCTCTGCTAACCTCTTTTTCTAGCTATTGATCAGTCTGCTCTTTATTAATTCAATCAGAAGATGCTTTGACAAAGACACATCTTCACAGTGTACAGAAAGATCATTCTGTAACACCCAATTCTGCACAGAGGGACGTGGATAGAATCAGGGTCTCTATTTTCATAGTCTGATACTGGTTCTGAAATCCATTATCAAACACAAAGACAAAGAACAACCGAGGTGTGGGGGGACACAGAGCACGTGGCTCTTGCTCAGCTCCCAGTTGGCTGGAGACATTTTGACCTCAACTGTTTAGTAGTCATGAGGGGGCTTGGGTTCCTATCTGAGGGCTGAGCTATTTGGGGAGGGTAAGTGTCCACATGGGTCACTGTGGACTGGACCTGCCGTTGTAGATGGCTGAGATTCTATATAGCTGCCTAGTGGGTGGCTCAGCCTCAACCCCATGGAATGAACCCTGGGGTCTGGGTCCTGAAGCGGAGGCTGGAGGGAGTGCTAGGCATTCCACAAGCCCAAGAGAAAGGGGGCTTTGTTGCCTGAAATTGAGATACCCCCAGTCTTTTTGCATGCCCAGGCACTCTGCCAACGACAGAGATGCCCACATGGTTGGGGATGCCAAGGTCTCTGCTGGAGTGAAAGCCCACCCTGGCTTGGGTGTCTCCCATTAGCTACCCCTCCTCATATCAGAGGCCTGGACAGGTACAGCGGAAGTACAGGCCCTAGCTAGGAGCCCAAGGGAATTGGGGTGATAGTGAACACCTGCTCTCAGGGAGGGGGTGGGTTGAGGAGTGCTGACCTGCCTTGTCCTTGGTTCACAAACAGTAAACTGAGGCTCAGAGAAGGGAAGGACCGAGCACTGAGAAAAAAAACACAAGGCCAAGCTGTAGCCACCAGCCATGGGGGATGTAAGGGTTTCTGAGGAATACAGGATGAGCTTGGTTCTCTGAGAACTGTTGGGGTGTCATATCTGGAGCTGGTGATGGCCAATACCCTCTAGACTTATGAAGTTAGCTCTCAGTGTTTTGCTTTGTTTTGTTTGTTTGATTTTTGGTTTTTGAGACAGGGTTTTTCTCTAGCTTTGGGGTCTGTCCTGGAACGAGCTCTGTAGACCAGGGTGGCCTCCATCTCACAGAGATCTACCTAACTATGCCTCGCAAGTACTGGGACTAAAGGCATGTGCCGCCACCGCCTGGCTCAGTCAGTGTTTAAAAAAATTTATTAGGCCAGGTGGCACACGCCTTTAATCCCAGCACTGGGCAGAGGTACGTAGATCTCTGTGAGTTCAAGGCCAGCCTGGTCTACAGAGCTAGTTCCAGGACAGCTGTTACACAGAGAAACCCTGTCTCAAACCCAAAACAAACAAACAAACAAACAAGAGTTTATTGATGTTCTTCTGGGTAGCAGGACCCTGATACACTCCCCTACTGGCCCCTCCTCCACCATGTCCTAAGCCTGCCTGCCTCCCTCAGGTCTGTCAGAGACCTCTGCTCTCTCTGGCTCTTGACTGTCCCTTTCCTTGACCCCAAGGGCTTGGGTTCCCCTGGGGATTTTCTCTTCATTCTGGTGCTGGACTCTAGCTTTGTGGGTGATGTGAACTGGGAAACTTCAGACAGCCCACAACAGTGGCAGCTAGGCCTTGCCCTGACCCCTGGCCCAGCTAGGGGTGGGGAGAGCAGCCTTTGGAATGCATAACCCTTGTGCCCACCCCTTCCTCAGACTTGGTTAAAACACAAAGTCCCTTCCTTTGTTCAGACCCCTGACTAATAGGATTGGGCGGGGTGGAGAGTGGGCCTCTGTTGGAGCAGGACTCCCCCCTGCATAGCCACAATGGGGCCCTTTGACATCACACTGCCCCCTGCTGTGATGTCGAGGGCTGTTACAATGGCTCTACCCAGACTAGGGGTGGGACAGATGGCCGGGGACTGGGCCATGTCAGTGGGACACCTGCAACAGGGAGCTAGGCCCAGGATGGGAACTGAAGGGCAGGACAGGCTCAGCCCCACAAAGAAGGCTCCCACCCCAGTGTTGGTTAGAGTCACTATTGCAGAAGGGGTGTGTGATAAAGACAGAAAGACAGACAGATGCAGGCCTGCGGGTCCAAACTGCTATCATAGCTTATCATGACTGACGACAGAGGACTTTGTTGAAGTGGGGTAGGAATATTAGGGTATGGGGACAGTTTCCAGCGCTGAGGGGGCCTTGCAGGGGGAAGGAGGGCTCGGGGAGTTAGTGTGAGTCAGGGGACACAGGGTGAGGAGTCCGGGAGCAGTAACTATGTGCAGACATTGGGATTGGCCAGAAGCCCCTGGACCTGATCCCTGATGGAGAAGGGCCTGGCCATTTAGCAGGGGACCTGGTCCTGAGCTGCCAGGCTCTGCCAGACCGCTGTGGGAACTGCATGGCTTGGCCTGGACTGTGGAGTAGGGGAATGTGATGAGGTTGCTGAACCGGGTTGTGGAGGGGAAGGCAGAGGGGCCCCTGTCCTCAGCAGGGTGCCTGCAGCTTCCCAGAAACTAGGTCTGGTTCTCCCATGGTCAACAGTTTCAGAAAGAGGCTGGAGTGAGGCCGGCTGCCTGGGCACTGAGGCCAGGGGCGGCAAGTCTGGGGGTCACCCTGCCCTTGAGGAGGCGTCACCCTGCACTTCCTCATGCTACAGCACAGACACCAAAGACTCAGGAGAGTGCTGCAGGGCCCTTCTACTGGGTCCTCTCCCAGCCAGTAACTATTCCCACTGTATCCCAAGAGAAACCATCCAGCCTTCAAATGTCACTCAGAGCAAGTAGCAGGGTTGTCATGCTTACTATGTATGACAAGTAATGGTCCTTGTCATAACCTAAGTATCAGTCACCTCGTAGCTTTAGCATTTTGTTCTGTAGCTTTATCAACCTTGGTGTTTCCATCTGTAAAATGGGATAGATGAGCAGTCTTGTAGGGTTGTGATCAATGGGTGAAGCAGGGGGCTGAGGTTGTAAGGTGGTGGGTGGAGGGGGCTGAGGGTGCAGTTTAGGGGGTGGAGGGGGCTTAGGGTATAAGGCGGTGGGTAGAGGGGGTGAGGATGGTGAGGATGCAGTTCAGGGGGTGGAGTGCTAGCCTAGCACACACACGAAGCCTGGGTTCAATCCCCATTACCGTATGAACAGGACAGGGTGGATGAACAGCTCAGGTGGTGGTGGAGGGAGGGTCATAAATTCAAAGTTATTCCAAGTTAGAGGAGAGGCCTTTGTTGGGCCCCTGCAGCTTGTAGCCCGGGAAAGGCGGCCAGCTACACACTTATTGTCCCACTGTAAAGACTGAGCTGGAGATGGGAATGAGCAGGCTGGTGACACAGGGCTGTTGGGAGCAGGGTCACCAAGGAGTCAGTAAGCGATGGGGGTGGAAGAGGCTTATTCTAACCAAATGAGAGCCTGGTAGGGGAAGGCACTCAGCCCCACCCACAGATGGGGGGGGGGCTCAAGGCAGGACCGGGCTCTTCCTGTTATGGTGGCTGAAGATGGCAAATGGGAAATTGGGCTTGACTTCCTCCAGAGACAGCCGAGTGGCGCTGGCAGGCTCCACACTGTCCTGACCTCAGCATTCAAACCTCTACAATGGGACATCACCAAGCAATGAGGGCAGTGGTGGCGGCTGGCAGCCAGGGGGTTCCCTGCTGAGCAAAGTTTCTTTTCACCCACAGTGCTCTCGTTCTGACGCATTTGTTTGCTTTAACTGGTTTTAGCTGGTTATGTTGACTTTGATCCTCGGTTACAGCGGCTCTTGCCGACTTTTGCCCACTGGGAGCTTCCCTTTCCTTCGCTTCTAAGCCTTACTGTTCTTCCACACTCTCTTTCCTAAGATTTTGCTAGACAGTGGAGGTGCACACTGCCTTTCATCCCAGCACTTGGGAGGCAGAAACAGGTGGGTCTCCTAGTTTCAGGCCAGTCTGGTCTAAAGTGAGTTCCAGGACAGCCGGGGATGTATAGTGAAACACTGACTCTGAGAAAACCATTTTTTTTTTGTTCTTAATTTCATGGGTGTGTCCATGCACACAAGTGCAGTTGTCTGTGGAGGCCAGAAGAAGGTGCTGGATTCCCCTGGAGCTGGGTGTTTGTGAGATGCCATATGGGTGCTGGTTCTTTGTAAAAGCAGTAACACGGAGCCATCTCTACAGACCCAACACATCCTTCCTTTGGGAGGGTCAACACTCCACTTGCAAGAGAGCAGGTACATGAGCATTACCTATCATAGAGGGAGAGAATCTATGTGAACTGTTTTGAAATCTATAAATCAATCTGTTTGTCTGTCTACCTACCTATTGTCTGTCTGTCTGTCTAGTTTTGAAACAACATCTGTGTAGCTCAGGCTGGCCTCAAACTCATGATCCTCCTGCTTCCCTGTCCCCAGTGCTGGATTCTGGGGTGTGCCACCATGCTTGGCTCTTCCCCATTTACTTGTCGACTCGGCTGTTTGTTTGCGCTAGCATGAACTCATATGTGTTTCTTTCGTACTTTGGGTCCTATGGTGAGATCACCATGTTTGCTTTGTTGCTCACCTTGCCCTGGATCTGCCCACTGGAGACTCTGTCACCTCATTCCTGTGTGTCCTCAACATGGTCTGTTGCCTCTCTCTCTCTCTCTCTCTCTCTCTCTCTCTCTCTCTCTCTCTCTCTCTCTCGTTCTTCCTCACTCTTTGTAGATGCTCCCAGATCATCTTGGCATTTCCCTGCCCAAGTTCTAGGGTTTTCTCTGAGACACCATGATGATTTTTATTGGAGAATGGAGACCTCAGGCTGGGTTACTAGTGACTACAGCGGTGTTTCTGCATCCAGGCTGCCTACGGAACACACTTTGGTTTGCCTTCATTCAAAAATGAAGTTTTGGGAGGATGAAATGGCTCAGTGTGTAAAGGCCTGGAAAGCCTGATGACATGAATTCAAGTCCCAGATCCCAAGGCTGAAGGTGAGAACGGACTCCGAAAGCCGTCCTTTGATTTTCACGCACGCACTGCGGTATACATACACCTGTGCCCATATACACTCTACAGGCATAAATAACAATAAACCTAAACAGCATTTCTATTTTTACTGGTTAAAGGGCTCATTGGGACATTCAGGTAGCCGCTTGCTACCACCCACTTAGCCTGAGCGCTGGACCATCTTCAGCCCCCACTTGATGCGAAAGCCTTACTTACACCCATAGGATCAAGGGGAAAAGCACATGAGGTTGACACCCTCACGCTGAACCACCTCCTTTTCCATTTCTGCTTACGGTGAGGACATCAGGGACCATGCTAATTCTTCAAACTCTGTCAGTGGTGGCCCTGGCCCCTAGCCAAAATGACATTGGTCACCCTGGCTAGGTCAGGTAAGGATCAGGCACAGAGATCCTGACTTAGTCCTTGTGCCTAGGACATCCAGGTAGTCTAGCCTGGCCCTAACGGGCAGCACCCAGCTGGTTTGAGTACCCATGTGTCACCCAGGCCCAGCCACACCTGATACCAATGCTCAGGGGGCTGGGACCCAGAGGGGCACCAGCTGGAGCAAGGAGTCAGGACAGAATCAGCCAGGTTCAATACCTCAGAGCAAGTGGGGTGCTTTCTCGTCCTTGCGAGTCTCTCTTCTCCCCACAACTCCATACTGAGTCAGGAGGCCTGAGTGCCAAGCTTCCGTGACTCTACCCATGCCACACCCTGCTGAAAACCTTCAGTGGCTCCCCACTGCTGTCAACTTGAAGTCCTCGCTGCTGGACCTGCCTTACAAGGCCCTGGAGATCGCTCAGGCATCCCACACCGTCATGCTTTAATAACACCGAATTGCTTGTGGCTCCCTTGCACAACTGTGCGGTTTCACACCCCCGCACCCGACTCTGCCTGCTCTGCTCCCTCCAACTGCCTCATTGGTCGATTCCTCCTAGTACCAGAGGCAGCCCAGGGGTGTCCCCTCCTCCAGGAAAACCTTCCTTAGGAAGCTCTGTTCACTTAATCATTCCTCTGGTTCCCCGTGTGCAACATCTTTCCAAGTCACCACTACGAATATCCTGATACATAAACCCAGTAGAGGCGAGTGCCTGGAATCTGAAAAGGGGACAAACTTCCTCGGAGGCTTTTGCTGTGTGACCTTGGGCAAGTCCCTGCCCATCTCTAAGCTTCAGTTTCTTCATGAGAAAATCGGGCAGGGGTGTGTGTGGTTCCTGGACCTTCTTTCAGTGCTAGTCTGTCACTAAAAGGCTATGTGGCCTCAGGCAGGTCTGGTCTCTGGACACACAGCCTCAGTCTTCCTCTTCCATAACACGGAAATGCCCACAAAACTCACAAATGCCGAGCGAGACCCCAACACGAGGAAACGTGTGGAAGGCTCTGTAGCTAGCCCTCCTGTCCATTTCAGCAGCTCCTACCAGGGAGTGGGAAGGAAGCTAATAGCTAACTATTCCCATTGCCTCCCAGCCCTGCAGAAGCCTAGAGATCAAAGGTGATGAAGCCTGCTGGTGTGTGTGGAGGCTGGGGCATGCTCATTGGCCCCTTGCCCACTCCTACCTACTCTTTCTCCAAGGGTGATACAACACCTTCCCTTGTTGTGCAAGCTCTATTTAAACGCTAGGAGTTAGGGGGTCCCCTCTGCCCCCAACAGACAGCCATAGACCCAACTGAGCATCCAGGATTAATAAAAACAACCACCACCCAAGGTCAGTTTGAACCGTCTGCAGCTTTATTCCAGAGCAGATTGAAGTTGTTTTCTAACAATAAATATAAAAAAAATAATAATAAGTTAAGATTCAAAAAAAAAAAAAACAGAACAAAAACAAAAAACAACCCAATAAAATCAGTAACACTGACAGCAGTGACAGTCGTCCAAAGGGGCTAGAGATGAGGTGGCTGGGTAGCGACTCCTGTCTGGCCAGCCCCCAGCCCGGGAATGTCTACTGCAGGGCATCCTCCATCCCCAGCCCTGGCAAGGTCCCTGCCACACACTCATTCTTTCCGCAAGTACAAAATATATATTTTTAAAAAACCTCAACACAAACAAGCATCCTGAGGGGGCCCCAGGAAAGCAAGAAACTGGCCCTCGAGGGCGGAGGGCAGGGCCCTGGGTCTGAAGAAGGCACTGGAAGATTGCTGGGGCTCCACCCAGCCAAGTCCACACTCTACCCTCTAACAACGAGGGGTGGGGCTTACAGTGCCCTAATCATCTGGTCTTGGGCTGAGTGTCCCGCCTCAGCTCCTGAGGTGGCTTCTTGGGAGAGAAAAGGTGATGGGGAGATCTATTTGGAAATGTCCCACGTCGGTATCCAATGGTCTTGGTGGCACTCTAGCCCCAGGGAATGCTGGGAATGCTGGGAATGCAATGGCAACCTCTAAGTGCTTAGCTGGGTCCTTGGTGAAGGGAAGAGGCCCCTGCCCAGAATCCCAGAGTTTCCCTATCTCAGGCCAGGGTGTCATTCAAGAGCTCCCTGCAGAGTCCTTAGGGTGGCGGAGACGAGGAAGTAGAAATAAGTTAAGTCCCAGTGGCCCGGCACGGGGATGGCAGGGAGACCACTGTGTTCTTTTCAAGTATTGTTGGTCAAGGTAGACACGAGGCCCTGCTGGACTCAGATAGGGATCCCCACTGTGTTCACCTGGTCCTTGAGTGTCAGCAGGCTGTAGGCAATGCGCTTCTGGTGGCCAGGAAGACGCACCCCAATCCTCTTGATGTCACTGTGGGTGGGGAAGGAGAGAGGCAGAGTTAGGGTCAGGGCTATGCAGTGTGGTCCAGCTGGGAAAGTGAGCAGGGGGAGAGAGGGAGAGTTAGAGACAGAGAGGAAAGCAAGGCAGGGAGGGGGACATCCTAACATGGCCCACCAGCTGAGTCTTTTCTCTAGGCAGCTCTTCACAGGCGTGTACAGAGGAGGTGCTCTTTCTGTTTGTATGTATTCATATGTGTATGCAGGCACACACACACGCGTGTGTGTGTGTGTGTGTGTGTGTGTGTGAATGCGGGGGGAGGTCAAAGGGCCACCACACTTTAGGAGCTGCCCACTTTAGGGCATGCCTGTCTCCTCTTCAGCACTGGGACTCCACATGGGTGCCGCTGCGGGTTCTGGGGATTGAACTCCCGTCCTCATGTTTGTGCAGCAAGCACTTCACTGGCAGAACCTTTGCCCAGCCTTAGACACCCTTCTTACCCCTTGTCTTGTGGACTAGGGAACGGAAAACTCAGAGAGGTGCAGAGACTCTTCTGAGGCCACACAGCTAGGAGGTACCAGAATTGAGGATTAAACCAGCAGTGAAGAAATGTCTTCCTGTCTCCCTAAGTGGCAGGCCTCTTCAGGGACCCCCTAGGAGAGTCCTATCAAGGCCCTCCATCCAAGGACTGCCCCATCCACCACCTCTAGTCCCCTCTCTCATCCCTCTCTGTCCCCAACAGAGACGGGCGGGCAAGTATTTGCTGATGGTCTTTCCCTGTGGGAACCCAAGGGATAAGTGTCCAACTGAGGGATTTGGTGCCAGGCTGACAGTAGGTCACAGGGGACCCATGAGGAAGGGGTAGGCTGTCCTGCCCCCCTCCCCCGTCCTAGGCAGAACCACACAGGCTTTCGGGAGCTGTCAGCAGATGTCTGTTGCTAACTTCAGGAGTTTTCTCTTCCACCGTCCTCGCCCACCAGCCCTTGCTCATGAAAACACCCAGGTTTTTACAGGCCAGCTCTTGGCTGTAATTGGAGGTAATTATATGGTACAGGCTCCGGGAGTTTGCAATGCCGGAGACATGACTTTCCCACAGGCTCGGAAAGAGCCAAGCATGGAGCAGGGATGGGCAGACCCAGGTGGGGAGGGAGGGATGGCTCCTGCTACAGCAAAAAGGCCAGAAAATAGAAAGGGAGGGCTCTAAACCTACCACAAAGGGGCTGGGATGCTTTGCACATCCTCTTAAGGGATCAGTGTGGGGAAGGGGCTCTTATGGAAAAGGCGGGGCCTAGGGAACCCCAGACTCATTGGGCCTGATTCCACCCTGCGCTGCTGAGTAAATGAATGAGTATGTAAACATCACTGTGGGGCTGCCCCCTGCCCCACCTCGAGGCTTTCTTTCCAGCAGAGTGGTTCCTTTCACAGTCTGGAAGGCTAAAGGTTCTTGGCCCAGATTCACGGCAAGGCTGTGGTGGGTCTGGCCGCACCTCCCAAGCCCGTTTCTTTTTACGGAGATGATGATGTATTCCTGAGCAGCGTGCTCCTTTCCCAAGCCCCACAATCAATCAATCAATTGACCAACCAACCAACCAACCTGCCTGCCTGCCTGCCTGCCTGGAGTCAGGGTCTTGCTGTACATGTATACTCCTAGCTGACTTGAACTCATACGTGGACCACCAGGCCGGCCTCACACGCACAGAACCCACTTGTCCCTCCCTACCTCCCCAGTGCTGTGATTAAAGGAGAACACCTTTCCTTGACTACAAATAGAACAAGGCACTGGCGTGAGAGCCACAGACAAGCCAGGGTCCAGGCTGGTTCTGGTTCCCACCTCAGTTTTCCCCTAAGGGATGCAGAACAGGTATCTCCATTTACCCTTGTGCAGGAATGAAGAGAAATAAGCCAGGTCAATTCTGTACTCTTTCCCCTAAGCAGGAAATCCCATGAATGTTAAGTGCCCATGAAGACCTACTAAGTGAGGGGGTGGGGTTGGAGGCACAAGAGTCCCCAGAGACTCAAGAATTATATTATTCACACCCAACTGTGGATTCTGATCCTTAAGACCCATCTGGAGCCTGTGCCCGGTCAGGATGCTTTATTCTGTAGCTTTAATGCTGGGCAGGCCTGGCCTTTGGGCCCGCTGTTTTGTTCAAGGTACAGCATAATAAAATGCTTTCTGTGCCAGGCAGTGGTGGCACACGCCTTTAATCCCAGCATTTGGGAGGCAAAGGCAGGTGGATCTCCGTGAGTTCAAGGCCAGCCTGGTCTACAGAGCAAACTGCATGACAGCCAGAGCATGGAGAAAACCTATTCCATAAAACCAAAACCCAAACCAAACAAATAAATAAACCAAACCACTTTCTCTATCAGACCCTCATTTTGATCTTACCCAGCTCGAAACCTAACCGAGTTCAAAATACCATGAGGGACACGAGCTGGGAAGAGATGGGGGCTATGGGTAGAGGAGGTCCGGTCTTTGGAAAGGGAGGCTCAGAGACGGGAGGAATGGGGTGCTGAAGCCTAAATCCTGACCCTATCAGGAAAGGAACTGACTTCTGCCAGCAGGTCCTGTTGGGCTCCACGATGTGGCCAACACAGTCTGTGGGTTTAACAGATCATCCCCACATCCTCTCCTGTGAGCCAGTGGGTCTGAGCACAGCGGAGGAGGAAGGAGCGCTCAAAGACTTCCGGGCTTTATCTAGACACTTTTCAAATAACCCCCGAGCTTGCACACTGCCTGCGCGCACTGCCTGTCTGTCCAGGAGCCTGCCCCAGCTCGTGGGAAAGGATTTGGCGAGGGGCACCCCAGGCTATTTTGGGATGCTTCTACGGCCATGTGTTTCCTGTAGACCTGCTCCTCACTCTCAGAGCTGCTCACTACAAGAAGAGCTGTGCTTTCCTGGGGCAGGGAACCTGAAGGAACCTGGGGAGCTGACCCAGGTTGCCAGGGAAATGGAGAGGGACTCAGGAACCAGGGCACAGAACCATGATTTACGAACTCGTGGGAAAGGCAGAAACAAGATAAGGATCAAGACAGCCTATGTATTTGAATCACACCCATGCAATCCCCACGTGGAGAAATAGGCACCAAGGTCAAAGCTGGACCAAAATCTCTTGCACTGAAGACCTGGGACACGGACTCAGAGTCAAAGTGATCTTGGGATCTAATGTTTTCTCTCCATCTTCTCTTGCACCTCCCTCTGGTTAATTTTTCCTGTCCATTTCCCATGACCCACCATGTTCATGGCCACATTCATGGCCAGGAGGTCAGAAGCCCAGCTGGGAGGTTGTCAGGGACCCCAGAGAATGTCTGAGTTTAAGCCCAGGTCCCAGAGCGGCTACAGCCCGGGAACATGAGGAGGTCCAGGTCACCTCCTCCAAGCAGTTCCCAAAACCTTCCCACCCCAGGGCCTGTTTCTTCGATGGCCTTGGACACTTGGATCCTGGGCTGTTGGGACCCACAGCTATTTTTAGAAGCACAAAGGCTAAGAGGACAGTGTTGTATCTCTCCAGGGACGGGAAGAGATGTCCCTGCCAAGGCTGTTCTGGGAAGGGTCAGTGATGGAGATGGGGTGGAGTGATCAAGTAAGTCACTTACACGGTCTGACTAGGGGGCATACCCGAGGCCGGCAGGGGGTGAGTGGCAGGGCTGAGTTAACCACACAGGGAGAGTGGCCTGGGAGAGGCTGGCAAGGCTCTGGTTCCCAGGCACCAGAAAGAGAACACAAGGCTCTGCCTGGGTCCTGCTTGATCAAAGCTAAACTCTCTGCTCCTGGTGGCTGTAGGATCCCGGGCCTATGGAAGCAATGATTCCTTACACTGCAGCCCAGTGTGGGCAAAGAGCCCTCCATATATGAAGCTTTGTGATAACAACTATATCTCCCAGCGTCATCCCATTCTGGAGGAAGAGGTGGGGGGAGCACCCGGCGAGGGGGGGGATGGCGGGTCAGAGGCTGTCTCCAGAGGTGAACAGCAGGCCCAGGGCATCTACTCACTCGTTGGACATCTGTACCACTTTCTCGATGGCCGTGTAGCCAGCCACCATGAAGTGTTCCGTGTACTGCTGCATTTTGATACTTTCCAGCCACTCGGACACCGTACGGAAGGGGACGCCCTCTGAGCCGCTGGTGCTGGGCAGCCGGATGGACACTCTGGAGTGGAAATCCACAGGCTACAGGTGAGGGGCTGCCCAACATAACTTACCCAGCCCCCACCCTCCAAGCTTGGGGCAGGGCATACGGCTGGCTGTGCCTCGGTTTCCTCTAAGCAAATGAGGAAGCCCAGTCAGGGAAGAATCCCTAAGATGTCCTGGCACCCTGTGCCACAGTGTCCCCATCTGTACAGAGTCCACCTTACTGAGCCCAGTGCCTGCCCACGTACCATTTAAACTAGTTTCTTGTACTGGTGTTAACAATAGACCATGCCTGGCTTCCTTTTCCTTTTCCAGTTACTGGGGACTGAACCCAGGGTTTTGTGCATACAAGGCAAACAGTTCACACCACCTGGCCCCATCGCCGGCGCTGACACGTCACTTCTGAGCCCCTTCACACCCGACTCCCACCTAGCCACCCAGTCAACCTGAGAAGCTGTACAGTCCACACGAGTGAACCTGAAGGCTAGCACGGGCACAGGACATGAGACTCACCGGGGGTCAAAGTCAGCCAGGGTCTTGAGGGAGTCAGGGGCGCGGATAAGCTTGTCCAGGATGCTGACGATGTCAGCAAACTTGGGCCGGCGGGAACGGTCCTGCTGCCAGCATTGCATCATGAGCTGGTAGATGGCAGAAGGGCAGTCCATGGGTGTGGGGAGCCGGAAACCTTCGTTGATGGCTTTCATGACCTAGGGAACACGAACATCAGGGTGTCCTTAGCATCCCAGGCCTCCAGACTAGGTGAGGCACCAGGTACATGTGATGTGCTCGCATGCATATAACACTCATATACAAATGCACACACACACGTATATATACAGACACATTCATATACCTACATACAGACATATGGACGTATGCATGTGCCTACACACACATGCCCACAGACACACATGCGAATACACACACCCAACACATATTCACAAGTTGCATACAAATCCTTCCCTTCTTGCTGCCTTTGAATTCACTATAGAGGCCGGGTCCTCCCCCATGATAAGTATTTGTGGGGTCTCTACTCAATGCACATCGATCCCAGACCTCTTCTGTCAGGGAGGGGGGGACAAGGTTTGGGAGCGAGGGAAATCTTGACAGTGGATCAGTACCTCGTGGTTTGACATCTCCCAGTAGGGCCGCTCGCCGTAAGTCATCACCTCCCACATGACAATTCCATAGCTCCACACATCACTGGCTGAGGTGAACTTGCGGTAGGAAATGGCCTCTGGGGCTGTCCATCGAATTGGGATCTTGCCGCCCTACAGGAGACCAACCCCAGTTACCCCTGTCCCCGCCAGAACTCCGAGCCCCTTCTCTGTGGGCTTGGAGTCACCCTTCAAGCTTCACATCCCAGATCCAAGGTAAAAGTCACCCTTAAGCCCTCCACCCCCAGGTATGACACCCCCTTCTCTTGACTCACACTAGTAGTGTAAGTGGCCTCGGGATCATCCTCCAGCACACGGGACAGGCCAAAGTCAGACACCTTGCACACCAGGTTGCTGTTGACAAGAATGTTTCGGGCAGCCAGGTCCCGGTGCACGTAGTTCATGTTGGCCAGGTACTTCATGCCGGACGCAATGCCCCGCAGCATGCCCACCAGCTGCAGCACACTGAACTCTCCATCCTTCTCCTGAAGGGCACAGTCCCTCAGTGCCAAGCAGCCTCAGAAACCCCAGCTCCCACCCCCTGCCACCTCCCCAGACCGTGACCTTACCCGAAGGAACTTGTCCAGGGCTCCGTTCTCCATGTACTCCGTGATAATCATCATGGGCTTGTCTGTATAACACAGATGCAGGTGTGAGTGAGGCCAGTAAGGAGGATGGGGGCCCAGCCCCTGACTGGTTTCGCCGACTGCCTACCCGGGGCCACCCCGAGCACCTCCCCAGGTCTCACATTTAGAGACAACGCCCTCCAGGCGGATGATGTTGTGATGGCTGAACTGGCCCATGATGCTGGCCTCGCTCAGGAAGTCCACACGCTGCTTCTCCGTGTAGCCGGCTTTCAGCGTCTTGATGGCCACTGGTATCTCCTTCTTCCCTGATGAAGTCTTCAGCGTCCCCTTATACACTTCTCCAAACTCTCCTGCGGGCGGGCAAGGTGTGGAAGTGTCCTCAGTAAGCCTGGGCACTGGGTAGGCCCTTCTCTGGACCACCCATCACCTGTCCTCTCCGGTCACAGCCTCACCTGCTCCGATCACCTTCTGCCTTGCGACACAGGATGGGTGGATCTCGGTGGTAAACTTGAGTACAGCCTGGTTGGGGTCTTCATAAGTGTGAGGGTCCACATAGGTCTTCAGAGGCTTCAGTTGTTCTGGAAGGAGAAAGAGACACGGGGGTCACAGACAGCTTGAAAAGCAGTCCCTGGAGGTGAAGTTCTGGCGAAGGAGAGGCCACGTGACTAGGGAATCTCAGGAAAACTTGGATGACGATGAATGAAGCCTCTAGGTCTACCATGAGCTGGGGTACAGGGGGAGGTGGGGGCTCCTGCATCTCACCTGACTTGGAAAAATAGACATCTTCAGGAGACTGGCGGGCTCGCAGCTTCCTCCTCCTGGAAGAAACCCCCAGGGACCAGACACACATGGTCAGTACAGCCTGTGCTAGTCAAAAGGCTCTACCGACCATGACCTGACCTCACTGCCTAGAAACCCATTCAGCAGAGGGTGAGAGGAAGGCAGAGGAAAGGACATCACTCTCTGCAATGGCCACATACTCAGCCATAATGAGGGCTTTCCTCATTTGAGCTAGCTAGCATGTCCTGCCCCATGTCTGGCGGAAGTTAAGAAGGAGCGCAAGGGCAATGGCCACTGTGTCCCCCAAATATCAGCTCATCCTCCTTCCATAGGCAGGGATCCCATAGGCTTGGATTAAATTAGATAAAATTGCCTTGCCTTTCTGCGTCCAACCCAGGCCCTTGGGAAGCCCGGGAGGAAGGGTGACAAACCCAGGCCCTTGGGAAGCCCCAAGGGGGTGGCAAACTCAGGCCCTTGGGAAGCCCGGGAGGAGGTGGCAAACCTGCGATGGATGAAAAGGCCGATTCCCGCCAGCGCTAGAAGCAAGACCAAGCCAACGGTCACACCGCCAATCATTGCCATGTTGGCCGATCCTTCCGTGGCTGTTGGGAAAAAGACCAACTGATGAGAGAGCTCCCACCCTAAACCCTCCAGACACACCCATTGCACTCAGAGCTCCCCTTAAGGGCCTGAGAAGCCTGGGCACCAACAGCATGCTGGGTGCTCCCACCTTCAAGTTTTCTAAGGATTTTTTTTAATTCAAAAACAAAATCCCCCCTCCCCCGCCGTCACAATGTTCCCTTCCTAGATTCTCCTACTCTACCCCAACTCTATACCCTTTCTTCTCTTTGAGAAACCAAGGGGCTGGAGAGATGGCTCAGTGGTTAAGAGCACTGGCTGCTCATCCAGAGGACAGGGGTTCAATTCCCAGCACATACAGGCAGCTCACAACTGTTGTAAACTATAGTTCCGGAGGATCCAACACCCTCGTGTGGACACGAATGCGGACAAAATACCAATGTGCATAAAATAAAAGAAACGAACTCACAAAGAAACGAAAACAAAAAACATGCAAACACCGTATGAAAACAAAAAAACGGGAACTAAAATATACAAGTAAAAGACCAGTAAGACAAATAGAGTTTTTTATTTTTTTTTGGTTTTTTGAGACAGGGTTTCTCTGTAGCTTTGGAGCCTGTCCTGGAACTAGCTCTTGTAGACCAGGCTGGCCTCGAACTCACAGAGATCTGCCTGTTTCTGCCTCCCGTGTTCTGGGATTAAAGGCATGTGCCACCATCACCTGGCAATTGATTTATTTTTAATTGTGTAAGTGTCTGTGTGTGTGTGTGGTGGTATATGTGTACATGTGAGTGAAGATGCCTGGCACTGGAATGACAGGTGGCCGAGAGCTGACGTGAATGCTGGGAACTTGGATTTGTGCAGGAGTACAAGGAGAACTCCATCTTAACTGAGATCTCGCCAGATTCCCCTGGGAATATTAATTACTGTTCCACAGCCAGGCTGGGCGAGGGGAGTGTCCTTATGGCTCATGGATGGCAAATTAATGACCCTAATCTTTATCTGTTTGTTTTTTAAGTTTGTTTTATGTATGTTATTTGTTTAAATGTTTATTTAATGTTTGAGGCAGAATTGCTCATGTAGCCCAGGCTAGGCCCATCATGAAACTGAGGATGACCTTAAACATCTGACCCTTCACAGGCATACACCAGAGGTTTATACATGTGTGGGATTTAACTCGAGGCCTTGAGGATGCTAGGTAAGTATTCTACCAATTGAGCCATGCTGCAGTCCAGAGCTAGCGCTTCCTTATGTATAGTTTGAACTCAGAACTAGCAGTGCCAGAGCCACAGCCTCCCTTGACCTCTGAATGCTGCCCTGAATGCACATCCCTGGTCCTACATCTGAGTCATAGTCCTGCCCTTCCCTACATATGGCTAAGAGGAAGGGGCATTTCCAGACTCCCACACTTCCTCCCCAGAAATGTCCTACCCTGCTTCCCTGACTTACACAGTGTCTGGAACTCATGCACCTTGCTGCCGGCGCCCTGGCCCTCCTGTGTCAGTGCCTGCACCTGCACTAGGTAGGTAGTATCAGGAGCCAGGTCATCCAGGGTCACGGAGAAGCCTTCCGTGCGACGCACATTGTAGCTGTTGGCATCCCCCTGTGGGTGGAGGTGGGTAGAGGAACAGGCAGTGAAGGTAGGGCAGAGCCTCGCTAAGAGCCAAGGTCCCGGCCAGAAAGGTGGTTTCCTGTGCTATCTCCAACCAGACAGATACACAAACCAAGGTGCAGAAGTACAAAAAGGAACTATGTGACACCAGGACTGGCTGAATCCCAAACAGCCTGCTCTAACTGGCTCTGAGAACCCAAACATTACATTCTCTCTCTCCCCTACAATCCTCCCCTGTGCCGCCCTGGGAGGCCTCTACAGATGACCGTGCACGGCGCATCTCCTTTGGCCCAGCTGATCCTCAGTTACCTTCTTGCGGTAGGTGACTTCGTACTTCCACACGCGGCTCTGCTGTGGCACCGGGATGCTCCAGGTGACACTCAGGGAGGTGGTGCTGCGGTCCTCGAGCCTCACCTTGGGGGGCTCTGGGCAGAAGACGGTGAGAGGGGCATGAGGAGGCAAGAAGGGGTGAAGGGTGGAGAGACCAAGTGCCAGCTGCCCCGGCCCCCAGCTCTTCAGGTCCTGCCTTAGGTTCTTAGATTTCCCGTTACAAATCCCGCCTTGACGGACCCCAGAGGCTAGCCCATCAGAGGTACCCTAGGGACATTCATAAACACAAATAACTAAGACACTAGCTGATGGCTTTTGTTCTTTTATAAAGATTATGATGATATGATGATGAAAAGTCCCGGGCGGCTCACGGAGTACGGCAAGGATGGCCGTGAGTCCCTGCAGCGGGCGGTTACGGCGGATAAAAGGCTCATAGGACATAGTATTATTTAAAGAAGAGGGAGACATTTATTGCTTAAAGGAGAGAAAACAGAGAGAAAACAAAGACACAGGTACATGTGAGACAAAACAAACACACATATGCACACGCGCACGCGCGCGCACACACACACACACACACACACACATCAGAGAGAGAGGAAGATGGCGGCGAGGGGAGGGGTCAAAAGTGGCTGGGATGGGCGTGGTTAGCTCTTAAAGTGAGCCAATGGAATAACAATGGCCACTGGATTGTTTTTGGAAACCAAGCAAGGCTTGAAGAGCCTTATCCGGTCTACTCCTTTTTGTGGTATATGTAGGAAGTCATGCGGGTGTGTGAACATGTGCATGTTGGAATGTATACATATCTGTGTGTGTGCATACATGTTAAAGACAGAAATTGACATCAGGCATCTTCCTCAGGTCCTTCCACCTTTTTTTAAAAATTTATTTATTTTATGTGCATCGGTGTGAAGGTGTCAGATCCCCTGGAACTGGAGTTACACACAGTTATGAGCCATTTGGTTGCTGGGAACTGAACCCAGGTCCTCTGGAAGAGCGGTCAGCGCTCTAACCTCTGAGCTATCTCTCCAGTCCCGAGACCAAGGATCTTACTGAGTCTGGAGTTCACTGACTCAGTTAGGCCCGCTGATGAATGACCTTCAGGGATCTGTCCCATCCCCAGCACCCCATGTTCAGATTACAATGGCACCCCCATGTGTGCACAGCAATTGCTTTCCTGAATGAGCCCACCTTCCTATTCCCCATACAATATATGTTCAACAGCCCTCCATGCCTTTCTGAAAAAAGAAGAAATAAATTTCCAGAGAAATAACTTAAAGTCCCAGGGCTAAGGAGTCCAGAGACTGGGGCAGGTATGTGTGCATTCATCTGTGGGCATACGCGCATGTGTGTGTGAATATGTGCATGTGGAGGTCAAAGGTTGTCTTCCTCCATCGCTTTCCGCCTTAGATTTTGAAGCAGAAGTCAGTTAGTGAACCCCGCCCCGGCTTTATCAGCTGGGGTTTCCCTGTCTCTGTCTGTGTGGGATCTGTGCTCCTATGAGGTGCAGTCTTCATATCTAAGAAGCAGGCACTATGCTCTGAACCACCTCCCCTTTCTTCCTTGGGCTCACAGGGGCCTTGAACTCACTGTGTAGCTGAGGATGACCTTGAACTCCTGACCTTCCTGCCTCCACCTTCAGAACGTGTCTTGGGATTACAGATGTATGCCATCATGCCTGGCAGGAATCTTACTATATATCTCTAGCTATCCTGGCACCCAATCCATAGACCAGGCTAGCCTCAAACTCACAGAGATCGCTCAGCTGCCTCTCTCCTAAGTGCTGGTATTAAAGGAGTGCCACCACACCCAGGAAGGCTCTTAGCCATTTATTGTTACCTCTTTGAACATAGCTGAGTACTGGGTGCCTGTTTTCAAGTCCCACCCAGGCAGGTGCCCCCCTCTCCTGGAATGTCATGACCCATTACCATCCCTCAGCTCACCTGTCTGGTTAATGCTGACGCTGGCTGTGCGGAAGCTTCGGCTAGTCACCAGGCCCGAGACGCCATTGCGGGCCTCGACAGCGAAGGTGTAGTTCATGTGTGGCTCGAGGTCGCTGACGGTCACGCTTGTGCGGGTCAGGGAGTGAGGAGGTTCTGAATAGCGCACACTGGCCTCACAGGGCCCGCACTCGCCAGACTCGGGCCAGCACTGTTCACAGGTGACGCTGTAGACAATGTCCTTGCGGCCCCCGGTGTCCTGGGGGGGTGTCCAACGCAGTTCCACTTTGGCGCCCATGCCGATGGCAGTGAGGTAGTGGGGGGCGGAGGGGGGACCTGTCAAAAGACTGGAGGTCAAAGGGGCTGTCTCCTCACTCAGCCACCCCTTCCTGGATCTCCGCGAGACTCACGTGTGCAGGGCATGGACAGTGGGTCCTCAGGTGCCCTGAAATAGCCTTCTTCACACTGGCAGGCGGTGGCGCCCTCGGCTGATGGCAAGGTATGCTCTGGACACTCCAGGCAAGGGCTCTCGGACGCCTCAGACTTGAAGAAACCTGGCGAGCAGGCTGAGAGGGACAAGGACAGACATGAGGTCAGTTCTGTATGTCCCTCCCCAGCCGTGTTCTTATTAACATCACACCCAAGGCCAGTGCCTGCTGGGCACAAAAATAACCCATCCCAAGTGCCCCAAACCCCGGGACATGTGATACCAGCTGCCTCTTGCAAGAAGTGTCACACCTCAAAGCCTGGCACTTGAGGGCCACGGTTTGTCCTCCAGCATGAGCAGGCCCTAGAACCTGACTCGTGCAGACTGGCTTGGCAGGATCTCTACGGTGCACCGCAGATGTGAACTGACCAGGGTGGGGATTGTAGCTGTGAGCCTCCACCCTGACTAACCAGCTGGCCTTCCTCGGTCAGGATGTCCCCCTGCCAAGGCTCCTCTACCGTAGGCCTCCATCTCTTTCCTGTTCCGGGGCTGGCCTCCAAGAGGCAGGAAAGGCCAGGCCCAGCTTTCCCTGGATTCGTTTCCAAAGCCAGGTCATTGCTCCTCTCAGGGGGCCGCCGGGAAGTGGCCCTTCCTCCTTCAGTGGTCCATCCTGGACCAGCTGGCTAGGGACGCAGGCACCTGACTCTGGGGGCTTCCTCCCAACACCTTAGCCTGCTCTCTGACACAAGCCCTTTCCTGGCCTAAAGGCAGGAAGCTGCTCAGACACGAGGGTCACTTCACAGGGCTCACCAGAGATTGGGTGGCTTCGGGAGTGGCCTGCATGCTGTCCCTGGGGACCTCCTTTTTCAACCCTGCACGCCCCTTTTCGCTTTTTCTGCCGGGAGGGTCCTGCAGTTACTCATTGGCCCTCTTCCTCTGCCCAGCTCACGTGGTTCGTGGACCCCAAGGTGAAAACTAAGACTCTTAAGTACAGAAAACTACAGCGAAAAGACGGTGGCCGGGCACCTGAGGCACCACAGAGGGGATACTTCAGCTGGGGTTTAACGGCTGTGTAGAAGTTCAACATGGCCAAGTAGGTTATCAGGGTAAGCAAGAGCTTGCCATATACAAGGTATGAGCAGGCTTCTAGGTACAAACAGAAGGAACCGTAGCAATAATGCAGTAGGAGAAAGGCCTTGAATATCATGCAACGAAGTTCAGATTTTATCCTGAGAGGCACGTTGCACTGTGGGAGGAAGAAAATTCCTGGACAAAGGTTGCCTGATACAGGGTAGGCCTGGCCCCAAGGCCTGAGAACCTCCCCAACCCCCAACCTGGGAAGCCAATTCAAGTCTCCTGCCAGGCTGGAGAGCATAGCCCAGCTCTCCTTGAGCAATAGAGCAGAAGTTGGAAGGGAGACGGGATTGATGGCAGGGCTGTCAAGAGCGAGCCTGTGCCCTGCATTTGCTAGAAGGCAGGGAGACAATCCTAATTCTTTGTGGTTCCTTGAGGTACCCAGGCTGGCCCAGCCATTGTGTGCATGTGCACAAGCACACACACATGAACTTGGGCACCTATTGTGAAAAGGGATTTAATTCGGAATCAAATAGCAAGACGAAGGCACCCATTCGTGGCTAGCATTCATCCCATTCTGCAGTTAAGAAAACTGAGGCCCTGGTGGGTCAATTTGCTCAAGGTCTCCAAGATAAAGGGAGGATGTCTAAAGCTAAGCACCCCCCTTGTCATCTTTCTGTTCCCAGGAACATGTCAATTTGGAACAAAGTTCAGGGCTGTGCAAGCCTGGTGCAAACCATGAGGCCTGATGACCTGCTTGGTAAAGTCCCCACTATAGCCAGAGCAGTCTGGAGAGGAGCGCCAAACACCACCCCAGTGGGCTATGCGTTAGCTACAGTCACCTCTTCCAAGCTGCAAAGCCTCCTCGTGGGTTTGGGAGAGTGTGTCTCTGGCCTCGCTCCCGTTACATAGCTGTTACAATACAAAAATAGCTCTCCCCTTTCTTCAACTTTCACACAAAAATGAGATGCCAGAACGCCAGGCCCCGCTGATCCCAGCTTTCATTCCTCAGTGCTCTCACTTAAACCCAGAGACGCCTGCGTGTGAGTAAGTGCTGGTTCTCTGGGGATCAAGGTCAGGGGACTCAGGCGATGGAGGGTCCAGCCCCCAAATCACACTTGCCTGGGACCCAGCCCTGGTGCTCAGTGCGGGCACAAAGGCCTGAGCCACCTGCCAACCCTCATGTCCCTGCTCCCCACCATCTCATGCCAGAGAGGAAGTGGGGGAAGATATGGGCTCTATTCTTCGGCCCCAGCGCCTGGGGGTGGCCTGCCTGCCGGCAGGAAAAAGAGAATTTGGAGAGATTTCCGCTGCGGATGTACCAGATAATGCAGGAGAGGCGGCGTCCACAGGGCATGCGCTTGCCTGCCGAAAAGGCACTACCCCCTCCTCCTCCAACCACAGGGCCCTGGGGCACCCCTGGCTGGGCCCTGCCTGCCAGAGTTTGCAAGTGTCTATCTAGAGAGTCCCAGAACACATCAGGAAGACCATTAGGACCTCCGAATTGCTTGCATTTCCTTACATTCAGGGCGAGCAACAACAAGGGCCTCACACACACAAATACACCCACCACGTGGAGGACCCACTCACTGCCAGTAGCTTAACTCCTCTGACACCTTCACCAACCGTTCAGTTCCAGGCTCCCTGGTGCTCCAACAGGACATCTATTACTCAGGTTCAAGTTTACCAAACAGAGACAAGCCCAACCTACGTGTCTGGCACAATGTCGGGAACTGGGATACGGTGGTGTGACCGACAGATTAGCATCTTTTCAGCTCCAGGGGAATTCACAGCCTAGCTTTTATGCCTCATTTGAAATTATCTGTGCACATAGGAGGATCTCTCCCCCCCCTTCCCTCCCTCCTCTCTGAGACCAGAGTAGGAGTGGAGTCTGGTCTATCAGCTTCCATATGTGGCTCAGCACCAGGCCTGATGCGATGGAGGGGCTTGAACAAATGCAGAGACGGATGAATGAAGTGGTGGATGAATGAATGAATGAATGAATGAATGAATGGCAAACTCACCATGCACAATGAAACCTGCCAAGGGCTGCAGAAGTAAGTGGCGTTTCAGCCCTTCGGGGACGCCATCCACTTGGACACCCACCTGGGGCACCTGCAGAGTGTATCTCTGGCCCCGATTGCCTGGCAGGCCTGGGCCACTCCAAGCAGCAAAACTGGGGCACAAGCGGTGTAGCTAGGGCTGTACCCTGGTTTTTCCAGTTCTTGATACCCGCCCCTCAGGTGGCAGTGCAGGTGACTCAGGGACAGACACCCTCTGTGTGGCGCTAATCCAGCTCCTTGTGGAGCCCCTCCCCGGGCCCAGCCTCCCCCCAGGCTTCAGGCAGTGAGGTCCTGAGGTCAAGAGGTCAGCCCTGGTGGCAATCAGCCTCCCCGAGCCAGGGACAGCTGGCGACCAGAAGGCCACCTCACTACCCCAGTCCTCTGCAGGGAACCTGGACTTTACACCCTGACAGTGAATTTGACCTGTGAGTTACTGACCCAGGGCAAGGAGGGTGCTCCCAACAGGCCCTGTGGTACCTACAGAAAAGGGGAACCCCATTCCCGGTTCTCAGGGTGGGCCCTGCTACTCTCACAAACGCCCTGGGGGTCATCCGTGGGCATATCTGCCACCCAGCAGGTAAGTGCTCCCCTCCGCCCACCCAGCTCTCCCACCTCTAGCCTTTATCTTGTTTGGCTTTCTCTGCCTGCCTCCTTCCTTCCGTTCAGGGGACCCACTTACCTCTTTACCCCTCCGGTAACTAGGGAGGGGCCAAGTCTGCTTGGCAGGGCTACTGGGTCCTAGCCTTGCTCTTGGGAGCACAGGGGTGAGGCTGGGGGATTGCTGCCACAACCCTTACCCCCGAAACCCACAGAAATAAGACCTGGTATCACATACCAGGGGAGGCATAAGCCTGAGAGCCACGATCAAAGGCCCTTAGAGCCCCCACCCCCACCACGGTCCAAGGTCACTGCTGTGGGCCCTGGGCTGGGAGTCCCTTCTCTCTCACCATTCACAGTAAGTACATGTAATAGCTCAAATTGAGCTGACCAAGAAAGTGACAACTTCTAGGATCCAATCACAAGGAGGTTCCTGACAGCCACTTGCAGATAGTAAGGAAAAAACCCAAAGGGGTTCTGCCATAGTCACTCGGCTCCACAGGCAAGTGGAAACAGAGTACACCATTTCTTCTCTGAACCTCGTCTCCGAGAGAATCCTCATCCTTTCTGGGTGCTGTGCAGACTACAGACCTTGGCTGTGAAATATTTATATTTATTCTGGTACCTGGAATAAAGTACCCTTATATATGAAAGGGAGAGTCATGAAACTGGAGCCAGGCAGGGACATTCCCCAGAAGCTGGCCTTCCAGCTGCTGGCCACCTGCTCACCTGGCCTCGGTCTCCCCGGGCAGAGGCAAGGCGCCAGTCGGGGGCCCTGCCGAAGCCAACACAGGAAGCATAGACAAAGCAGCCCCCAGGGAGATGGCAGTCAGTCTGAGTGACTCCACTGTCCCCTGGACAGGGCTGGAGGGAGGCTGGCTCATTCCTGACATAGCTCTGGGTAGTTGTGGCCGGGCAGCATGCCCACCTGTCCACACTGGGCACCTGGAAGGACTCCCCCCTTTCCTCTGACCACTTAACTCTTTCCTGGCTAGTTCCAGCCTTCTGGGGGAGGGAACCCCCAGGAAGGACAGATAGATATGCAGCCTGATGACTCTGGAAATGACCTTGACAAGGTGCAGGTCGACCTTGGGACACCACGGCCGCTCTCATCAGTAAAAGCTGTAACAGAAGCACCTGGGGTCACAGCTTGGAAAGACCCTGTGCCCTCACCCATGTCCCCAACACACAATAGCCCTCTAGTCACCCCACCCCTCCCTCTGATGGAGCCCCAGCCCCGGTGCCAAGACCTGCCATCCCAGAACTGCCCAGCAAGCCCATGTCGGTGCCAAGAGCTGAGTCAGGGATTCCACAGGATCTGGTCACTTCCTGTCCCACTTCCTGACCTATGGCGGCCTGGGTACTGTTGTGCACCATGGTTTAAACATGGACATGGCTGTGTGATTCCAGGTAAGCCTCTGGGCCTCAGTTTCCTCATCTATTCAATGAGACTAACAAAGAACCCCAGCCTCATGGAAGGAACATACAGACTCAGGGAGACCAATTCTACAGAGCATGCTGTCATCGACCTCCTCAGTGGCACGGTCACAGGTTGCCGGGCAGAATGGAAAAGAAAAAATTTTGAAACTAAATGGGTTCATCGTGATTGCCTGAGTGTGCGCACACCATGGCACACGTGTGGAAGACACTTTGGCGGAGCCGGCGCTCTCCTTCTTCCACCTGGGTTCGGAGAATTGAACACTGGCATGGCAAGACCCTTTCCCTGCTGGGAAGAGGAGCAAAGGGGACGGAGCCAGGGCCGTGGGTGGCTGGCACAGAGAGGACCTTGCCAGCTAAGTCAAGTGTCCCTCTTGGAAACTGGTCCTCCTGCTGGGCTGACTCCTGGGGGGAGGGGGGTTGGTGATTCTTTATAAACAAAGCCTGCCAAGAACCCTGATCCCCAAGAGGAGGGAGCTGCTACACTTCATGAAGGACCCCCCCCCCTCAGCCCCATTTATCTCTGCAGGGTCTGAATCACCAGGGTGGAAAGTTTTCAACCTCCCCTCCTCCACACCCGCATTCTTCTGTTAGGATGTCATGGGGGAGGAGCTCCTGGGCCCACTCGTCCCAACCAGCCCCCTCTCCCCTCCCCACGCACCCATGGTCATTGTCTGAAGCTGAGAGCGTGCATCTGAGGTCACCTAAGCGGGGGCCCACCTAGGGAAGGGGCCTCACTTGGCAGAGGGCAGCTGGAAGGAGAGGCAGGATGATGAAGCAAGGCTCACGGGAAACCCCTCACGTGGGGGCTTAGGCAGTGTTATGTCTCGGAGATACACAGACCACCTATTAGCCAGGGCTTGGGGGCTTTCAGCCTCCTTCATGGCAAGCTAGGTCCGCAGGTGGAGGCGATTTTCCCCCATTTTCCTCAAAGGAAAGCTGAGGCCAGAGATGAGCAGGGACCTAGCCAGCTAGGGTCATCCGTGGCAGGTATGCACACCTGCAAGGCACATATGTAAGGCCCTAAAGCCCCCAAAAATTCGCAACACTGGGCTTATCTCTGCAAAAGCAGCTCCCAGGGACAGGCCTTCCAAAGGTCAGCTGCATTCCACACATGCTCTGCCCGGTCGCTTCCAGAGCCATCCACTGCAAACCCTCGATGGTTGTACATTTCCGCTGTCACAGGCCCTGGCTGTCGCCACAGCTTCCCCTGCATGAGCTCACTACTGCCCAGGTCTGTTCCCAGAGAGTCACCTAAACAGGGGCCCTTTGCAATCTCAACAATCATCAATAAACCCCAAGAGAGGGATCCGGGTCTGTAGTTCCAGTGAGAGCCGAATGCAGCCCACTCCATGGCTTCTCAAATGCACTCCCGGTGATTCTAGCATACCCTGGGTCCTGATTCAACAAACTATTCGAGGAGAAGCTGAAGCCCGGAGAGGCTGAGCAACTTGCCTGAGGCCACACAGCACAAGAATCAGAAATAGTTCCTGGGAACAGACTGCAGGGCCCCGGCAAACAGGAACTAGTCATGGGATGAATCAAAAAAAAAATAAAATAAAATAAAATAACAGCCGCACTTACAGGTATGTGTGTGATAGGCACTGACCTAAGCATTTTATGAGCATGAGGTCATGTGATTGCCACAACTACCCCCCCAAGATAGATACTATGACCCTCTCTACGGATGATGAAACTCGGGCAGGGGGGTGAAGGAAACGATGAAACTGGAAGGTCTGAGAACCGGGACCTAAGCCATTGTCCTCCTAGCCCCATAACCCTCCCGCTAGGTCTGCAGGTGGAGGCGGTTTCCAGCTAGAGGGCAATCGCGATAGCAGCAGAGCAGTGACATCCCCAAGGTACTTACTAAAATGCTCCAATCCCAGAGCAGCGACCTCCCACCAGCACCGCCTCCCACCACAATAAGGTTTCCCTGCCTCCCCAGGAACCTCCACTCACCTTGGCAGGCATCTGCAACCTTCTCGTAGCCCGCCTGGCACAGGCACTGCCCGATAGGCACCAGCCACTCGCCATTCACCGTGCAGTGCATGAGAGGCTCCTCGCCTCCATACGGCACCACAGCATGGTCCACACAGGTGCCAGCCACTGTGGCCAGGGGGTGAGCCTCGGAGACGGCCACGGCGATGGTCTCGGGGAAGCGAGCCAGGCTCTGCAGTATCTCGGGACACTTCTTGTAGTAGACACGGACGGAGAGTAAGGCCACACAGGCTCCGATGTCCTGGAAGGCCAGGTAGAAGCCCTTCCGGGTGAGCGGCCCCACAATGCGCTCCTCCACGTTCAGCTTGACGTTGCGAGCCTCAAAGTCGCTGCTGACTGTGATCTCATCGGGGGCTATGGTGTCGATCTTGGTGAACTGGCGCTTCTGGAAGTTGGTGCCATAGTCCACATCCGACTCCGCATAGTAGAGGTTGAAGGTCTCTTTGCAGGAGCTTGCACCTCCGGGGAAGCTGTTGCAGTCGCGCACGGTGAACTTGAGCTCAATGAAGATGCGTTCAGCTTCCTCCCGATACACCCAGTTGGTACGGAGCCAATTGTCCTGGTCACCAGACACCACGTTGCAGACGGAGTACATGTAGATGGGCATGTCATCCATGATATTCTGCATTAAGTCCCACTGTGTGTGCGGAACACGTCAGAGTCAGTGGGGGAGGGTACGGACTGAGCCCCAGCAGGCGGGCTCAGTAACACAGTTTTTCCCCTTTCCCATATTTCACTTTCTTCATACTATTGAGACAGTATCTCACGTAGCCCAAGCTGGCTTCGAACTCACTATGTCATGGGGGGGATGACTCTGAACACCTTGTCTCCTGCCTCCACACCTGACTCTCAGCTCTTATGCCCTCATTCTACAGGGATGGGAAATGAGACCCAGAGAAATGCAGCCACAAAATAACTGAGCCAAGACCTGACTCTGAGTCTTTCTGGTCCTAATGTTTGGGTACTGAATCTCCCCATCAGTGGGCATGGGATGGAGTCTGGGGCACTCTTATCATTGGAACTCCCTAAACCCATCTATAGAACGGAAGAAGTATCCTCTATGAACAATAAACGCCTGCAAAACACAGAACATAGCACGTGGCACTTGGGGCGACAACCATAGGAAACAGCCAGCCCGGTACCATCGTGGCTAGGGTCATCGCTGTGTGCCACGTCGACAAATACGGTCAGTCAAAGCCACAGATGATCCTCCAGAGCCTGGAATTGGGCAGTTTGTGCTTACGATCTAGCTGAGGCTCCTCCAGCGTGTCTGGACAGGGCTGGTACCCCCCAGGATCACCATGTCCCCTTTTATCACTGGGGCCTTGGCATATGGTAACACAAGCCTGGCCCCCAGGGCTGTATTCTGAACTCTTCAGCATGGGAGCAGCAACTGACTCAGCCCTGAATCCCGGGGGCCTCTTTGCCATTGAGTAGGTACTTAGGGAGGTCCCAGATGAATGAAATGTGGGAACAAATGAATGAGAAAAAAAATCCAATGAATGCAAGTAAAGGGAACAAAAAAGAGGCCTGCTCTGCCCTGCCCTGCCCTGTGTGACATTGGCCAAGACCCACATGCCCCCAGGCCTCAGTTTCCTTTTGTATGTAATGACCGGGCTGGATGAGGCTATCTGCCTCCAGCTGGACATTCCAGGGTCCTGGAATGTCTGTTCCAAACTCTACCTCAGACCTCACTGGCGCCATGACTTGGGATAGACGTAAGTCCCTCAGATCTGGCCAGCTGTAGGAACTGTCCCTAGAGTTCCCCAGAGACACACCCCTCACCCTGGCTCAGAGCCCCAGAACCAACTTAACAAGGGTATGTGGCATGCAAGGGAAACTGAGGTCCAAAGCAGAGCAGTATCTTCCACAAAGCTCCCCAGCCTCTGACTTAGCAGAGGCGGTCAGAGCAAGAACACCATAAAGCAGAGCAGAAAGGGAGATGTCCCCAGTGGGAGGGAGGCAGGGTAGGAGGGACAGGGAAAGGGGCCCCAGGCAGGAAGGGAGTTAGGGTCCCTTATCTGTCCTTCACTCTTCACCTCCTGTGCTAAGACCTCCACGACAGGGCAGCCTTTAACCCTTCCCTCCCAAAAGGCAAGTAGAGCCATGAACCCCTCTGGAACATCCTGCTATGCCAGGGTCTCTAGCTGTCTCACCAGTGGGGCCACCTAAGATCCCTTCCTTCCTGCCTAGATCTAGTCTGCCCTGGCCTGGGTCACTAACTCAGTCCTGTGAGGTCAGAGGCACTGTCTGATCCCAGCTCCCATCCTCCATCCCTCCTGGGACCTGTAGCCCCCCTTCTCACCCACCCTCAGCTCTGGAACTTTACTTACCCCTTTGCCATAGGGGTGTGTGAGCCAGCCGAGTTCCCCTTTCATTGCTGCGAAGTCCAGCAAAACAACTGTAGGAAAGACGGGGAAAGGGCCGATGAGCTGGGGCTTTCCCAGGAGCAACACAGCAGGACCAGTGTGGGGCGGCGGTGGCAGTGTGTGTGTGTGTCCGCAACCCCAGCCCCAGAGGAGCAACACAGCAGTACCAGTGTGGGGCAGCGGCGGTGGTGGTGGCTGTGTGTGTGTGTGTGTGTCCACAACCCCAACCCCAGAGGAGCAACACAGCAGGACCAGTGTGGGGCAGCGGCGGTGGTGGTGGTGGCTGTGTGTGTGTGTGTCCACAACCCCAGACCCAGAGGAGCAACACAGCAGGACCAGTGTGGGGTGACGGCGGCAGAGGTGGTGGTGGTGGTGATTGTGTGTGTGTGTCCGCAACCCAAACCCCAGAGGAGCAACACAGCAGGACCAGAGTGGGGTGGTGGTTGTGTATGTAGTTATGTGTGTCCGGAACCCCAACCCCAGAGCTACACATGATTTGACCTGGGAAGAAGGGGGACTTATGCCCTACCGGTGCTGGTCACAAGGCTTTCAGTTATGCCATAGCCTAAGCCCCCAGCTGGGGCAGGGCAATGCTCAGCCCTGCAGGACAGCAGCTGGTCAGTGTGCTGGGGTGAACAGAATAAAATGATACCCCAGTGCCCCATCTGCTTCCTCGAACAAGGGAACCTTGCACACGGGTCACAGAGGACAGGACGGTCAGCTTCTGCCACATCCCCCTGACATAGAACACCCTGACCCAAACCAGGCCACCCAGCACACACAGTAGCAGCAAACACCAAGGTGTTCCATGAGAAAGGGATGCTGGCCAGCCTTTCATGGTGGCACGCAGCTTTAATTCCAGCACTCCAGAGGCAGAGGAAAATGGATGCCTAGGAGTTCTCAACCACCCTGGTCTACACAGTGAGTTCCAGGCCAGCAAGGCTACATGGTCAGAAAGAAAAGAGAAAAGAAAGAAAGGGAAGTTAACAAGAGGATTTGACAGAAGGGAGTAGCCTGGAAATGGGTCTTCCCACCACAATCACTGGCATGGAGATCTCAGCGAGGGGCCCAAAGCCATAATCTCTGGCCAGGTCTCCTCCCTGGGAAAGCCATTCTTATAGTCCTGGCAGAAGTACCTGGGGGTGGGATATGATAGACGGGAATCCTCATAGGGGACTTTCCAGGCCCAGAGGGACCACAGGTGACAAGACCACACTATCTTCCCCCAAGAGGCTTTTGGAAGGGGGCTGGAGAGATAACTTGGTGATTAAGAGGACCCATGTTCAACTCCCAGCACCCACATGGCAGCTCAGAACTGTCTGTAACTCCAGTTCCAGGGGATCTGACTCTGTCACAAAGACACACATGCAGGCGAAACACCAACGCACATGAAGTAAAAAATTTTTTTTTGTATTTAAAAAGGGAGGCATCTGGGCAGAGGGAGGTTCTGCCAGGGGCTTCCCTGCACCTGGCCTGGCCCTCCGGCTCCTTCCGCAGGCTCTTACTTCTCTGCCAGGTGCAGCAGCCAAGGCCCAAGATCTGTTTCTCCTCCATTTCCAAGTAAAGGCTAAGTCATGCCACCCTAGGGAGAGAGCAGGGTATTGGGGAAACTGAGGCTCTAGATTCAGAAGCCAAGGAGCTATGGCAGAGAAAGCAGAAACTGCAAAGTTATTGTTTTCATGGGCAGGGTACCTTGAAGATCTGGTCTCAGATGCGACACTCCTCCACACCAAGATCTAGGAGAATGGAGAACCTTGGGGAAAACTGAGACAGACTGGGGTTCCCCATAGAGGGGGTGAGAGGAGGAGTCAAGGCCCTAGTGAGAGGTACTACCAACCTGACCCTGGCCTCAGCCACCCTAGGAAGGCTCTGACAGCCCAGACAAGGAAGGGGAAGTCTGAAGTGGCCCAGGCTCCACATCCCACAGCCTGGTAAGTTGGAGAGAGTGGAAGGTCAGGTGGGTAACAGCAGGGGGCAGGGATTTGTTCAGACATGCCCAGGGCCTAACCTTGGCAAACTCACTAACCCCACAGGAATGGTGCTGGGGGTTCCTGACTTCAGCTGGGTAGGTAGGAAGATGAAGGGGAGGGCTGTTCTCAGTAAATCTAAGACATAGCAGACAGACACACACACACACATACACAAACATACACCCAAGCAGTGGAGAAACTTCAAGACAAGATCCCTTGCGGAAGGGACTTTGAAGGGTTAACCTAACAGGAGGGTCAGCCCAAGCCTGGGTCTAGAAACATGCCAGGTTGAATCTGAGAAGAAAAGAAGGGCTTCACACATCCCAAGAACTGCCAGCCACGGGCCCCCTCCCAGGGAAATTCCCTAGAGCCAACCATCAGGAACGGGGAGAGCCCAGCTGTCCCTCTGCCCTGACAGTGCCCCTGGTTCTGGCTTATAGGAAGCAGGAAGCTTGGGAGCCCCTTGGCATGACCCTCTCAGGGTTTCACCAAAAGGTTGCCTTTGATGGAGTAGCCCGTAAGTCCCCTGTCCCCTAAGAGACAGTGGGTGGGAGGGATTTACTGTCATAGGCTACCTTTGTGGGCTACATAACTTTATGAGCTTTCCCACAATGCAATGTCCCCCTTGCCACCTCCCTGCTAACCTCATCCCTCTTTACCCAAGATCAGCTTACACCTAAAAAGGGGGGGGGGGGGACCGGAGACTCCGGATGCAAACAGGCATGGGGCTGGGAGGCAGGCAAGGCCCTCGCTGAACTAAGAAACCCAGCCCTCTCTAGGCCTGTGCCTCTTAACCCCCATCCATCCAAGTCATCAGAGGAGACAGCTGGATAGGTGGGTCAGACCCGTCTGTGTTGAGGGCCCTGGCTAACTTGCGGTGGGCCTCCCCCACTCTCTCTGTAAAGCAGGACAGGCAGTGAGATGGTTGGTTCAGCAGGTAAAGCCGCATGTCTGTCACCTGAGTTCCAATCCCAGAACCCACATGGTGGAGAGGAGAGAACCAATTCCTCCAGCTAGTCTGAGTGTGCTCGTACATTGACATTCTCTCTCTCTCTCTCTCTCTCTCTCTCTCTCTCTCTCTCTCTCTCACTCACACACACACACACACACACACACACACTGTAATAAAGTAAAAGTTACTATAGAGGGGCAAATTCAGCAGCTGTCGAGACCCTAACTGGTTCCCTCTGGGTTTCCAAATTCAGCAAAGAACGGTAGAAGAGGCTGCACAGCTGTGTTGAGGCTAGAAACCAGACAGAGCATACCTGCCCGCAGCTCCCCCAACCCGAAGTGAAACCAGCTGGGTCACAAACCCCCTCCCTAAACCCCCATCACACAAGCATCGGACTCCGGAGCCTAGACAAGAATTTTCCACAACCACGGGGCAATATGCACCCTTTTCCTCCTCCATCCCATGCAAACAGGATTAATCACAATGGCCGGGATGAGGAGGACAGATGCACCCGGAGGGAGGCACAAGTACAAGATTGTTTAAGGCTTCCCTGCTGGGGGCTGGGGTTCAGGAGCCCGCATAGCAAAGCAGACGTCTAATCCTCAACTCCGTGGCAGCCCAGGAAACGCCTGTAGCAATTCCAGCTGTCTCTCCCTTCTCCCCAACCACAGTTCCCAGGAAGAGAGAGCCAATAACCGAATCGGGGGGAGGGGGCATGAGGGTCGCAGATTCCCTGCCCTTCAGGGCACACATAGACAAAAAGAACTTCCCGGGGGACCCAGCGGCTTTGTCTGTCCTTGGGATGGAGCCAGGATGTGACTGACACCCCTCCACCTCAAACTCCCCACCCTCCAAGAGCTCCAAACTGGCCTTTTACCCTCCTAACGTGGAAGGCGAAAAGAATTAGGGAACTTCTCACCCACCAGAGTTTCCTCCATGCTTCCCCTGCTGAAGCCGGCAGGAGCCGCGCTATGTCCAAAACCAGGGAAAACTTTTCACTGTGGGAAACGGAAACCAGCTCCGGCTGGATGGACGGGAAGATCCTCGGCCAAGGGCAGGGCAGGAATCCCCATCCTCTCGGAGACCCTAGCTGAGGGGCCTTGGGCAAAGACAAAGTCTGCGGCCCCCTCACCTTGCGTGGCTCCCTCCGGGACGTTGGGGCGGGGGCAGGTGATTCACTTCCCACCTCCAGGTGCCCGGCTCCCGGTGGCCCCGAGATGACGGCTCTACATCCAAGGAGGCCGCAACCCCACCTGCCGCATTTCCTCCTTCTGAGTCACCCCTTGCTCAGTACACTTGACTTTGGGACTTCCTGTCCTCGCTCCTGCCCCTTAACCTGTCTCCCGAACCTGGGACTGCGGCTTGGCAAGGAGGGAAGGTGTGCGTGGTTAGGGCTAACCCCAGGCGCTTCTTATGCTGGCCTCTGAGACCCGAGTGAAAACGGGGGGCAGAGAACCATCTTGGGTCAGACCGCCGAGAAGCCCCCTCCCCAAACAAGCGGGGACTGCACCCAAATGCCTTCCGCACGAAATCAGGGGGGATGAGTTAAGCAAACTAGGGTTACTAAGAAGCTGATCGCCCGGAAAAGTCCACTTAGAAGCCTTCTTTCCTCCGAGGGACCCCGCGCGCCCTGCGGGGGTCGTGTTCCAGAAGCCGCCGCCGGGCTGCAACCGCGTGGCGGGCGCCGCATCCCATTTTCCGCGGCCTCCGAGCCCAACCTGCCCCAGTCTACATCTCTTAGTTCCGTAGAGCCTGGAGTTCCAGGAGAGGGTCCCCAAGATCGTCCCGAACGCAGCCCGCGAGCCCCACCGAACCCAGCGCGCCGAGACCCAAGCATCCACAAGTCAGTTTCCAAAAGTACGTCCCGGAGAGAAGCGTGGGGCTCCAGAGCCCGGGGTCCCGTGGCCCGGGGTCCCTGCTGGCTGCGGCCACCACGCAGACACTCACCTTCCTTTCCCTGTGCCGCCGCGGCCGCCAGCGCGCAACCCCACAGCAGCGCGAGGCAGAAGCCGGTTGCCCGGAGCTCCATGCCGCGCTTCTCGCTCTCCGCAATCTCTGCTATCCGCAAGCCGGCCTCGGTGCCCCACTCCTGCTCGCTTGCCCTCTTGCCCGCTTGTCCTCTTGTCTGCCTGCCTGCCCGCCCGTCACGGACAACTTCTTCCCCTCCTGCCCCAAGATCTTAATGGAAGTTGGGTGAGAACCCGCTCCTGTTCATTCATGTCCCGCGCTGACGTCACCGAAACCACGCCCTCAGGAATGTCTTTAAAGGGGCCGGGCTGACACCCAGACTGGAGGGCGGGGAAGTGAGAGGGAAGTTGGGGTGGGGGAAAGGCAGGGATTTGAGGAGGATTGTAGGGGGCCCCGTGCACCGGCTGGCGTCTCCTCAGCCCCAAACCTTGAGGAGTTTGAGCGCTGCAAAGCGCCCCCAATGGTTTGTCCCCGGGGATTTGATCTCTAAGCCCAAATGTGCGGAATGAATCTGCGCTGAGCTTTTTCTCCTCTCGCCTTTTGCCCTTGGGCTTCAAGACCTGGGAAAAAGTGAGTTGTAAATCAAAGATGTAAAAGCCTCCTTAGCAACACGCCTGGAGAAGGACTCCTGATAACACACACACATACACACACACACACACGCACGCACACACACACGAGGGGCGGGGGGGTTGTTCCTGAGACCTCCAGAAGATACGCCTCATCAAGGAAGGTCTTCTAAGCCAACAACAGTGCCTCTGGGAACAGTCTGAGTCAGACGCGCAGGTGCCTTCACCACCACTTCAGAGTGGAGAGTTTAAACTTGGGCTCCAAGGTTTCCTAGGATGTGCCCAAAGGTTGCACACCTCGCCAGCTATAGAGGCAGGGTTTGACTCTGGGTCTGCTTTGTTTTAACCACTGCTCCATTTGGGAGCCCACCGCACAACCTCATGGGTAACCCCTGACCTCTGCCTCTGAATCCCAACAGAGCGCCCTTGTCCCCTGATCCCTGGATGACAGAAATGAGATGGTATGCTTTGACTCTCTGGAGACGCTCGCCTCCCACCCACCCTTTCTCTGCCAAGGTTCCTCACATCTGAGTTCATCGCCTCTCTTGCCTAGCGTTAGGGAAACAAACGGGATGCGAGGTGAACTCAGCAGCCAGCCTGGCCACCCACAACTGCCTGTTGCCCAGTTACCGTTTGGCCAGGGCAAAGGAACAGCTGTAGCAGGCTTGGTTCTCCGCGAACCTTTCCGCCCACACCCACTTTCTTGTCCCTGGCCTTTCTCTCCTCGACTCCCCTGGCCCTGTTCATCCTGGCCCACACTATACTGCGCTGGTACCAGGTCCTCCTGGGGTCCTACCCACCAGCTTGGCCTTGGCGCCTGTTTTTTGAGAAGCGGGTCCAGACATCTCCCCTGGAGGGGGAGAGAAAGGGTTAATTACAGGTGTCGGAGGTTAATTAAAGCCTTTGATCAGGATGATGGGAAGAGGAGCCTATGACTTCTGAGAATGTGGGCACTCTAGTGTCCTTGAGAATGGCTGAACGCGTCTGGGTGAGAATATTTGCATGTAGAAGCACTGATAAATACGAAGGGCGGTATAAGGGCTGGCGTATGATGTCTGCTGTGGGGGAATTTATGAGTTCATTGCGTACAGTATTGAGTGTGTAAGTCTGTCAATGCAAGTGTGAATGTACATGCAAGTGTGTGCTTGAAAGTGAGAGAATCTGGGTGTGCCACACTTCGAGACAGTGGTGCACACCAGCCTATGGAGGCAGCAATGAAAGTCTAGACAAATCTCCTTGCGCCTCTGAGCCTCGCTGTGCTCCTTGGCGACACTAAGAACTTGGGAGATTCACTGTGAAGATCAAATAAGGTCACGCATGGAAACCGCACAGACTGGGATGTGGGACGCGCTAGTCAAATCGCAGCTGTTATTACGGTTACATGCGGTTCGGCAAGAGGAAGTCAGATCTGGGGAGACAGGGAATGTGGTGTGCCAAGGCCTTGTGGAAAGACACGTGCGCATGTGTACCTAGAGGAGTGGAGCATGTGACCAGCACACACATGGCATGGGCAAGTGTTCTGTTGGACACGCTAGGCTGGGGACACTGTGGTTTCTGTTGACTTCCTGTCACTTGTTTTTACTTGGTTTTGATTTTATTTTTATATGTTAGTGTTTTGGGTGCCTCAAAGGCTAGAGCAATGCATAGGATCCTCTGGCAGAGGAGCTACAGGCGATTGTGAGCTGCGAGATGTATGTGCTTCAAACTAAACTCAGGTCCTCTGAAGAAGGGAATATTCTTAATCACCGAGCCATCTCTGCAGTCCCCTGATGTGACCGTTGAGGCAACATCAGACAAGCCCAGGCTGTTCTGGAACTTATTACTTAGCTGAAGCTGGTCCTGAACTTCTGAGCCTCCTTCCTCTACCTCCCATGTTCTAGGTTCAGAGGTGTGCACCAACATAGTCAGTCCTGTGAGCTGTTGGTAAGACCCTGCACGTGTGTGACGTGACATTTACAAGCTCTGAATTTTCAGTATGACACCAGAAAACATTGTGGGCTGGGCATCACGATGCGCACCTCTAATTCCAGCGACAGGGAGACAAAGGCAGGTGGATCTCTGGAAGTTCTAGGTCAGCCTGGTCTACATAGAGACCTCCAGGACAGTCAGGGCTACCTACTGAGACCTGTCTTGAAAGAAAGAAGGAGGGAGGGAGGAAAACCGACATGGAAGACAGGACTGTTAGCAGAAAACAGACGGTGCCCTGCATCCAGGTATTCATTAGAGACCTGTTTGTGAGTGAAGGAAGCTGTAAGGAAATAGGGTGTTGGCCAGTTCTCTGATGCACTGGCTTCTGTGTAGAGCTGTTCCTCTTTGTGCCATGTATGTGTTTTATGCATAGCCCCCAAAGGTTGATCCCTCCATGTGCCAGGATGCTGGCAGGCCACAACGTTAGGGCTTTATGTCGAGAGGTGTGTGCTGGAGCGGGGGGAGGGGGGGGTTAACACAAGGCTGTGTTCTCGCCCATCTGCAGCATATAACATGAGCAGAAGTCGGTGGGAAGACCTTTGCAGTGGCAGAGGCAGGGGCTTTAGTCACCATTTGCAGTGGCACACCCTTCTCCTGGCCGGCTCTGTGTGAGGAGATGCTAAGGGGGAAAGTTCCCTAGTGAGTCTCATAAATTGGTCCTGGAACGTGGTATTTATTGCAGTGTAATCAGCTGTAATGAAGATGGAATTACCCTGTAAAGGCCCCAAGGAGCCCTGGGGGCCCAAGTGCCACTCCAGCGGACAAGGCTTCCAGGACAGGCAGGTGGAACCAGGGAGAGCAAGCATGCCAGCTCACCTGCCGGCTCAGGTGCCCACCTTTGCTAGGGCTCTGCTTCAAGCTAGGCACAAACAGACCACCCACAAGAACGTGAATGCCTTGGTTTCCCCACCCAGCTTTGATCTCCATCTGCCTTTGGCCAAGAGCCAGATATAATCCAAAAAAAAAAAAAAAAAAAAAACATTGGAGCCAACTGCGCCTAAAGGCCTTATTGCATGCCAGGCTCAGTTCTAAGCACTTTGTCAAGCTGACCCCCATAAGGCGGACAATCCTGTTTCCATTGTGCAAGGGGAAGGAATGACCTCAGGGAAGTTGGAGATGTCACCTCAGCCAGTCTGGGCCCAGTACACAGTCCCCCACCTTCTATCCGCAACCAGGATTTCCAGGCCAGAGTCCCCTTAGTGGCTTCCGGGGGTGGGTCCTCTCCTATGTCCTCGTGGAACAATGAGGATCCTCAGCTGAGCCAACGGAACTCTTTCTCAGACCCCTGCATCTCTAACAGTCTCTCCAACCAGCCAGGATAGCTCCCTGTGGCAGGGGTTGCCTGTATTCCTGGAGCCAAGAAAGAAGCGGCCTGCATGCAGGAGTTGGGTGCTCATGTCTGATGGTGAACTCACCCTGTAGTCCCAGGCTGACCTCAAACTCAGAGATCCGCCTGCCTAGGCCTCCCAAGTGCTGGGATTAAAGGTCTGCATCACCACCTGGCATTTTTAAAATGTTTGAGACAGTGAAACGGGGACTTGCTGAGTCGGCCAAGCAGGCCCTTATTCTTGTATGTCTGCCTCCCTAGTGCAGGAGGGAATGGGTGGGTGGATACATGGATGCTAAGACAGAGGTCCCGCATATCTGCCTCCTGCTGCATACCATATATGTGACTTAGCTATATGGTTTGTAAAAAAAGCCCAATAATGGGTTTGTATCTTCCAGGGCAGGGCCTGGGATTCCATGAGATCCCACGTCAGTGCCCTTGGCGGCTTGAATGGGTCTACAGTCAATGTACCTTAAATTTCAGCTATTCCTCCCGGTATGATCAAGTCACTTCTGAAGACTGACTGAGCCAACTAAATATCCCCCAGGAACAAGCCCAAGCTCAGGTGTACTATACCACCTCCCCCTTAAGCAGGGCGGTCCTTGCAGAGTAGGGGCCTCGTTCTCTCCGTTTCTCTGACCCCAGTGGTGCCTGGCATTCTGTAGGTGTTCAGCAAACATTTGTGGACCGCACACAGGCTTTCACTGTTGCCTCCTTTTCAAAAGAACGCGTTTTCCAAGCGCAGGGGAAAAATGAAATCGGCTGATTTCAAGCAGTGGCACAAGAGGAAACCCTTGTGTAATTGCGGGGCTTCCCCCACCCACCCCCAGAGCTGGATTAGAGGCTACACCGCTTCCTCTGGGGCTCGCAAGCGCTTCCTGGGACCCTTTGAAGTGGGTTCTCCGCAAATCCTGCACGCGGGGGCCCGGGGCGGGGCCTCCGCTCGCCCCCCCACCTCAGGGTCACCGGGGTGCCTTCCGCCCACCTCCAAGCTGAATTCTCAACCCCCCTTCAATTCCCGCCCCTAATTCCACTGGGCCTTCCCTCCCCCATCTGTCCACACCCTCCCGGCCTTGCAGCTGGGTTTAGAAGTCTGGTCCTTACCTTGCTTCCCTGCCTAGCCTCAAAGTGTCAGGCCTACAGAGAAGTATTTTTAAAAGCAAAGCAGTCCAGGCGTGGTGGCTCAGGCCTGCGAGTCCAGAGATTGGAACTCGAGGCAGGAGAGGACTTGCCCCGAGTTCAAGGCCAGCCTGGGCTTCATAATGAGCCATCAAAGCAAAAGAAGAGCTCATGAGGACTTTATGAATTCTGTTATGTGCCAGGGGAACGCAATGCCAGTATGCAGTACCAAAAAGCTCTGAGAAGTGGGAATTCTCTCTGCATTTTATACATTAAAACATGAATCCCACCTTAAAACTCACTTTCCACCTCCAAGTCCACCCTACTCCTCTCCACATGTATGGAACACAGGGAAATCAAACCCCGGTTTTTCTTTCCTTGTTTGTTTTGTGATTTTTGTTTGTTTTGTTTTGTTTTTTTGTTTTTCAAGACAAGGTTTCTCTGTAGCTTTGGAGCCTGTCCTGGAACTCGCTCTGACCAGGCTGGCCTGTCTCTCTCTCTCTCCCTCTCTCTCCCCTGAGTGCTGGGATTAATGGCATGGCCAGCACCCACCACAACCCGATTCTCTTATTTAAATTTTTGACATGTACCTATTTTGTGGTACCTGCTTGCCCCTGTGCCTGGGTGGAGGTTCCAGAGGATGACTTGTGGCAGCTGATTTTCTCCATCCACCGTGTGTGTGTGTGTGTGTGTGTGTGCGCGCGTCTGTGTGTGCACACACGCGCACGTGCACACACACACACAGGGATAGAAACAACTGCCTTTACCTGCTGAGCCATCTTCCCAGGCCCTTGTTGTATCTTCTCTATGGAAGAGCTACATCCATGGAGGGGCTTGTGGAAAATTCCAGAGCCACAGTGAGGAGGACTATGGCTCCAACCTGACTCCTGATCTGTGTGCTCTCATCTCCTCAGGCCTCCCCAGGCAGCACCTGAAGGCTGTCAGCTCCAGGGAAAGGCTTCATCATAACCCGTGTTCTAGAACATTTGCAACATAGGCAGAAATCTGGGGACCCTGGGGCTTACTGGCTCTGACTCCCTGTCCTCTCTGCCTGGATCACCCCCACCCTACCCCACCCCCTTTACTAGAATGCCCTGTTTAGTCACCCACCCCAGCCCTGCGGTCACCTCCCCCTTTGCTGTGTGTGTTCGTTGCTCTTCCCCCACACTTTACCCAGGGGGACATGCAGGGCTAACTGTAACTCACCCACTAAGAGATGCGTGAGTTTGGCACAGGTATGCCTAGCCCAGAGCCTGGCATCCTGCCTGGAGTCCTGGGGGCAGCTTCAGAGATAGTGGATAATGGGGGATTCCCACTGCTACAGAAGTGTGGCAAAGGGGTCTCCAGGAAATGCCCCACCCTGAGTGCCAGCATCCTCCGCTCTGACCCTGGGGCCTTCCATTCTAGGTGCTTCCCCAGGATTGTCTTATTTCACTATCATTATGGCTCTGTTTCAGAGGCGAGGAAACGGAGGTACCACCGATGTGGTAACCTAAGGCTGCACCATCTGATCCTATGGTTCTGGTTCAGCTCTACTACCCAAGCGCTCTCCTGTGCCCTCTCTAGTCTGGTTCTCACCCCTCCACCCAAAGCCCCAGTGTTCCCTGGGCAGGTGGGAAGAAGGAACCAGGGCTGGCTGGCCCTCATTGACTGTGAAGAGGTCAAAGACGGGCATCTGGGTTCCAAGCTTGTTTTCTTCTATGTCAGGAGGGGATAAAAATAATACAATATCCACCTTGTGGGGGTAGACACAGAACTGTGAAAAGTTGGCACAGTGCCTGGCACAGGGCAGGCCCTCAGAACATCAGTTTTGCTTATTTTTATCACTAACACCCTATTTGGGGGGCCCAGGCTGGCGTGGGACTTGCCAAGTGTCATCCCCTTCCTTTCTGACAGCTGGGCCAAAGGCCTGTGTGGAAGCTCAGAGGGAGGAAGAGTGGAAAGGCAGGGAAAGCCGTGGGCTTGATGCCTCTGAGAACCCTAAAACCTGCCCCCTAGCTCGTCCCCTCCCCAGTCATAGGTAACCTGCTCCAGGCTCAATACAGTTACCAGATGCAGCAAGGAGGTACTGGGGGGCACAAAGTACTAAGGGCACACATTCACCCCAGCCAGTGCTTACTGAGGGGAGTCTCCACCAGGGAGCATGTGAATGGTGGCCAGCACCCATAAGAGGCGTGCATGATGGATGGGCCAGTAGATGGATGGATAGATGGGCTCAGAGATAGATGGATGGATGGGCTGGTGGACAGACAAACAGAGGAGAAGCCAGGAGGTGACTACCTGGCAGCTCAGGACTGTCAGTAAGTTGATGGATGGGACACAGAGAGAGTTGAGAGAGATGGGGCTCAGCAGGGAAGGAAGGAAGAAGGGTGGATGGATAGATGTACAGACAGACAGATTGACAGATGAGGGAAACAGATAGGAGGATGAGGGATGGGTAAGTGGGGGTCTGGATGAGTGATGAGAGGCCCTGCTGAGGAAGGGAGAGGGGTCTTGCTGGGGTGGACTCTTCCCTGCCGACAGGTTGCAGATAGATGGATTCACACCTCACACAGGATGAATGGGCTCCGGGGTTCCCCTGAGACTGGCTGGTGGAGAAAGACAGACAGATGGAGGGAAGTGGGACAGGAAGGGGGAACAGGGACAGGGGAAGGAGTCCAGGACCCTGACCCAAGTTGGTATGTAGGGAGCCCTAGAGATTTAGTCATTAGGAAAGTACGTGTTTCAGAATAATCTCTCTTGGGCACACACAAGTGGGCACAGGGGTGTGTATATGTGTGTCTGCTCTGGCTGGGTACTGGGGTGCAAGCCTGGTGATGAATATAGGAATTGGGGGCCCGGAGGGGGCCCTCCCCTTCTCTCAAGGCTTGGGTATGAACCTAGGTGTTGTCTTGCTTGAGGACCCAGTGTTTGGAAGCTAGGAACCTCCTGGGGTATGTGTGAATGGCTAGTTTACTGTGTGTACTTCCTGTGTGTTGTTCCGGGGTTTCTCACCGGCTCTATCAAAGGCCTATTCAAAATGACACACTTAAATGGAGTGTGGTGGCTCACACCTGGGATCCCAGATGTTGAAACAGGAGGGTGACTGTGAGTTGAGGCCAATTTGGGCTGCATAGTGAGACTGGTCTCAATACACACTCACACTTCTTTCTGGTGATTTAGGCCTGTAATCCCCAGCACTAGGAAGGTGGAGGCAAGAGGATGAGGATTTCAAGACCAGCCTTGGTCATTTAGCCGAGCTGGTGGCAAGCCTGGGCGACATGAGGATCTGGCTAACCAAAATAAAACAAACCACAACCATAATTTGAGATGTTCAGTGGGGCCCCAGCAGTGCACAGGTGGGAATGGGGCTGCCCTGGAAGACCAAAGCTAGCCCCCAAAACCCTGCTCAGACCACTCACTGCTATTTCCAGGTCTCTCTGTCCTCCCTGCTGCTAAAAGATTAGCCAGGCAAGCCAGGCGGTGGTGCCCCACGCCTTTAATCCTAGCAATTGGGAGGCAGAGGCAGGCGGATCTCTATGAGTTCGAGGCCAGCCTGGTCTACAAGAGCTAGTTCCAGGACCGGCTCCAAAGCCACAGAGAAACCCTGTCTCGAAAAACAAAAACAAAACAACAACAACAAAAATAAGATTAGCCAGGCAGCAACAAGCCTTGGGCAAGGAACCCCGCAAAACGCCCTGAGACGGTGGAACGCAGGACTGGATGGTCCCGAACACTGGGGGAGGGGAGGCCACCGACCAGGGGCAGCCGCCCCTCCCCGTCTCACACTGACCGCCCCGGCTTCCGACCCGCAGGTGCTGCCTTTGCCGTAAGGTTTATTGCACCGCCGCGTCTGCGCCCCGCCGAGAGGAACCAGCTCAGTGCCTCGTAAAGGGGGTCGTGGCCTGCAGAGCCTCTGCCTCCGTCGCCTTGGAAACGGGGCGCATCCTCCGCGGAGGCAGAGGCTGGTGGGACCTGCCTGAGGTCACCGGACGCTCCTGCTGTGCTCTCTGCATAACTCCACCAGCTCCTCCAGGTGGTTCCCGGCCCCCTGCCGTCCTTCTCCGCCCCTCTCCCCAGCGCCTTTGAGAGTCACCTCCTCCAGGAAGCCTTCAGACTCTGTCACCTTCTGGGGGCCGCGGTGGGACTGGCGCTTTCTTATGACACCCACCAATGGTCTTAGCTCGCGCTGTGAACCTTGACCTCAAGCCTAGCACCATAACGCCTTTTGCAACTGTTATCTTTTGTCCTCATACCAACTCCTCCAATGAACCAAGGACCTGGCCTCAGTTTCCCCCTCATGTGATTTCCTCAGTTCAATGCCTGGAGTCCCACTCGTTACCCTCTGACCTCCACCTGCCTCCACATGCCTGCCTCCATGACTCTTGCTGCAGGCAGGCCTGTGCAAACACAGCACTTGGGAAGCAGAAGCAAGGGGATCTCTGAGTTTGAGACCAGCTTGGTATATATGGCGAGTTCCAGGCTAGTCAAGGCTACAGGGTGAAACTCTGTCTCCAAAACAAAATAAGAGTAATGTTTAAGAATTATTTTAAAGGGAAGGAAGGGTCTTGTATCAGGCTCTTGCAATTCAGTACTAAAGGAGGAAGGAGACAGAAGGAAGCTGAGCAGGACCCCTTGCGCGAAACCCTCCCTGAGCTATATCCCAAGCTAGCCCTGGCTTTGACCTACAGATCAGGAATGCAGGCTCCAGCAGGCCTCTGCCCCCAGAGCCTGTGGCACCACACAATGCCTGTGAGTGCCACTCTTGTGGCCCTGAGTGGGACTCTCCGTTGGAGAGTTCAAACATCTCTAAGGAACCCCCAACTCCCACATCCTGAAGAGCATTAGGGTCATCAGGCCGCCAAACCTTGCCTTCCCTGTCCGTCTGAGTGCCCCGACTCACCACCCTTTCCTACAGACCAGTCCATTCCTGCCACTTGCCTGGGTCTGTGGTCACCAGAAATGCCCAAAGTCAGGCTGATAAAGGATTACCTTGTCTTGCCTTGAACAGGCACATTCAGGAGTCTTTCTCAGCCTCGTCCCTGGCCTTGAGACCTAGTGACCGACTCCAGGGCCAGACTCTGCTATGGGAACAGACAACCTTCTGAGAACTTTCCCAATACAGGCTTAGAAGGAGAGAAAGGGACCCAGAGACGATAACTCTCCAGAGTGGCAACAACCACAGCCATCATCCCCTCTGGCTGTGTGCCCATACTTCTTGAATGTGGACCGCAGCCCAGTCAGGTGGTCAATTCATGCCCATTTTATGGATCATAAAACCAAGTCAAGGGGGGGCAGTCACTTGACAAACATTATGCCCTGGCCAAGTGGCAACTCTGCTCCTTCTCAGATACCCTGCCTCTCCAGTGTACCTTGTATTGACTCAAAACTGGCCACTGATGCATTCCTGGGAATGAGGATGGATTTACTTCCTTGTCAGTCTGAGGGTCTAGAACATGACAGGCTTGTTGAAGGCACCTGTTAGGTCTTCTTGCAGCTCCAGAGGTCCTGTATTCCAGAGGCCACACAGCCAGTGTGTGTTGAGCATCTGGCTTTGACCCCGGAATTCCACTCTCATCACACTATGGACCCCCATCACAGAGTCCATCCCAAAGACTGTGCACCTCCCCGTTTTACAAGTGAGGAGGCTGACTGAAGGGCTGAGTGAACATTTGAAGCCAGCTCTGTGGAGCTCCCGGGAACTTTGAGCCCTGTGGGGCCTGGCTGACTTGGGGTCTGCCCTGGAGATAGTAAACTGCTGGTGAAGGGGGCAAAGGCTTCTCTTGGAGTGCTGGTCAGTTCTTCCATGTTGTAGACACATGAGTGGGCCCTTGTGTGAAGTACATGACTTATGAACCCTGAGGGTGGGGTGGAGCCAGGCTGCGGGGTCAGATGAAAGTTTGCCCCCCCCCCTGCACATGCAATGCGTCTACATCTGAGTGTTTGAACAGAGGCATTGGGACCCAGAGAAACTGCGCCAGACAAGCCACTGCTAGCACCCTGTACAGAAACAGACACGGAGAGATGAAAGGTTTGCTCAGTCTTACAACCAAGGCTGGGGGTGTAGCTCAGGTGGCCAGGTACTTGCCTAACACACAAAAACCCTGGGCTCACTCAGCCCAAACTGGGCCAGTATGGTGACAGGGATCTGTGATCCCAGCATTCAGAAGGTGAGGGCAAAAGGATTGGGGTGAGTTTCAGGCCAGCTTGGGCTATAGAGTGAGACCCTATCCTAAAAAATTAGAAGAGAAAAAAAGCCAGTTGTGATAGAAACACTCTTGTAATCCTGCTTAAGAGGCAGAGAAAGGATCCTTAGCTGGAGGCCATCCTTGGGTACATGAAGTCCTTTCTTTTCTTTAGATTCATTTATTTTATTTTTATATGTATAGGTGTTCAGCCTGCGTGTATATTTGTGCACCATGTGTGTGCCTGATGCCCTCAGAAGTCAGAAGAGGGCATTGGATCCCCAGAACTGGAGTTACAGGTGGCAGTGAGCCTGAGAGCAGAACTTGAATCCTCTGGAAGAGCAGCCAGTGCTCTTAACCCTTGAGCCATCTCTTCAGCCCTGGGTTCCAGTCTCTAAAATAATAATAACGATAATGGGGGGTGAGCTTAAGAAATAGTTTAGTTGGCAAACACTTGCCTTGCAAACATAAAGACCGAAGTCAATCCCCAGAACCTATATAAAAAGCCAGTTGTGAGGCCGGGGGAGGAGGGTGATGCATGCTGCCACCTTTAATCCCAGCACGAGGGAGGCAGAGGCAGGTGGATCTCTGTGAGCTTGAGGCCTGCCTGGTCTACAGAGTGAATTCCAGGAAACGAAACAAAAAAGTCAGTTGTAGTAGAATACGTTTCCAATTGAGCACTGGCTACTTGTCAAGTTCCAGGCCAGGGAGAGACCCTATCTCAAACGAAAGGGTGCAAACCTGAAGGAGGACTTTCCAGGTGTCCTCTGACCTCCACACATAAGCATCTGCACATACATGAACACGCACACACAGAGAATGCTACCAGTATGCTCCTGTGGGTGCACGGGCAGGGCAGCGTGTCTGTGTAGGAGGTGTGTGGTGGGGAGCTAGGGAGGGAGGGCGGCTGCCTGCTGCTGCTGCTGCCCTGTAATCGACATTCTGTCTTGACCCCCCTCTCCCCAGGGAGCAAGGCTAATAACTGTTTTGCACAGAGCATCTGTCTCATGCGTGTATGTATGTGTGTGTGTGTGTGTTCATACACACACCTCAGGCCCACCAGGGGGAGACTCCCCTCCTGTGAACCTGTCCCTCATCTAGACCTGACCCCAGGGTGCTGAGGGCCCACCCTGCCTTTCTCACCTCAAGAAGATGAGGCCTGGCCTCCCCCAGTTCTGCCCGCCTCCACCCTTTGCCTGTGAACTCCCCAAGGGGAAGGCAATGCCCCCTCCTGCAGAGCACAGGCCTTCCCAGTGATGGAGTGGTTAGTCCATCCAGAGGCCTGAGGACTGCTTCCAGGACTGAGGCCCACCTTGTCAGACACCGCCCCACTGTAGGCTCTCAGAGAAGGGGCCATCAGTGCAGCAGACACTGCCACCTGTAGTCTTGACTCAAGTCAATGTCATCAGTTCTGGGGGGCAGCCAGGCAGGGGGGCCAATGGCGTAAAGTGTGCTCAGCTATCTTAAAGTTACCCCTACCCTACCCGCCCCATCTCCCAACGACTCTACCATTCCTTTCTTATCAAAAGTCACCAAAACCAGCTATCGAAACTCCTGGCCTCATGACCCCCGCACCTCACTCTGTCTGCCCCACCCTGGCACCCAGTGCCCACACCCTGCCCATTCTGCTGTTAGCAGACCCAGAGGCCCTGAAAGCAGGCATCCAGACTTCCGATGGCTCTTGGCCCGGTGGCTCTGGCCTTCTGCTCCACTTCGCTCCACTCTGGTTTCTCTGGAGGGAGTCCTGTGTTACCCCTCAGGATGCCAGGCTGGGGTGGGGAGGCGGTAGGCCAAGGTGCTGCCAATAAAGATAAGGAAAATCGGGCTGCCGGTGCCGCCGGATGATCAAAGGCGGCCCTGGGGAGAGGCCGGCCAGGGGTAGCATCTGTCCCCCGAATCCCTCGGGAGTTCTCTTGCCCTGCTTCCGGGACGTAGAGACCGTCTGTGAACCCCAGCCAGCTTGGGAAGCTGAGAACCAGAGGGAGAGGGGCTTCCAGGCTCTTATTGCCGCCAATCCCGGGATACATCTCGGTTTCTCCGTGCGCAAAATCAAGGGTAAGGAATGACTGAGTCAGTTTTATTACATGCGATAAGAGAGCGGACACAGCAGCCAGCTCGGCGCCGGTCATGGCCAGATGCAGGTGCACAGCAAAGCAGCCCCCTTTCTCTGGGTCCAAACTCCTCAGCTCGGTCCCTGAAACACACGCGGTGACCGCCAAGTTCTTAGCACCCCCACCCAGACCGCCGGGCCCCAGCTCCTGCCACCCCTTTCTGCTGCCCTGTCCCCACATTTGAGCTTTCAGGGCACCCCTCCTCCCTCCTCCCGGGGAAGCAGAGAGTTCCAGTCGCCTCCTGACACTACCTAACTGGTGACTGGGTTTCCAGAGAATGATGGGCACCCAGCTTGCTGACTCAGCACCCGGAGCTATGGCTTACTTAGCAACCCGGCCAGGCCTTGGGCAAACAGAGCTGTGGACAGCCACACCCCACCGCAAGAATGCAGCAGCATTCCTGGGGGCTGCCACAGCAATAGGGATGGGATGTGGGGGGCAGGTAAGCTATCTCACCTACCTTCTGTTACCCTGACACTGGGCAGGAGGGAGCTCTGCCTCTGCCTGGCTCTGGGTTCAGTCGACGGCAGCAAGAGACCAGTAGTAGGTCTCAGAGGAGGGGGCCGAAGCGGAGGTCAAGAGACTCTGAAATCAGTAGTCTATGTGACCTTGAACCTCAGATTTTAGCTGAAAAGCAGACCTAGCACAAAAGGCTGCTCCTCTCGGGAATCGGTTCATGAAGGGGACCCTCAGTTACAGGTTCCACACCCCATGTGAGGGTGAGGGGAGTCTTGAGGTTTTGAGAGCCTGGAGGGAGGGACTTCCGACCCAGAGAGGGATTTATATCCCTGAGGCAGCACAGGGCAGTGCAGCCGAATTCCAGGCTAGGCTGCTGGTGACAACCTTGCTCCATCCCCCACACCCACCAGAGCGGCAGCACCCCACCCAGTACCCCACCCAGGCAAACCCCCCTCTCCTTCTCACAGGGACCGTTGAGGATTTAAGTAGAGAAATCCTGGTTGCTGGTATTTGTTGTTGTTTTGTTTGTTTGTTTTTATTTTTTGTTTGTTTTTTGGTTTTTCAAGACAGGGTTTCTCTGTAGTTTGGAGCCTCTCCTGGACTCTTTGTAGACCAGGCTGGCCTCGAACTCACAGAGGTCCGCCTGCCTCTGCCTCCTGAGTGCTGGGATCAAAGGTGTGCACCCCCAGTGCCCAGCTGGTTTTCATCTCCTGTCTTCCAGGCACTCTGACCCAGTGAGGACCCCTCTCCTTCCCCTAGGGAGGCCCCCCCTTTCCTCTTTCTTCCCTCTCAGGTCTCCTCTTCCTCTGGCCGCCTTTGTCCTTTTCTGTCCTTTTTCCTGTTTCTCAGGAGCAAAGGGTGACACCTCTTTCAGGACTGGAAGCCTTGACTCTGGGCAGGGCCTCCTGGACCTGCCGGCTGATTTGGTCTCTGTCTTGCTGTGTGATATTGGGTAGATCTCCCACCCTCTCTGGACCAGAACTATCTGAGATTTTATGATATTTGTCTAGACTTTTTTTCAAGGTTGAGCATCCTTCTTCTGAAAATCCAAAATCTGGACTTGATTGGGCACCCTTGTGGCACCACTGATTCTGAGATTTTGATGTCTGAATTAGAGGGACTTCAGCTGTGTTACCAATACTGCAACGGAGTCCAGGATGTACCCAGGTCATTGTCCATGGAAAATCTGAGTCCATCCAGGTGTGCACCCAGCCCCTCTCTGCCTCCATTAGTGCCCCAGGTCTGCCCACCTTTGCTTCCCCTCAGGGTTCTGAGTCCGATTTTGTAAAGTAAGTTAAGCTCTCCCAGGCCTGGAAGAGATGCCGGCCCAGGGCTGCCAGCCCAGCCAAAGGCAGGGACTGTGGCCTCCACTCACCGATTCACTGCCAAGCCTGGATCTGGGGGCATCAACCCTAGGATCAGCTGTTATCTGAGAGGTCCCTCCTGGAAATTTAAAGGGTGTCGTGTGCCCCTTCTAGGCCCTGCAATAGGAACCATACCCTGGGCACTGTCCCCTTCCCTGGGTGTGAGGCTGTGGTGGTCGAGTAACCAGAATTCTGACTCCACTTTCATCACTGGAAGACTGCCACATGGGCTTGACCCTGCTAACTTGAGGGTCACAACCTGTACCCCAAGTCAGGTCCTGACATCTGTCCTCAATAAGCCAATTAAAAGTGAAAAGCAGGCCGGATGGTGGTGGGTCACATGCCTTTAATCCCAGCACCCAGGAGGTAGAGGTGGGCAGATCTCTGAGTTTGAGGTCAGCCTGATCTACAGAGTGAGTAGGATGGTCAGGGCTGCACAGAGAAACCCTGTCTCGAAAAACAGCAACAAAAATATGGGAAGCAGAAAAAGGAGGCTTATTCAGTGTGGTCACATTGGGAATAGGGACAAAGAGAGCTCACAGACTCCCCATTTCTGTCCAGGGGTCCTGAAAGGAGACTAAAGGTTAGAGAGAGGGCCAAGGATACACATCTGAGCAGTCTGGGTCGAGGTGCAGTGCTCACCACCAGTCCATCACTGTCTGGGCTTTAGCCTCATCCTGTAAGGTGCTCCAACAATTGGTAGAACTCTGTGAATCTCCTTCCAGGAGACAAGCTCCCTCTCAGTCCGGGTGGGCCCTCTGCCTTCTCCCATGAAGAGATTCCTGGGGAAATTCCTATTTATTTGGGGTCTACTGTTTCAATAGTCTGAAAGTCACTTTGAGAGACGCAGGCGTCTCTTTGGAATATTGTCATTTCTACCAGGCCTTCTTTAATGCCACCGAGTTCCTGACTCAACTTCTCACTGAAATGGGACCTGGAGGCCTGGTGGTATGGCTCATTGAGTGAAGCTGCTAAAGTCCGGTGGCTTGAGTTTAATCTCTGGGCCCCACAGGGTGGGTGGAAGGAGAAACTGAGTCCATCCACAAAGGAGTGCATGTGCACATATGTAAGCTTCATGGGGAATACACACACAGACACACACATACATGCACACAGACACATAAACATACACACACATATATATACACACAGATACACACATGCACACAAACACACATGTACACACATACAGACACGCATACACATGCACACACAGACATGCACAAACACACACGCACGCACGCACACTGAATGCAACGAAGAGAGATATGGTAATGGATGCCACCAAGGGCTGGTTGAGGATTCTCTGAGGTTCAGCTTGTGGGACTTAGACCATAGCAAAGGTTGGGTCTGAAGGCAGAACATACCCGTGTGCCTTCGTGTGCAGGTATGTGATGGTGGGTGGCTCAGATCAAGGAGATCGGAGTGCTTAGAGCCAACCTGTTGCCACCCCTCTGCCTCCCAACACCTCCGCAGCTTGGGAACATGCACCTTCCAGCCAAGGGTCCTGTGTTACAGTGCTGGGGTCTGTGTTCCTAGGGAGAAATGGAGCCCTTGCCTGCTTGAACTGTCCAGACCCTGCTGATCAGACCCCACGTTAAAGCGGAGAGCGCAGCCTGTGCCTCTCAGAGGCTTCCAGCTGCAGCCTTTGCCTGGCTTCAGCCCTAGGCTTTCTCGGGGCTGGCTTCTCCCAACCAAGAATGATGAGCTGTGCATCACCTGGGGGACATCTGAGGACGTTGGGGTCTTCTTCTCTGTTGGGGGAGTCCCCTCTGCAGGAGCTCTCGGGCCGGAGCCAGTGTCAGGAGACAAGGTCCCCATGCAGAGGAGGCTAAGGCAGACAGCCATAACTTCATTTCCAGGCAAGAGGACAGGAGCCCCCAAGGTCACACTCCTGGGCTACGGCCAGCTATCAATAGCAGGCTTTAGGGTCAGCAGTATTTAACAAAAGGAACCCTGAGTGGGAGCATGTGCTTCCCACCCCCATGTTCCCTATCACAGCCTCCCCTGCCAGCCCTCTGGGCCTCCCTTTCTGGGTCTATCTCTCTCTCTCCCTTTCTCATTCTGTCTCTGGATTTTTTTCTGTCTCTCTCCCTATCTTTCTTCCTTGCTTCCAGGTGGTAAATGTGACAACCTCTCCAGCTCGGGGGGTCGGGAGGGGACACTCTGGTGGAACCCAGACTTCGGGTGTCCTGGCCCTCACTGCCTGCACCCCTGCTGCCAGTCAAATCTGCTCCTCTATGTCTTTTGTCTACATTGATCATCTAGAACGTATCTCTGTATCTCTGAAGCCAGAAATAAGTTTTGAAACAAAACGGAGGGCTTGCCTATCACAGAGGAAGGGGGGCCGTGTGTATCATCCCGGCACCAAACAAATACAGTGTCTGGTGTGGTATCATTTCCCATTCTGCCATCAAAGAGGGATACCCGGGACCCATGGCTGCCTTGGGCTATGTGGGAGTGAGAGGCAAAATCAGGCAGACACAGCCCTCTCATCACAAAGGGGGATGGAGGGCTCCCCAATCAGGACTCAGGGTCACATTCATCTCTGTGCTTCTTGGGTCCCTGGGTCTTCCAACAGGGAGCTGTGCTTTCCAAGAGGTTGACAAACTCTTCCTGAGGTGGTCACTTAGCCCAAGGAACTCCGAGGAAATACCAGGCCGTGGCTGGTCACCCCTCCTGGCAGGACAGCCACATGGTAGCCTCTCCCACTCCTCCCTGTTTCTTGTGCCAGGCAGCGGGAAGAGAGCTGGACAGTTCAGGGACTGAGTCACAGGTCCTCCTGTGACTTCAGACGTGACCTTTGTCCCTCCTGGCTGCAGGTTCCCCATCTAAGTAAGGCTTGCCCCGCGTGGAGTACCATCTTCCTGTCCTGCACTTCATGTTCCCATCTCCTGCGGAAGGAAATTCTGAGCCACTAGTCAGGAATGCAGCCTGTCTTCCGAAGTGAAGAGGCACCCCCTCAGCCTGACCTCAGCCCCCCAGACTTGAGGTACTCAGGCCAGTCCCCCCTCCAGGGTTTGCAAGGACCTTGGATGCCACCATCTAGAGGAGAGGCGCACAGTGTGTGGGGAGCCCCGTAAGGGGACACTCTACTGTCAAGGCTGATTCCTTGGAGCCCTGGAGTCATACCAGGACTCAGGGCTGGGAGGGGTGCCTGGTGGTAGAGGGGACTTCTCCCCTCCCGGGGAGATTGGTTCAGTGCAGCCAGCAGCACAGCGCATCCCTGCTCTCTGCTTAATTTCTGAACATGGCCATGGTGGGGTGGGAAAGTGGGGGAGACACATGGATTCATCTGATGGAGCTCCCCTCCTTCCCCCTTCCTTCCCTCCCTCCCCTCCTTCCTTTCTTCCTTCCTTCCCTCCATCTCCCCTTCCTTCCTTCCTTCCTTCCTTCCTTCCTTCCTTCCTTCCCTCCCTCCCTCCCTTCCTCCCTCTCTCTCCAGTCCCTCTTTTCTTCTTCCTCCCCTCTCCCTCCCTGCTTCTCTTCTGGAGAGCCTGGTGTTAAACATTTACCAAGCCCTGGCTGGAGGCCACCCCTTTTGCAAGTGTCCCAGAGGGATCCCTACCTTCGAAGTTTAAGCTCAGACACACCGATCCCTGGTCTCAGGCCAGGTGACAGATCTGAGCAGCCGTGGCCTGAAAAGCCAAGGGAATGCCTTCCACCAAGTCCTCGTCACTGAGAATTTACTTCTTTTTTGACTCTGTCAAAAGACAATTTCCTGTCCGGGATAAGGAATAGTCCTGCCTGTCCCTCTGGGGCAGAGATGAAAGGGCTGGCAGGTTCAGAGCCCGGGACAGGACCAGGACGGACAGCAAGCCCTGCCCTGTGACACTGTGTCATCAACTATGTAAATATTTGCCGGGTACCTCACTTAACCTCTGGGGTCTGCTGCTTCGTCTGCTACATGAGGATCACTGGACTATTCCGTCCATTCTGTCACTCACTCACCCAGCCATTCATTCCTGTGTAGCCCCTAAGTGAAGTGTCCGGGAGGACAGTGTCATCTGGATTTATGCTTTGCGCCCTGGTTCAGTCCTGGCCCTGCCTTCCTGTGTTCTCAAGACCTCAGCCCTTTTTCCTATAAAATGGCATCATGAAAGGGGGGGGGTTCCAGTGTCTCTCCCCATCTACCGATGTAACGATGCCCCAGCAGAGGACACTGGACCCGTCAGTCCAGCCAGAACTCAATAGGTCAGCAGCTCACACCCCGGGAACAAAGCATGGGACATCCACCATCACTGGTCACTTTCTGCCACATGGGAAACCACTGACCTGCACATTTGTACTTGGGGAGAATGACTGGGCATGGCGGTTCATGCCGGTAACCTTAGCCCTCAGGAGGCTGAGGCAGGAGGATGGCAGGTTCAACACCATCCTGGGCTACATAGCAAGGCCCTGTCTCCAAAGAGAAAAACTGAAACGAAGGATGAAAATAATCAGTTTTAGACTGTGTTTATTCTACCACAATAAAGACCCAAACTGGACTGGTCGATGGCTCAGTGAGTAAAGGAACCTGCTGCCAAGTCTGACAGAGTGGAATCTCAATTCCCACACGGCAGAAGGAGAGAACTGGGTCCCTCAAGTTGACCTCTGACTTCCACACAGGCCATGACTTGCAGACATGCACACAGAGATATACACACATACATGCATGTAGTAAAAGGATTTTTTTACATTAAGAAATGTAGTCAGACTGTGGTGTACACGCCTTTAGTCCCAGCACTCAGGAGGTAGAGGCAGGCAGATCTCTGTGAGTTCAAGGCCAGCCTGGTCTACAAAACGAGAGCTTTTACACAGAGAAACCCTGTCTCCCAAGAAGAAAAAAGAGGAAAAAAAAATGAAGTGAAGAAATGTAGAGCTGGGCTTGGTGGCGTACCCTTTAGTTCCAGCACTCCGGGAGGAGAGGCGGGAAGAGCTCAGCCTGTTCAAGGTCAGCCTGGGGTACACACCAAGTTCTTCTTTCCATAACTAGTTCCAGGGCAGCCAGGGTTACATAGTAAGACCCCCGTGCCCTGCGTCCCCCCCAAATAATAAGAGAGAGAGAAAAGCTGTTAAACTGATTTCTAATTTTATTTTGAGTACTTCACTGGGTGCCACAGCACAGCGATAATCAAATCGGCGGACATCCCTGGCTTTGTTGACATTCCGGAATGGTGCTGTGCATAGTTCACAGGTGGGTGGGCGTGTTCTGTAACTGCTTTGCACAACCCGCTGGCCTCTCACTTCCAGGGCTGTTAACGCTCCAAAGGCAGCTACTGCAAACAAAGAAAAACTGCCTTTCATTTTGTCCACTCTCGTGGACTTAGGCAGCAGCCGGAGGTGTTGGTACACGGCTGGAATCCCGGCACTCAGGAGGCAGAAACAGGATTATCACACGGGGCTGGCCAGGTCTACACAGCAAGACCTTGTCATTAAATAAATAAATAGATGAATAAATGAATAAATAAATAAATAAATAAATAAATAAATAAATGTATGTATGTTGAGGAGCTGAGCTGTAGGTAATTTGGTTGGTAGAGTAACTGCCTAGAAGACACAGCCGTGGATTCCATCCCCAACGAGGCACAAACAGGGTGTGAGGCACACACCCACCACCCCAGCACTCCACTTGAGGCAGGGGTACCAGGAATTCAAGGTCATCCTCAACTATGTAGCATTTGCCTTTTCTTTTTTTTCTTTCTTTCTTCCTTCCTCCTTCCCTCCCTCTCTCCCTCTCTCTCTCTCTTTCTTTCTTTCCTCCCTCCCTCCCTTCTTTCCTCCCTCCCTCTCTCCCTCTTTCTTTCTTTCTTTCTTTCTTTCTTTCTTTCTTTCTTTCTTTCTTTCTTTCCTTCCTTACTCCCTCCCTCCCTCCCTCTCTCCCTCTTTCTCTCTCTCTCTCTCTCTCTCTTTCTTTCTTTCTTCCTTTCTTTTGAGACAGGCTTCTCTGTGTAACCCTGGATGTCCTGGAGCTCCATCTACAGACCAGGCTGGCCTTGAACTCACAGATCCCTCTGCCTCTGTGTCCCGAGTGCTGGGATTAAAGGGGTGTGCATTTGCCTTCCAAGCTTCCAGTTATTTTGCCCTTCAGCTTCTTGGGCATCCCACATTAAAGTCTCCAGGTAAGATGCAGATTCCTAGGCCTGGCTTAGACCCATAGAGTCAGCCTCGGGAATACAGGGTTCCGGACTCTGTTTCTGTCTAGCTCTCCCAGTGACTCTGACATGAGAGATACTGCCTGAGACCCACCACCCAGCTGCTCCCAGATCCCTGATGGGAAGCAATTGTGTATGATTCTTTTTTTTTTTTTATTTTGGGGCTTCTAGTCCTGACTGGGCTATACACAGAGACTGGGGGACAATGCCCCCGCCCAAGTCTTCCCCAGCCCAGGACACACAGGCTTAAAGATAACTAATTCTGACCCCCAGAATTCTGGCCCTGCAAGTCTGGACTGTTCCCACAGAGCAAATGCTGTATCTTCAGGAGGTTTGAAAGGTTGCTGGGATCCCTCTCCCATGTCCCACCAGTTTTCCAGCTCCCCAGCTTCCCAGCTCCCCAGCTCTCTGGCCCTTACTGGTGGACACTGAGAGGGAGAGGCTTGGCCTGGTGCCCCACCCTGCAGACCAGCCTGGTCAAGCAAGGAAAGGAAGGAAGTGAAGGCAAGCCCGGGGCCAGCAGACTCTACTGTTGGTAGGGCTGACACAGGCCTCAGGAATTTGAAAACAAACACTAGGTCAGGGAAGGAAGAGGCTGCCCCTGGCTGCTGAGCCAGGGCTGACCAGCCCTTCTCCGGGGCAGTGTGAATTTCAACTCTGCTGACTGTGGCCCAGGGCAGGAGATTGTGTCTGGGGAGTTTCCATTCCAACAGATCACGGCTTGGGGAGGGGGTGCAGTAAGGGATGTCAGCCCCTCTTCCACCAAATCCCAGAACATCCTGGATGGAGTGAGGGAAGAGAAAGGGCCAGGGAAGCAGAGAAGACCAAGAGAGTTGGAAGGCCCACCACCAATGGGAGGACCATTAAGTACTTATTGATCACCCATTGTATCCCAAGAACTTGTGGCTGGGAAGAGCAGGGAAGGAAGCCCAAGGGAAGAGATAGCAGGGAGTCAGGCATGGGGGCTTCTCCTCAGAACCTGGACAAGGCTTCCCAGGGGAGGCAGCATCTGAGGTGAGCCCTGAAGGACTAACTCTAGCCAAGCAGGATGGGATTTATTTAATGTCACCCTCCATAGTCCCGTAACCGTAACAGTGAGGGGATGACTTAGCAGGTGCCTGGAGACATGGAGAGTGGATGAGGAATGAAGGACTGAAGTCTGAAGCCTACACCCATCATTCCATCCCTTGTGGATGTGGGTGTCTGTTCCTCGTGGTCCCGCTTGGAGACTTAGGAGCCAGTCCGCCTGGGTCCAGCCCTCACAAAGACACACACAAGCTGTGTGGCTGTGGGCAAATTACTTAGCCTCTCTGTGCTCCCATCCCAGAAACGAAGACAGTAATCATTCTTTCTCCAGATCAGTAAACTCACAAAAGAGCTTGGGACAATCCCAGGTGTTTAGTAAGAGCCATAAAAGCCTCCGATGACGTCATCATTTAAGCACTAGCTCACACATTCACATTCATTCATTCACTCATTCACTGATTCACTTCCTCATTCAGCCGACCACTCCCATAGTCCTAGGTCCTCACCAGTCATACGTTGGGTAATCCCCAGGTGCCCAGCCTGTTCCCGCCTCCCAGGCTGCTCTCCCGTTCCCAGACTATGCCACCAAGCTGCTAATGACTCTTCCAATTCTTTAATTCCTCCAAACCTCAAACAGTAAAGGAGCTGCCTGTATCAGGACAACATGCTGAGACCAGAACCAGGGTGTGGGCTCTAAGCCCCTTAGAAAACTCCTTGGCCAGGGCCGGCACCGGAGCCCTGAGAATGACTGAACCCAGGCCTCCAACATGCTGGGTAGGCACTCTTCCATGGAGCTACACACCCTCAACTCTCTTTTCACTTTGAGTTTGGGACAAGTCCTCACTAAGTTGCCCAGGCTAGCCCTGAATTTTTGGTCATCCTTCCTCAGGTTCCCAGGAGCTAGAGCTACAGATTTGTGCCACCACCAGGTCCAGCTCCACCCCCACCACTGCCACCACCACCACCACCACCACCACCACTACTGTCACCATCTTTATCATTAATCTTCAACAGGGTCTCACGTAGCCCAGGCTGGCCTTGACCTCTGTATGTAACTGAGATGACACTGAACTCCTTTCATGTTGGTTTTTTGGAGGCAGGGTTTCTCTGTATAGCCCTGGATATCCTGGAACTCTCTCTGTAGACCAGGCTGGCCTCCAACCAAGAGATCCACCTGCCTCTCTGCCTCCTGAGTGCTGAGATTAAAGGCGTGCACCGCCACTGCCTGGCTGACATCAAACTGTTGATCCTCCTGACTTCACCTCTGAGTGCTGGGCATCCCTTGTTGGATCTCAACCTAGCTCTCTTGGTCCTCTCTGCTCCAGGCCTTTTCCTCTCCCTCACTCCAAGATGTTCTGGGATTTGGTGGGAGAGGTCCCCTCCTGGCCCCTCATCCACGATGTCTTGAGTGAAAATTCCCCCAGACACTGGCTTATACCCAGGGCCACAGTCAGAGCCATTCATGAGATGCTGGGAGTCGAATTCAAGATTCTGGGTATGCGACGCAAGCACTCTGCTAATTGAGCGACATCCCCACCCTTCTCTCTCTCCTCTTCTGGATTCTCTGAAGTTCCAATCCTATTTACCATACCTCGGGCGCTAGAATGCCAAAGCCCCAGACCTGGGGCTCAAGCTTCCCTGCAGCTGGAGGCCCAGCACCTGTTGAGGGAGAGCCCAGGACACAGTTGAGCTTCGAAGGGATCTGATTGACAGCTAGCAGCACTGAGCAGAAAGTCCCACGCTCTGCTTCCTCCTTCCTCACAGGCCCTTGGAGAACAGGTTGGGCTGGGGAAGAACCTGCCAGGATTCTGTAAGAGCCATTTCCTGAGTCCCCTGCTCATGCCCAGCACCATACAGGACACTTACTATACTTTTGACAGCATCACATGGTGGTGGTTATCTTCTCGTTCCCATGGAAACTGTGGCTCAGAGAAGGCAAAGGACTAACCCAAGACTGTACAGCAAGATGGTCCCGCATTCAAATCCAGATTTAACACCTGAGTCTACCTAGAGACAGCAGGATTGGCATGTGGAATTGGAGAGAAGCTGGGCTGGGCATGAGGTGATGTTGGGGCCACAGGGTGGGACCAGAGACAAGAAGAGTGAGGGAGGCAGGGCTGGGCACCTTCAGGAGCCACAGTATAGGGCGGGTAACGGGAATCTGGCCAGGCCAGGGCCCCTGGGCAGGCCCTAGAAGCAGCAGGCTTGTCCTGTGGGGCCACTCCACTCAGGCAATACCAACTATGTGCGCTGACTCAGGGATTACATTGGCTTTTTCCTGGAAAACAGCAGCCACAGGGGGTGGGGGCGGCAGTGGGCCGCGCTGAGGAGGGAGGCACCTGTTTGGGGAGAGGGAGGTGCCAAGTTGATAGAGTGCTTGCCGGGCATACACATAGCCCCGAGTTCAATTCCCCTTAGTTTCCCACACGCTATGAGCACCCTGGCGCCTCCTCGGCATGCCTAGGTCCTGAGCCACTCTGGACCTATAAGGGCGGGGCGGGGCCTGAATGCCCACCTTAGCCACACCGCACAGCCTCTGGGACATGCCCCCACTTGCTTTCTGCAGAGACTCATCTGGCCCCACCCTGAGGGGCAGTGTGGAAGGAATCTGTAGGACAGTCTTCGTGCCAAGTCCTTAGGGACCTTGGAGCTACTCTGCAGTGCGGACCAACTTCAGGGACTCAAAGGACTCCACGGGGATTAGGCCCTGAGACATCCCATTGGCCAACTGGGTCCAAGAGGGATGGAGTTCAGGAGCATCCCAGTCCTCAGGCACCTGGTGGGGGCAGTCACAGTCATTTGTCACACCCTGGAGGGGATAATGGGATCAGGGCCTGTGGCCTGCTGCAAATTACAAAGGTCCTCACACCCAGTTGGGGCATGGGCAGAGGGGGGCGAAGCGGAGGGACTGAAGCGGAGGCGAGGGGGGGGTGGGGGGGGTGGGAGGGTGGGGGGGTGGGGGGGTGGGGGGGGGGCTGGGCTTCCGTGTACTATCCATGGTGGCTCTCAGTCTCAGCAGGCTACTGTTCATGAGAAAGTGATGACAAACATGGAAACCTCTGGCGCAGGGCTGGGAGAGCGTGGGGAGCTGACTGGCAGGCGCGGGGGAGAAGCTGATTCCCCTGGAGTAATATTCCTACTGTGGCCAGTCAGCAGCATCATGTAGCTCCCTAGAAAGGGACATGGTGAGGGGGGCTACTCTTGATAGCCCATCTGAGGGGGCCTCAGCACTGGCAGGTCCCCCATCCCCGGCTGCCAACCTTCAAAGCTGGTGTAGCATGCATGGGCTTAGCTAGGCTGTGGGGAGATAGGGGCAACCTCCCTGGCTGGGAGATGGTGGCTCACTGAGTAGGAATGCTCGCTGGGTAAGCATGAAGACCCAAACCTGGTTGCCCGAGGCTCATGTAAAAAGCCGGATGTAGCTGAGCACATGCCTGTAACTGTAGACCTACGAGGGGCTGAGGCGGGAGACTCTCAGGGGTTTTTGGCAAGGCAGTCTAGCTGAAATGGGGGCTCCAGATTCAGTAAGACCCTTATCAAGGGGATAAAGTGAGAACAATCACTCAGGATGTCTGTGGCCTCCACACACTCAACTCCCTGTATGCCTCTCTCTCTCTCTCTCTCTCTCTCTCTCTCTCACACACACACACGCACCACTACATGCTTTCTGTTCTCTCTCTCGCTCACACACACACACAGACACACACAGACACACACACCACTACACACTTTCTGTTCTCTCTCTCTCTCTCTCACACACACACCACACTACACACTTCCTATTCTCTCTTTCTTACACACACATGCACACACATCCTAAACCCCATACATATATCACACAGACACACACACACACACCACTACACACTTTCTGTTCTCTCTCTCTCTCTCACACACACACACACACACGCCACACTACACACTTTCTTTTCTCTCTCTCTCTCTCTCTCTCTCTCACACACACACACACACACCACACTACACACTTTCTGTTCTCTCTCTCTCTCTCTCTCTCTCTCTCTCTCTCTCACACACACACACACCACACTACACACTTTCTGTGTGTAGTGGGGGCAGTCACAATCATTTGTCACACCCTGGAGGTGTGTGACACACACATGCACACATCCTAAACCCTATACATACATCACACAAACACCCCATACACACATCACAGCACACACTCACACAAAAGGCCGCAGAGGGAGACCGTTGGTCAGGTAGGAGTTACTTGCTGTGTAAGCTCAGGCTAGCCACAGCCTCTTTCTGAGATCTGGTTTCCTGCTTGGTCAGATTGGGACGATGCAAATAGAACTGGCTCTTGGGGCTGCTGCTAAAGGAGGCGCTTTGGTAAGCAGCCTGATAGGCTGGTAAACCACTGTCCATGTTGGCAACTGTTCTGCCAAGAACTTGGGCAAGCTGCTTGGGCAGCCCAGGCCACAGGTCATGAGCCTTCAGGAAAAGCTTCTTCCAGACTTGCAGCTGAGCCCAGTGCTCCTGATCCCAGAGACATTGCCTTCTCTTAGCCCCCGTCCAGCCTGCTGCAGCTCCCTCTATCCTACCCCACCACCCAATTCAGCATCATGCCAACTCCAACCACCAGCACAGGGAGACCACAGGGTGTGGCGTGCAACTCCAGCCCAACCCGAGCTTCTGCTGCCCTCTGGTGGCTACCTAGGAGAACTGCCGTTCCTAAAGAGATGCAAACCTTTGTTGCCTGGAAGGATGTTGTGATCTTATCATTTGTGGAATACATCCTCCATCAGTCTCAGGATGCACAGAACTGAGGACAGCTTCCAGCTGAAACCAGACGGGACCACTTCCGTGTTGTTTTGTGGCAGGGGACGCACACTTGTGGAGGTTAGATGACAACTTTGGGAGTCGGTTCTCTCCGTCCATGTGGGTCCCAGGAACCCAACTCAGGTGGTCAGGCTTGGTGGCAAGCGTCTCTACAGGCTGAGCCATCCCCTCAGCCCTCAGACGGAATATAATCAGAGCCGAAGGTGGTCTTGGCAGGTGACCTTTCACAGCCTCAGCTGTAGAATGGGATAATGAAAATTAGGGGTAGGAAGGACTAAGAGACCCAATACCCAGCACCGAGGTTGGAGAGCAGACTACACGACAGCCATGGTACCTAAGAATCCCTGTTGTAAGACCCTGACAACCACCATTTGCACACTGCTTTCTCAAGGTCTTATTCATGTATATACATATACATACACGTATGTATGACATATATGTTAAGTACAGGCACAGGTGGGCCACTGTGTAACGAGTCTTCCTCTGTCCCACCAGACAGCTCCCAAATAAGGACACAGAGAATTCTTATTAATTATGAGAGCTTGGACTTAGCTTGGGCGTGTCCCAGTAGCGCTTATAACTTCGATTAGCCTGTATTTTTATTAATCTACGTTCCACCACGCGGCTTTTATCTTTCTCCCATTCTGTGTCTCACTTATCCCACATCTCCATGGTGTCTTTTGAGCCTGGATACATCTACGTCCTCTCTCTCTGCCCAGAAGTCCCACTTACACCTCCTGCCTAGTTACTGACCATTGAGCTCTTTATTAAATCAGCCACAACCACACAGATATATATATATATATATATATATATATATATATATATATATATATATATATATCTCCCACAACACCACTGTATGAGAGTGAAGGCCAGGCCAAGGGGACACTTTCAGCAGCCAGTTCTCCCCGACTGTGTGTTCCGGGACCAAACTCAGGTCATCAGGCTCCTGCAAGCTCTTCAACCCGCTGAGCCATTCTGTCAGCCCTATTCATTCATTACTGTGTTTAAAGAAATTTGTATGCCTATGTATGTGTGTAGACGTGTGTGTTCAGATAACCACAAAGGACGGGGGAGGGAGTCAGATGCCCGCATGGGTGCTGGGAACTGAATCCCCGTCCTCTGAAAAGCAGCAAGTGTCCTTCCCTGCTGACACATCTTTCTGGCCTTCTCTTGTCATTTCTGGGGGACAGCCAAGGGTGACCTGGAACTCCTGATCCTCTTAGTGGCCCAGGTGCTACAGGCATCTATATGGCATCTACCACCACACCTGGCTCTATTAACAGTTTTTTTGAGACATGATATCTCTCACTGTGTAGCCCAGGCTGGCCTGAAACTCTCCATCTTTGAGTTCCAGCTTCCCACGGGCCGGGATTACAGGCATGCACCGTCACAACTCTAGGGTGTATCTCTACCTTCAATCCACATTCTAATATGAAAGTCGGGGCTCAGGTCTGGTCTTCAGCCCTGGCCCAATGTCCCACACCCCACAGCAGTCATTTTATAACCCAGTCTGGAGCCCCTGCCACCACCACCCAGAGCCCTGGCCTTGCCTCCCGTGCTCACACCAGCATGGGACCACCAGGTCCGGCCAGCGACCATTCTCAGCTCAGGGGCCGACAACAGCCAACATCTTGCAATGGCCATCCTGCTCATCCCCCTGCGCCCCGCCCAAGCAGATGACTGTACATCCCGTTCTTCTCGATGTTCAGTGGCGAGGATTCCACAGTTCCACTTCCTCCACCCACCCAGCTGTTTGTGACAGTCCCCACAGTAGGTAAACCCTGCCGGTGTCAGACTAGGGTCCCTCCCGCGGCCATGTCACCCGTGTCCTTTTGTTCTTTCTTCTAGGAGTGTCAGAAATCTGACCTGGGGAGGACACTTGAGACCGGTACCTTGGAACAGGAAAGAGACCCAGGAACAGGAAGTGAGAGCTCAGCCCAAGTTCAAACCCAGGCCAAAGTGGCCAGAGTGGCCTAGCTGGTCTCTCCGTGCCCAGGGCTGTTCAGCCTCTCCCACAGCCCGAGGATACTCTTGCCACAATGGCACCACGGTGCTCCACGGGGAGTGGAGCTGCTTGGGGAAGTGGGGAGCAGAGGCCCTGGGGGTGGCGAGTGGTTCAGACTTGGGATTCTGTTCGTTTGGATGTAACCCTGAACCACCAGCCCTCGTCCAAAGTCCCTGCCCTCATAGACCTCACAGCCCAACAGGGAAAATGACAGTAAATGAACCTACAGATGAGGCAACGGAGAACCATGGTGTTGGGGGAGGGGGCAGGAAGAGCGCATGCGCAGCAGTCATAGGAGGCGAGTAGGTGGCGCTTCATACCCGAACTGTGAGGAGAAAGCCATGAAGGTCTGCAGGGAGGCTTACAGAAAGCGTTTTTATGTTTTATTTCATTTATTTTTTATTTTCGAGACAGGGCTTCTCTGTGTAACAGTCCTGGCTGTCCTGAAACTCTGTCTGTAGACCAGGCTGGACAGAGTTCAATTCCCAACAACCACATGTACTCACAACCATCTGTAATGAGATTTGGTGCCCTCTTCTGGCCTGCAGGCGTACATGCAGGCAGAACACTGAATACATAATAAATAAATAAATCTTTAAAAAGAAAAAGAAAGGAAGGAAGGAAGAAAGAAAAGAAGAGAAGAGAAAAGAAAAGAAAAGAAAAGAAAAAAGAAAAAAAAGAAAGGAAAAGAGAAGAGAAGAAAAGAAAAGAAAAGAGAGAAGGAGCCAGAGTCGCCATATCTCCTTCAGGGGATGCCACCAAAGACTTAATAAATTAATGACAATTAACTTTCTCCCAGCAGGCTTCACCTCCCTGTAATGCCACAGGTTGGACAAAACCTTCAGCCCATGCCATTGGGGACATTTTAGATCCAAAATATCGCAATCAGGAATTGGTTTTACTTGTTTTTTAAAAAGATTTTCCTTGGCCTGCATGTATGTATGTATACAAACTGTGTACAGTACCCATGGCAGCCAGAAGAGGGCGTCACATCTCCTGGAACTGGAGTTACAGTTGTAGGCCACCATGTGGATGCTGGAAATTGAACCTGGGGTCTCTGCAAGAACTGTCTCTTGTGCCCCATTTATTTTCTTCTTGAGATAGGACCTTACTGTGTTGCTCAGTTTCTTGAACTCCAGAGAATGCCTCTCTGTGGTCTGGTTCTCTTGTGTCCCATCTAAGTCTAGCGCTGTGCTTTATTCTCATGTCTGTAAGTGTTTTGCTGTGTGACACCATAATTGTCATTTTAACATTGACAAGCATCTGGTGGTTTCTGCTATTTTGACAGTCAGTGGTTAGTATTGTGAACAGCTCTGTGGGGACATCCGGACCCTTTCCGTTGGGTGTGCGCCAAGGAGGGCAGCAGCCGCTGACTCATGGGGAGGAGCAGCCCAGCGGATGCAGAGAGCTGTTCTGAGAGCCAGCCTCTCTTAGACTGTTTAGGAATATCCCACTGCCTCCCAAATCCTCCTGAGAGCCCGGAACCCCTGCACTTCCCTGTGTAACCAGCAGGGGGAGTCACACAGGCTGAGGTTAAGAACTGAGCTCCCTTCCCTGTAGAAGACACAAGTCGCAAGTTGGTAGAGAGAAAAACAGAGAGAGACCACAGTCAGAGACATACAGAGAGAGACCGACAGACAAGAGACAGAAACAGAGAGAGACAGAGACACAGAAGTAGAAACAGAGAATAAGGAGGATTGGAAAGATAGCAAGAGGAAGAGAGAGGGACGGCAAGAACCCAGTGCATAGGGCGCTGTGCTGCCCGATGCTCTAGGCAGTGGTTCTCAACTGTTTTTAAAAGCTGCAGCCCTTTAATACAGTTCGTGCTATGGTGACCCCAGTCATACAATTATTTTGTTGCTACTTTCTAACTGCAATGTTGCTACTGTTATGAATTGTAATGTAACTATCTGATATGTTACCCTCAAAGGGGTCGCGACCCACAGGGTGAGAACCACTGCCCTAGAGCCTCCAAAGGCTGAAGCTGGATTCACTGGTTCTCAGAGGGGTCACAGGGTACTGTGGAAAAGGACTGGGAGTTTTGTTACTATTTTCTTTTGTGTTTTCTTTTCTTTCTTCTTTTTTTAAAGATTTATTTATTTATTAGGTATACAGTGTTCTGCTGGTATGTCTGCTGCAGACCAGAAGAGGGCACCAGATCTCATTATAGATGGTTGTGAATACCATGTGGTTGCTGGGAATTGAACTCAGGACCTCTGGAAGAGCAGCTAGTGCCCTTAACCTCTGAGTCATCTCTCCAGTCTTTTAATTTGTTTTTTCAAGAGTTTCTTTAACGGCTCTGGCCATCCTTGATCTTGCTTTGTAGACCAGGCTGGCCTCAAACACACAGAGCCCAACTGCCTCTGCCTCTCGAGTGCTGGGATTAAAGGCATGCCCTCCCCTTAAATATTGCTTGCACACACACACACACACACACACACACACACACACACACACAGAGCTGTTTTGAGTTTTTTACCTTCTTGTTTCAAGAGCTTCCCTGTAGGATGGGATGTTTCTGTCTTGGAGTAAATTGTTACACACTCATCTCCAGTCCATGTTTTTCAATTTAAAAATTGTTGCTTTAAAGAACTTCTTTCTTTTACGTGTGTGTGTGTGTGTGTACATGTATGGAAGACACATGACAACTTACAGGAATCAGCTTTTTATTTTCCATCATGTGGGTCCTGAACACAGAACCTGTCAACAGACTTGGTAACAAGTGCCTTTACTCACAGAGCCATCTTGCTAGCCCTGTTTTTCACTTTTTTCCCAAAGATTTGTTTTATGATTTTCATTTATTTGTGTGTGTGTGTGTGTGTGCATGTGTGTGTACACGCATACAAAGTGCAGGTGTCAACAAAGGCCAGAAGAGGGCGTCAGATCCACTGGAACTGGAGTTACAGGTCACTTCGATTACTTTTCTATCACTGTGATACAAAACATCATGATGATGGCACCTTTGAGAAGGAAGGATTTATTTGGGGCTTGTAATCCCAGAGGGCTAGAGTCCAAGATAATGGAGCAGAGGCGGCAGTCATGGTGGTTGGAGCAGGTGCTGAGGTAAACCTTAGACACAGACCAGAGAGAGCACGCTGATACTGGCGCCCACTTTGAAACCTCAGTGCCCACCCCCAGTGACACGCCTCCTCAAGCAAAGCCACACCTCCCAAACCTGCCCAGATAGTACTACCAACCTGGGGCCAAGCATTGCAATATCTGAGCCGAGGGGAGGCGTCTCATTTAAACTATTGCACAGGCGATCGTGACTCGAGGACATGGGTGCTGAGACCCACACTGGTCCCCTCCTGTCCCTGGGCTATCTATCTTCCTAGTCCCTCTTTGAGGTAGGATCTGTATAGTTTTGGCTGAACTGGAACTCACTAGATTGACAATCTTCCTGCCTCTGCCTCCTGAGTGCTGGGATTACAGGCATGTACTCGCAAGCATGGCCAAAATAGAAAGTTTTTATGTGCCTCCCCCCGCCAGGCTCCCTTTGTTTGGGTGTGGAGCAGAGATGGGATGGGGCCTCCTTGTGCTAAATGTGTGAGCTGAACTCTAATTTTAGTAAAAGTCTTTCCCAACAGCCTCACATCAGGACAAAGCCTTCCGAACAATGACTGAGTTTGGTGACCAGGGGAAAGGTCAGGCAAAGGCCTTAGGCAAAGGCAGGAATAAATATTGGTGGAGAGGAAGAACCAGCAGCCTTTCCAGCCAACTCCTGAGAGCCAAAGCCTGGAGACCAGCTAGACAGATGGTGCTGGAACCAGACCTCTGTCCCCACCCTGCCGTGCCTGCGTCCTGTCCTGCAGACAGCCTGCTCCCCTCCTGCAGCAGGCAGAGGCAGGGCCCTGAGTTCATAGCCAAGGCTGGTTGCCAGGTTAGAGCCTCCTGGGCATAGGCAGGCATCTCAGAGAGAGGTATACCCTGTGATTTTTGCCTGGAGGGGGTAGGTGGAAAGTGGGGTATGCGCCCCTTGGAGAGCTTCTTGGAGAGCTGCATGTGCCAGGTCCGTTTAGGCTGCCAGAGTAGCCTAGACCTTCTGCCAACTGAGTCCAGATGTGCCAGGAAACCCAGATGCCAGGGAGCTTCCTTCCTCTATTTTACTCTTTTTATTATTTATTTATTCTCCACCTGGAGACAGGGTTTCTCTATGTAACAGTCTTAGCTGTCCTGGAACTTGCTTTGTAGTTCCAGGCTGGCTTCCAACTCAGAAATCCACCTCCTTCTGCTCTGCCTCCCCAGTGCTGGGATTAAAGGTGTGTGCCACTTCTGCCCTACAGGCCAGAAGAGGGCACCAGATCTCATTACAGATGGTTGTGAGCCACCATGTGGTTGCTGGGAATTGAACTCAGGACCTCTGGAAGAGCAGTCAGTGCTCTTAACCTCTGAGCCATCTTTCCAGACCCAGAGGGGAGACTTTTAAAGGGGGAAAGTCTGTAATCAGGGGAGTTCATGTCCTGCCATCTTGGGACTGGGTAAGGACATAAGATGAGGTAGTTTCTAAAACCATTGGCCAGTTTTGGGGCACAAAGAAACTAACAAAGAGCCATAAATTACTAACAAGGTATCTTCAAGGACATGATGTCTCTCAAGAACATCTGGACCTCATTAAATTTTATGGCCCTGCTCCCTATCTTCTTAATTGGTCATTTTTAGGGCATCTGTTCAGATTTCTGCTATGGCAGCGCATTTCTGGAGCTGAGGTCTGCTCCCCCCCACCCCAGCTCATTATGTGGCTTAAGATGAAGCCCCTTCTTTAAAATGGAGTTTGCAAAGTCAGGTCCTTACTGGATCTCACTGCATGGCTTTGGCTGGCTTGGTACTCACTATGTAGACCAGGCTGGCCCAGAACTCAGAGCTCGTCTGCCTGTGCTCACTGCCTGTGCTCACTCCCGAGTGCAGGGCTGATTCCTGCAGCGCCTTCTGCCTGCTCCGTGAGAGGGTGCCAGCCTCGGCTGCCCCTGTGCAGGGAGACTCAGCACTGGAGGGTCTCAGAGGCCTGGTCCATCCTCCACTCGGGACTCCCACTCTTGGCCTGAGTGTCTGGAGTCCTCGGGGCTGGAGGGAAGGAAGCCAGAAGCTCTGCCCACAAAACCACCTTTGTCTGTGTTGTCTTCCAGAGCATGGCCTGTCTCCTGCACCAACTTTATCCCTCTGGGCTCTGCCACTGTCACCCCTGAAGCAAAAAGCCTTAAAGGGGCTTGATGTCTTCTTAGATTCATGGTATGTGGATATAAAACATATGAATTTGGGCCAGCAAGTTGGCTCAGCAAGGGTGCAAAGATGCTTGCCACCAAGCTTGATGACCTAAGTTCAGTCCATGGAAACCCACAGGTGGAAGGAGAGAAACTGCTCTGTTTCTCTCTGTTGCCCTCAGATCCCCACACAAGCACGGTGGCACACACAGCCCCTCCCCATAAGTAAAAAATATAGAATAAATACATGTAACGTATAGATGAATTTCCCCTCTGCCTGAGGCCCAGAGGCTGTAGTGCCTCAGCAGCAATAGATACACTCTACTGCGCAAACTGTGGAAAGAGCCACGCTCTTCCTGGGCAGAACTCGAGTCTGGAGCACCCTGGAGTGCGAACTCTGAGGGTTGGTGTCTCTCCTTCAGCCCATGGCTGGCCTTGAATCAGAATGTGGCCAATAATGACCTTGAGTTCCTTGTCCTCTTCCTCTCCTGAGTATTGGGGTCGTGGGTACCACTCCCCCTGCACCCTGCTTTATGTAGCACACGGATCCGGCTCCATGCCCCTTCAATGCTGCAGGCGCTTGACTAAGTACGACCCTCCACAGCTCCAACGCCCCCCACTTTTTAAGACAGAAGGGGTTTACTGTGTAGCTCAGGCTGGCCTCCTTGCTGCCGTCCTGACTGAGCCCCTCACCCTTCCAATGGAATGCTGGGGTTGTAGGTGTGCACTGCCACACCCAGTCAGCTAGATCGGTGCAAATGAAAGTCGACACTAAGATAATGGAGCACAATCCAAAGACTAAGGAGTCCTGGTGACAGACAGGCCAGGCAGACTGGATGAAAGAGGTGAAGGGGTGGACCTGCATCATGGAAGAACACAAATGACACCTGGAGACACCTGATCCAGCAGGGCTTTGGGTCTAGGCCAGCGCTACAGGTTTTGCCAGGCTTGTGTGGGGCTCTGGGTTCCATCCCCAACCTAGCAAGGAAAGAAAAGAGGGAGGGAGGGTGAGCCAAACATCTCTAGCATCTCCCTCCAAAAATGGTTTTTGAACGTGGGGTGTCTGGGGTGTCATGGACTATGTCTGTTATCTGAGCACCCAGGACGGGGAGGCAGGAGGATCAGGCTACACTGAGACCCCTTCTAAAGCTTTTCTTTTTAAATCAACATCGTCTGGGCTTGGAGGTTCATCCCTGTCATGACAGCACTTGGGAAAGGAAGATGTCTGAGGATAGCCTTGAGTCTGAAGCTAGCCTGGGCTACCAGGCTAAAAGAGAGGGGGTGGGGAGGAAAGGGGGAAAAAATCAACCCCAGTGGTGAGCCATGTGGCCATCACGTGCCTCCTGACTTCACGAGCTGAGGACTCTGTTTACCTCTGTGGTGTTCTTGCCCGAAGCCGCAGTAACTCCTGCTTCGTCATGAGAAAAACATCAGATACACCCAAATTGCAGGATCGTCTACAAAATACCGACCAGAATGCCTCAAAATTGCCCAGGTCAGGAAAAACAAGGGAAAACTGAGAAGCCGAGTCCGGCAGACAGGGAAGTGAGAGGATGGACAGGAGATGGCAGAGTGGCCAGCATGAAACCCGGGCAACTCGCAGTCACGTGGGCAGAATGGAAAGGAGGGAAGCCCACCTGGGTTTTAGGGAGGGTCCGAAAACATAAACACAAAACCAGTTCTGTGGCCAAGGATGCTTCTCAGTTAGGAGGCTTGCCTCTTACATCTTACACAAAGCTGTGTCCCCTCCTCAGCACCACCGGGAACCTGAGTCAGTAATCCCAGAGCTGGGAGGTGGAGGCAGGAGGATTAGGAGTTCAAGCTCATCCTGTAGGGAGTTTGAGCTGGAGACTTTGCCTAAAATCAATCAATCAATCAATCAATCAATCAAAACAAACAGATCAAGGAACACTGAGGAGGTAGAGAGGTGCAGGCAAAAGGAAGGACTCCTGTTTAGGGTCATCCTAGGTTACACTGTGAGTTTGAGCTAGCCTAGACTACATGGCCCTGTTTAAAAACACTAAGAAAACCAAAGACAGACTGGAATGTGGGCTCAGATTCCATGTAGAGCCTATCAGGACAAGCAGGAGAGAGAGAAAGACCTATCCTACATTGCACTAAAGCCCTGCTCAGCATTCCTTCCTGGCCACCCATGGCTAGGGCCACTGATGCCTTCTGTTCCTTCCCCTTCTCCTCTTTTAGGGAACAGTGTTACACAAGTTCTAATTGGTCTTAATAAGAAAAACCCGGAGCCAAATATCGGGGTAAATACTGAAAGATCAGAGAGACAAAGAAGCAAGCCACAGCTTCTCTCTGCCCAGCCATATCACTTCCTGTCTGTCTGTACAGACCTCCAGACCTCTATGGTTAGCTAGTGGTTAGCTCCGCCCTCTGATTTTTCAGGCAAGCTTTATTTGTTAGAGCACAAACAAAACCTCACTACAGAACAGAGTTTCTCTATGTCACTCTGGCTGTCCTGGAACTCACAGAAACCCACCTGCCTCTGTCTCTCTAGTGCTGGGGTTACAGGTGTGCACCACCATGCCTGGGCCCCCTCTCTTTCTAAGCCCTGAAGAAGGCCCCGAACCCCAATTACTCACAACCATCATCCCCAGCTGTTTCACCCTCTGGGTCAGCAGGGGTGCCCCAGCAGCGGTTTTCACTCAGAGACCCATGGGACTCCAGGGTAGAGCCTGCGCCGCTTGCCTCTCAGGACCATGCACATGGTCTAGGGTTACCTAGAGTTACCTAGGGTTACCTAGGGCTACAGCTGGCATCTGAGTGTTCCCAGAAGCCAAGGTACTGAAGGGTAGCAGCCTGAGGCAGTGTTAGAGGGGATAGACAATGGCAAGTCTACCTGGGAGGTATTAGGTCCTTGGGGACTTGGCCTTGGAGGGATACAGAGATTCCCCCACACCTCCCTGTCTGCCAAGCAAGCCCATCATGAACTACTGGGCTGCCACAGGCGCAAAGCACCAGGGCCAGCTGACTCTGGACTGAAACCTCTGGGGATTTAAAATAAGCTTTTCTTCTTCAGCTGACTATTTCAGGTACGTGGTTTCAATGACAGAAAGCTACCACACTTAGTAGGGCCTAACAGCACATAGTAGGCCTAGATCAGACCAGAAGAAACCATGGGACCCAAGCTGGCCCAATCACGGAGAATTCTAGGACTCCACCTGGGAATTCTGAGAGTGTTCTTCCATGCAGGGCCTGTAGAAGCCTGTGGAGGAAGCTGCATTGGAAGAGCAGAGTGGGGGGGACGGGAATAGCTGGGCCTTCGATGACAGCAACGAGCCGCTCGATCCAGCCTTGCCTCAGCCTCCTCTCTCCCTTTTGTTGAGATCTGTGATGGGCTGAAAAATATCTGCAATGCATGTTTATGTCCTTATTCCCAGGACTTATGAACGTCACATCTTTTTGTTTTTGTGTTTTGATTTTTTTCTTTTGAGACAGAGTTTCTCTGTGTAGCCCCGGCTATTGTGGAACTTGCTCTGTAGAACAGGCTGGCCTCAAACTCAGAGACCCCCCCCCCCTGTCTCTGCCTCCCGAGTGCTGGGATCAAAGGTGTGTGCAACTACTACTTGGCAAATGTTTCATACTTTAAAGTGTATGTTGGGGGCTGGAGAGGTGGCTCAGGGGTTAAGTGCACTGGCTGGGACCTGGGTTTCTCACATGGTGTCTCACAACCATTCATCACTACAGTTTCAAGGGATCTCTTGCCCTCTTCTGGCCTTCCCAGGGACTGCACGCAAATGGTGTACATACCTATACACAGGCAAAACATCTATACACATAAAATAAAATAAATCACACACCTTTAATCTCAGCAGTTGGGAGGCAGAGGCAGGTGGATCTCTGAGTTCGAGGCCAGCCTGGTCTACAGAGCAAGTTACAAGACAGCCAGGGCTGGCTGTCACACAGAAAAGCCCTGTATCAAAACTAAACAAACAAACAAAACCCCAAATAGATAAATAAAATAAATCTTTAAAAAAATGTTTTTAAACAGAAGAACATGGGAGAAGCTTGGGGTTAGATGGTTTTGCCAAGACCGCGATGGCAAGACGGCCCAGGTGGACTCCAATGTAGCCATAGGCTCACAGCAGGAGGCAGAGGACATGGAGTGGGCCTGGGGTATGACTGCAGGTGCAGTACACCGCAACCACCAAGCACACAGAGGCAAAAAGCAACTCTCTCCTGAGACCCTGAGGTCCAGCGCGACCTCCAGGGGGCGCTCAGCCCAGGAGGCTGACTTCAGACCCTGGCCTCTGAGCTACAATGGTCAAGGCCCCCAGCTGGTGGTGCTTTCTTAGCATAAGCGGCAAGAGGCAAGTACAAAAACTCATGGAGTCATTTTAATATTCAAGCCTGCTTGGATTTGACACTTTGCTACTCGGAGGGAAAAGTAGCAGGTTGACAGAGGCTCCTCTGCCCTCGGGGCACCTGGAGACAGGTGACAACGAGACCAGCCAACACCCTCCTGATGGGGCAGAGCTCCCCAGGCAGAGAAGTCAGTGCAAAGGCCCTGGGGTCAGAAGTCAAGCAGAGGCAGCCAGGGCATATTTACAGAATTGTTACCACCCAGCGCCTGCAGAGAAGTCCCCAGACACACAGAAGCCCAGAGCAGGGGAAGGGACCCTGTTGGGCCCCAGGGGAGCGTCAGGCAGGCGGGTCCTCCAGCTTGCTGCTGGCACTGGTCACCCGCTTGTTCTCTCGGAGGTTGCGAAGTCGAGCGCTGAGGCTGCTGATCTCCTCCACATGGGCCTGCGGCACCCACCCCTTTTCACCGTCTGCCAGGCGCACACCCTCCAGCCAGCCTAGGAACACAGTAGTCAGTGTCAGGGACATGGAAGGGCTGCTGGGCAGGCCTGGGAAGGAATAACTGGGCCTGATGCCAGCCTGGGGCCAGGTGACATTACCCTAGCGTCACCAGCTCCCGGGAAGGACTCCACCTCTCTGAGGAGGCTATTTCCCATTCTCCCCCATCACTCTCTATTCTCCAGCAGGAAGTTCCTTCTCTGGTCTAACCAGATTCCCAAATGCTGTGGCCGATCACCACTTGCACAACCTGCCCCTGTGACAGGTTGGTCATTTGCCCCTCCTCCTGCCGCTCCAAAGGGCTGTTGGGAAGGCCTGGCTCTCACCATCACTGGTCCGGGTCTTCACTGCCAGGATGTCTGTCTTCTCCAAGGTCAACTCATCTGGCTGCAGGGCCTTATAGGTCCTCACACACTGGACCTGGGGGCGGTCTGAGAGCCAAGAGGGGTTTCAGGAGACCCCAGGTCAGAGGAGGAAGCCACAGCTGCTCCTCTGCCCATCCTAGGCATGAGTCTCTCCAACCTGGGGCTCTCGGCCACAGACACTGACCTCCCCAGCTTGCTGCATCATCTTGTGTTGACCTCTAGACTCCCACACAAACCCCGGATGCCCACCATGTACCCCTCAGCAGTTCTCTGGGTGTCTAAAGTTCAAATCTAAAGACCTTTCAGGACCCACGTGCGGACACTGCCCACTTGGGCTCACCTCCTCTCCCCACCCTCTTTCCGCTCCGTTCATGCAGCTCCAGTCACATGGGGCTCCCTGTGGTCTCTGAGCAACTGAAGCCTTTTGTCTCAGAGCCTTCTGCCCAGAGGTCCTTTCTCCACCCCCCAGGGCTAGGGGGCTTGCCCCCAGCCTCAGTGGGATTCTGCGCCCAAGCCAGAGAATCTGTCCTGCTTCATTCTTTGTGACACAGTAGACAGGCTTGAGTGTTGCAAACAAGTTTGAACTGGGTGTGGTGGCTCATCCTTGTAATACCAGTACACAGGGAAACTGAGGTAGGACATTAGCTATGAATTCAAGGCTAGCTTGGGTTACACAGCCAGACTCTATCTCAAAAAGGGAAGAAAGAAGGAAGGGAGGGAGGGAGGGAGAGGGACCAGACTTGGCCCCATTTCCAGCTCAGCTGCTGACTGTGTGACGTTGGGCAAATTACTTAACTTTTCTGACCCTCAGTTTTCAGAGGTGTAAAAAAAAAATAAAAAAAAGAAAAGAAGATGGTGAATCTAGCCAACAGGATCACTACGAGGATTAAATAAAATGAGTGAAATTACAGAGTTCAGTCAGTCCCTGGCCTGACCAGTACTTGTTGGGAGTAGGTCTCTTCCCACCCCCCACCCCCACCTCCACAGACCTATAATCCAACCCCGTGCCTCTGCTCAAACACTGCCCATGGTGACCTCCTACCCACCGCCAAGATCCTCTCCCACTAGATGGAGTCTGCCTTGCCGGCCTCACATGACACCCAAGGGAGCTGCCTCCATCCCAGCTGAGCATCCTTTATCCTGCTAACCCCATCATTTTCACCCTGCATCCCACACTCTGCACACACCAGGCCTATCCACTTCACAACTGATGCAGACAGACAGACAGACAGACAGACAGACAGCTGTGGGCTCCAGAACCAGTTCTGTCTAGCTGGGAAGACCTGGACGAGGCACTTGGCCTCTCTGAATCTCTGTTTCATATTCTGCAAAACGGGTTGTCTGTTCATATGGGGTGTACCCTACCCAGCCCCCAGTGGCCTTCAGAGCCACCCCAGAGAGTTCTGGGTCCTACCTTCTCCATCACAGGTGACCTCCTTGTCTTCCTGGGGGCTGGATGGGCGCAAGGCTGAGATCCATCGTTGCTTCTCACTTCTACAGAGGGGGAGATGTGGTCATAACAGGCAAAATACAGTGGCTTGGAGCAGGGTTGGGAACCTGGGCTGTCAGAGCTAGGGTTAGGTCCAGACATCCTGGGCCCACTGCTTCTGCATGCCAGCTCTGGCCACTCCAGCCTCATGCCACCTCCCTGATAGAGGGGCACAGTGGCCGATGCCACCTGCCATAATTCAGGGACTGCTCCCACCATCCAGCCTCGTGCTCTGCCCCAGGGGTTCAGCAGGACCCTAATTCAGAGTTTGGAGCACTTACTCAGTACGTGCTCTCAGCAGCAGCTGGTGCCTGGCACGCTGCCCATGCAGCAGCCGGAGCAGGAACACGTGACCTGGGATGCCCTGTAGCTTCAGACTCAGGTCTCGAACCTGCAGCTCAGCCATATTGGCATGGACGAAAACAGCAAACTTCCCGAGCCTGGAAGACAGACAACAACAGGGCAGGGAGGGTTAACAGAGCCTGGGTCCTACCCTCAGAGCCACGTCAGGACCAGGTGAGCTGAAGGGAAGAGGAGGAAAGATCATTTGCTTCTTCAGGCCTGGCTTCACTGGGCGTCCTCTCCCAATAGCCAGTAAAGGCTCCCATAGCCAGTAAAGGGTATCCAAACAGAGTTCAGGGTGCTAAGACAGGAGGATTGCCGTGAGTGCAGCTGCCTGGGTTTCTGCTGGCAGAAGATAACAGAAGCCAGGCCCACAGTCTAGGAATACTCTCAACTTCTTTCTGCACCCTTCCCTGCCTCCAAATGGACTCCCACGGGACTTGAACCAAGCCAGCAGAAGCTGTTTCTCGGTCCTGAAGTCAGAACCAGGTGCTGTTGACCCTGTAGGGAAAGAGGCTGGGAGGCAGGGCAGGATCCTGGGCTTGTTACCCTAGCACAGAAACAGGGCCCAGCTCCCCTCCAGCAACATCGCGCTGTGCACGAGGCCCCACCACCATGTCCACCTCCCCCCATACACGCACTAGAGGGAGCAGGTCCCTCCTCAGCCTTCCCATTCCTGCATCTGCCCATCCTGAAGCGCCTGCCACCTCTTGGCCATCTGTGCTCACCTGGAAAAGAGTTTCTGGTCCCTCCCACCCCTCCACCCATTCTGCCAGAAGCAGAATGTCGCTCTGCTCCTCTGCACAGCCCACCCCCACCCTCAGAACGAGCCCAGCCTCCACTGCGACTCCAATATCTCTGCTCCCTTTTCTTGCCCTTCTCTTTGATTTGTTCGTTTATTTATTCGGAGACAGGCCCTCACTATAGAGCCCTCATGGCCTGGAACTTGCTATGTACTGGCTGCCCTCCATCTCTGTCTCTGCCTCCTGAGTGCCAGGACTAAAGGCATGCACCACCATCCTGGAATTCTGCACTTTCTCCTCTGGTCCAGTGCCCGGCTTCTCCACACCCCAGTCACATTCTGTTGTGCCACAGTTTTTCTGTCTTTTGCAAACCACGTCTCAGCACAAAACTCTTACTCTTCAAAGCCCATCTTAAGGGCTGGAGAGACGGCTCAGTGGTTAAGAGCACCCGATGCTCTTCCGAGGGGATGAGTTCAGAAGCCAACACCCACAAGGCAGCTCACAACTGTCCCTAGCTCCAGTTCCAGGGGCTCTGATACCCTCCTTTGGGGATTGAACGCACATGGTAATGCACAGACATACAAGTGGGCAAAACACCCATGCGCATAAAACAAATGCTAATTTAAAAAAATAATCCCAGCACCCACTCTTTCCTCCGGGACAGAAGCAGGCAGTCATTGAAGAGGTGAAGGTACACGGCTTTGCTGGACAGCTTCAGCTTGGCAGGTGGTGCGGCGGGCAGGGGGGCCAGCTCCACCAGCTCTCCGTGCCTCACCAGCCAGCGGGCCTGTGAGATCAGTGGAAAGATCTGGAGAAAGATAGACAATTAGGGAGAGCAGGTGAGGCAGGGGTGCTGGGTGAGTCCAGACCAGGCAGATCATGGGCAGTGACTACCGGCCCCCGGACCCAGGGGAAGGAGGAAGCAAGGGCTTTTTTTAAAAAAAATTTTAAAATTTATTTATTATGTATACAACATTCCTTCTATGTATGCTTGCATGCCAGAGGCGGGCACCAGATCTCATTATAGATGGCTGTGAGCCACGATGTGGTTGCTGGGAATTGAACTCAGGACCTTTGGAATGTATAAATTTTATATATATATATATATATATATAAAATTTATTTACATCCTATGTAAGGAGGCTCTACATGTATACCAGCATGTGAGAAGAGGGCAAGAGGGCATCAGATCCCATTATAGATGGTTGTGAGCCACCATGTGGGTGCTGGGAATTGAACTCAGGACCTCTGGAAGAGTAGCCAGTGCCCTTAAGCCCTGAGCCATTTCTCCAGCCCCGCAAGGGCTTTCCCCTACCTTGCCCTCAAAGTGGATCTTCTTACTCAGGTGAATGAGTTCCTCAGTCCTCTTCATGGACTGCACGCTGGCATTGCATTCCTGCACCAGCTGGGGATGGGATGGGTGGGGAGTTATCTGGGCTCCCACGAGGAGAAGGGGAGTCCCTCAGGAGCCTCAGGAGCCTCCAGTCCCTGAGCTCACCTCCTTGAGTGCACTGAAAGCCTTGGTGGCCATGTCCTCATCTTGGGAGCCTGGTGCTGTCCGCTTCAAAATGTTCTGGTGGGAGAGAGAGAGAGAGAGAGAGAGAGAGAGAGAGAGATGTTCTTGGGTGCTGTGATCACTAGTAAGGCACCCATGTTCCTCACTTGCATTAAGCCACCCTACTGAAACTCACTGGGTCACACAGAAAAGAGACATGAGAGTAGAAGGAGGGGTCACCCAGGAAGAGGAAGGAGACCAGTGGGAGGGGACACAAGGAAAGAGGGAGTTGGGTATGATGTATGTGTGTATGGAAATGTCACAATGGACCCTATTATGCATAATTAATATATGATAATAAAAAGGAAGACAAACTCGATATAACAACGAAAACATAACCACGGGTGGCAGGCCAGCCTCTCCCTCCCCGCCCTTCCTGAAGTGAGCTACCTCTACCAGCATCTTGAGGCGGGTGACCCTCTGGAAGGGTAGGATGAGAAAGGAGGTGAGAGGCAGCCGCTGGCACACGGGAGACTCTTCTAGGCGAGCCAGGATGCCGGGAAACTTGGGGTTCTCTAGGCTGGACAGTGGGCAGGAAGGTGCTGTCACAGGTGGCTCGCCGCACATCTGCCCCACGCGGTGGGTCTCACTTATCCTAGACATAAACCTTTTCCCCAGAAGCCCTCGCCTCACAGATGCACCTGCCCCACCCGGTCCTCTGCATCTACACCTGCCCAAGCCCCCCACCGCAGAGCTCCTCCTACAGCAGGCGCTGGTAGGTGCGCTCCTGATAGGCCTGGTTGGTGACATAGGGCAGGTAGACCCGGCGGAAGGCAGGGCAGTGCTGCAGAACGACATCGCACACGCTGAAGCGCAGCACGTCGGCCTCTAGACGCTGTTCCAGGTCGTAGAGAAACCTGCCAAGTGAGCCAAGGTCAAGGAGAGCGCCACTACAGACCTCTGTGCCCACTCTTAGTCAGGCGGGGTCACTCACTCACCTCTCACTGGTGCTCTTGACCTCGGGCAGTTTGGAAAATAGCCACTGCTTGTCCTGAGTCCCCAGACACTCGCTCAGCTCCACGGAGCCTAAGAAGTGGCCTACAGCCACCGACAGGCTATGGATGTAGGAGGCCTCAGAGGTGATCAGCTCAAATTTGGCCTAAGGGAAGGTGGAGGGTCTCGACTCTTCCAACAAGATGAAGCCTCTGTAGACACCACTTCCCTGCCCCTGGATAATCTGGCGCCAGGTGGGGCCTGGGCGCGCCCGAAGCTGCCAGCAGACAAGCTCCGCTACTTGAAGTCTTTTCCCAAGCGCTGCCCAGGGCGCTCGGCTACGCCCAGCACCTGCCCTTGACCACGCCCCCAACCAGGGAGGATACTTTCAATAGCCCCGCCCCCGTCCTACCCCGCCCTGTTCTTGACCTAGCCCTCTCCGCTGGCTTTCCCCCCCCCCCCCCCGCCACCCCCGGGCTTCCAAGGACTCTTGCTTTCCGTGGCCTTTCCACCCACTCTCACACTCCCCACGAAATCCCCAGCACCTGACCTTGGTCCCACCCCGTCCTAGGCTCCGCCCCTCCGATCCCACTCCTGGCTTCCCAGCTGACCTCTAGGAGCCTTATCTTCCCAGGTCTTCTCCCCTCAACCCTTCGCTTTAACAGTCTCTGGGTCCAGCTGATCAACTACTTCTGGCCCCGCTCCTGTCGTCATAGGCTTCTCCCTCCGTTTTAGACTCCCCGGGCTCTTCTTCTGGCTGCACAGATGCGCGCCCCTCCCCCCCCCCCCCCCCCCCCCCCCCGCCTTTCCACTGCAAGTTGACAGCCCTTCATCTCCCTAAGGTCCCCATCACCTGCTTCTGGCCTCGCCCCATCCGAGGCTCCACTCCTCCCACCCCTTCTCCACGTGGGCAGCCCCTAATTCCCCGTGGGTCCTCATCTCCTGCCTCTCTAGCTCCGCCCCTCACCTCCTGCAGTTTGCAGTCGCGCAGGCTCAGCGTGGCCAGGACGCCGCTGCCGCGCACGTCGGGGATGTCCTGCCACAGCGAGAAGGTGGAGCCTCGGGCAGAGCGCTGCGCGCGGAAGGAGCTGCTCGGGGAAAGGTTGGCGCGCGGTGGCCCGGGCCCTTCCTCCGCGCCCTCCGCCCCGTCCCCAGTGCCCTCCTCCTCGCGCTGCTGCCGCCGCAACTCGCGAGCGCTGGCCACGTCGCTGTACTCCTGGTAGAGGACAGCTGGGCGGGGCGGGGGGACGGGATCTCAGGATCTCATTTACCCATGCTAGAAACACTAATTGGGCACCAATTGTATGCCAACCCACCTCAATTTCCCAAAAGCAGGCTCTCCAGATTCCAACGCCCCGGCCCCATCTCCCCTCCTGCCCCCACCCCCGCTCACCCCCGCCTTCGCAGCAACTCTGCACCTACAGTTAAGAAGGAAGCGGGACTGGCGCCGCTCGGTGGCGCTGCTGGGATCCTGAGAGGGTTTTTCATGCGTGTCCAGCCTAGGAAAGAGTGTCAGGACCTCTTTGCATCCCTCCCCAACCCGAACCCCAAGAGAGAGGTGGGTACCTGGGCTCCAGTAGACCACCGTGGACCTCATTTGGGTCAACAGGTGCTGGCAGCGACACACTGTCCACCCTCATCTCCGCTCTTCGGTATTCCCTCACAGGCAGTTTCCCTAGAGAAAGCAAGAGCTGGGAGTGGGCGATCTAGAGAACGACGCGAGTGGGGCCGATCACCCGATGTTAACACAGGTGGGTAGGCTGCGCCCTGCCCGCCTGGCTCTGGCTGTCCTCAGTGCCCGGGAAAATAGGAAAATAGCTGAGTACCTTCTCGGGTGATTCCAGGACCTGGCCCTGACGTCAGGGCCCTGGTGGCCGTGCGACCCAGGCGCAGAGATGAGTGAAGCCTCGTCATCAGTTCGGAGGCTGAGAAGCGCCTTCGCTCCTGAGCCTCAAGGCCCCCTCTGGTGTTTCTGGAAAGCTCCTGTGGCCTGGGCTCTTCCGCACACAGAGCCTGCTCATGTGCAGCCTGGCCAGTCTCCAGAAGACCCATGGGGGTCTCAGTGCCACCAGTGGCCTCTTCATTATGATATACTTGGATCTTGCGCCCTAGGGGTGGGGTAAAATAACAGCGGTCCTCCACTGTAGTCTGTCCTGTCTTCCTCCTTGTGGTGGTGGCATGACCCTGAGCATCAAAATGAGATGCCCCAGGGCAACGGGATATCAGAGGTCCTGACTCCCGGGAGCAAGGGAACTGGAATAGCGGCTGCCAAACTGGTTATGTAATGTTGGCAAGTCATTTGGACCCTATGAGCCATCTTTCCCTTGTCGGTAAAACTTGTCCTGTCTTTTGGGACATTCTGAAGTTTTAAAGAGTTCAAAAAGAGCCTCCCAGTCCCTCCCCTAGCTGCCCCCAAAGACCCACCCCCCACCAGGGTGACTCACAGGCTGACTTCTTCTCTGAGCCACCATGGCTGGCCCTGCGCTGGGGCTGCATGTGTTGAGAGCTCCAGGGTCCCACTAGAGTTGGGGGCTGGGCACCAGGACAGTGGGGCCAGCTGCCAGCCCTGCTGGGTCTCATTCCTCCACTGGTGGAGATATGGGTATCTGGGCTTCCTGGGGAAGGTGGCCATAACAGTCCTTGGAGAGGGGCAGGGGTCGCCAGGGACCAACGACTACCAGGAGCTTGTAGCTCCTCGGGCACAATGGGGAAAAGATCCACACACACTGGGCTTGGAGGCTGCAGAGAGGGCAGTTCAGCAAAAGACAGGCTTTCCTGCTGGCACACGGCGACTGGGCGGCGGGCAGTGCCAGGTGGTCCAGCCAGGTGAGGCTGGAGGGTTGCAGGCGGCCCACAGTCCATTCCTCCTTTGCTCTGCCACCCTCCTAGGCCTGGAGGGGAGAAGGGATGAGATCTAGATATAGTACAACAGGCAGTGCTGATGAGCCATCATGTCCTGGGGGCCCGAGCAAACCCTCCTGCACATGTGTACACATGTGTACACAAACACACTCACAGACCTTTTTAGTAATCGTCAGTGTTAGCCAGTACTTATTAAATGAGCAACACCCATGTAGCACCTCAGTTAATCTCCACCAGCCTTCAGCACCGATGCCGTTACCCCCATTTGATAGAAGAGGAGAGTGAGGCACAATGGTTATCTACCACCTAGTAGAGCCAGGATTCCCACACAGGCATCACAACTTCCACATCTGCGTTTTCAGTCACCTTGTACAATTTCTAATACACATTGACATGTGACCAGACATATAGATAGCATACGTTGTCACACAAATTCATGTTCCAGCACACAGCCACACATTCTCTTCCGGCACACATACTTTCATAGATAACTTGAGACATCTCAAATGCGGATAGACGCATACTTTTTTTTTGTTTTGATTTGTTACACAGGCTTAGAAACTTTCAGTGACACACACCACACACACACACACCCATTGCCTTACACACACACAAGCTTCCTCACACAGCTCCAGGCAGACACACACACACCAGGATGCAGATACATACGGGCCCAATGTCCTTGTTCTGAAGTTATCCACCCCCTTCCATACCCAGACTTGAGGCCTTCATGCTGAGTGATGCCTACACCCTTGCCAGGCTGGCTGGGAGGGTCACAGACTGGCAGGCAGGCCACCACCCAGATTAGTCCCTCCCAGGGAAGAGTAAGGAGATGCCCAATCCCCAGTTTGGGATGACAGAGGGGCTTATCCCTGTCCCAGCTCCCAGACACTAGATCAAACCAGGCAGAATGGGCCGTTTCTGGGCAGGATGCCAACCCCAGGCAGTCTGCCAGTACCCAGGACAGAACGGTGAGCCCAGAGGTTCAAGCCCCTTCAGCCTCTGCCCCAGGGCCCTCTGCGGCCTCCCTCTCGCCCCTCACCTCTTCAGCAGAGACCGAAGCCTGCTGCTGATGCTGCTGCCTGCTCCGGCAGGGGAAGCCCTCTCTCTGCCCAGCTGGCTGGGGGAGATCCCACCCAGACAAAGGGTTTGATTCATCAAACCCTGTGGTGAGGCGAGGAGAGGGAGGGAACAGGCAGCGGGCTGGGGCTGGGCGGGGGCCTACACTTGCCTGGCTGCGTTGTGGGCAGTCTGGGCAGCAAGGACCCTTGCAGAGGCCCCTTGGGCCAAAGGAGCAGTGCCCAGTCTGACAGAAACGAGAGGGAGACCCAGAGAAATAGCGGCCTTGGAGACAACGGCTCGGGAAGCGACTCTGAGAGACTGAAGAAGAGAAACCACAGAGGCTGAGCCGCTTGAGGCCCAGAGCCTGAGACACTAGGAGACACTGAGGATTTCCGATGTGACCAGATGCTCAGGCCGATGGAAAATCCAAGCAAAATCCAAACAAACAAAAAACAGGAAGACAAATGAACAAATAATAGCTCGTGCCCAGTGGGGTTGCCAGTCTGGTGGGAGAGCCAAAAAACAAAAGCGGCTATAATCCAGAGTTGGCAAGAAACAAGCCACAGGCACTAACACAGTAGGGGGCTGGGCCCGGCCCAATCTATCAGGAGGCTTCCTGGAGTAGGTCCCAGCTCAAGGTTACAAGGCTAAAACCCTCAAGGACCCAGTACAAAGATGGGGCAGTAATCTCCAGCCTGAACCAGAGACAGCCTCTGGGTAGGCCTAGTAGAGGTCGGTTGAGTCTCCTGCATTGCATCCCACCTGCTTCTCCCAGTACCCCTGCCTTAGGAAGCCTGAGGGAAAGACCGGCTGGTCCTCAGGGCCCCTCCCCCCCAAACAAAAACAACAGCCATACCTCACTCACTCCCTGATTTAGCCTTTGCCCCTCAAGACTACCGTGCTCATCTGGGTAAGCTACAGTGAACCTCGGTTTCCCCAGCCAGAAATGTAGGAGAGCTAGCACCACCTTCCTAACTGCTAATATAAGAATTAATAGCTGAGCTCAGGAGGTGCCTCGGGCACAGGACATGGTGGGAGTCTTGTCATCAATAGGCAGTCCTCCCAGTGGTGTCATTTTCTCAGTCTTTGGGGTAGGGGAATGGTTTGGGCCAGCAGCCCGTGTTAGTAACAAGTGGGAGGGGACACAGTTAGCCTCTGTTCACCATACAGGTCTCTCTTAGGTATAAGAACACACCCTGTCCTAGAAGCCCCTGGAGAACAGAAAATGAGCCCCTCTCCTGTGATTTATAAGGTAAATAACCAAAAAAAAAAGAAAAACCCAAAAAAACAACAACAAAAAAAAACCCCTGGAACTTAAGGCTGGAGCAACTTCAGTTAAGACCTCAGAGGAGAGGGCTGGGGGTGCTAAGGGAATATACAGAACTTTCTGGAATATGCGATAAAAAAAATGTAAAAAGGGTGGCAGGAAGTGTCGGAGGGGGTCAACCCCACTGTGCTCAGGCCCAGGGGCTGTGGCAATGCCCCATCAAGCCAAGACACCATTCGAGTAGCTTTTCAGGCCATCCAGCCTTAATGTTGGTGCTTTGGGTCCAAGCTGGATTTAAGACTGCGTAGCTCTTTTCCATTAAAATAAAAAGTCAGGGAGGACTGACTTCAAGTGACTGGCTCTAGATGTGACCCCAAGACCGGCAAGGGCTCACAAGGCAAGGGTCACTCTGGAAACCAGATTCAAGGTCCTGTGTTGACACTGACCAGCCCTGTGAGGCTCTAGGCAGATTATAAGCCCTTCCTTGGGCCTTGGTATTCTTGTGTGTCAAGTGACCCTGAGGTTCCCCAGAAGTCTCCTCTATGAAACCTGTGTCATAAGTGTCTCTGCAGGCTGAGAAGGATTGGCAGAGGCCAGGGAGTGGTCTGTGCAGAGGCACTACTAGTTAGAGAGGGCAACAGGTCTGTCTAACAAGGTGTCAGAGCATCCCAAAGCATTGCCGTTGTCTAGGACAACACCTCTGGCCCATCGGCACCCAGCCTTTCCTTCCCTTCTTAGTACCCCTTAGCTCCCTGCTCAGAGAACAGACCTGCCAGACTCCCTTGCTCCTTAAGGGACAAAATCTAGATGGCGGTCTTGTCTGGAAAGGGGGTTCCAAGTCAAGCAGAGCCCTAGGAGGCCAAGAACGGGTTGAAGCCAGGAGCAGCGGGCAGGCGGCACAGCACAAAGGACTCCCTCGGGACACAGCAAGAGGAGGTTGGGCGGCTGACCCAGGGCCCTACCTCAGCCAGGGAGCTCCTCCGTCCAGCGGCTGGTACAGTCCAGGGCTCCAGGCCACCCTGGGGGCAGTGGGGTTGTAGCCAAGTCCTCAAAGGACCATGCCAGCATGGCTCCAATGCTGGACAATGCAAGCTCCTGGGTATTGTGTGGGGCAGGGAGGGGGGAGGCGAGGGTGAGGGAGCCTCGCAGAGGCAGGCGGCTGTCTCGACGTGCCTGCTCCCCGCCCCCCTTCCCCAGAACCGGTTTGGCCAGTCGGGTACAAGAGGGGGCTGGAACAATGGGAGTCCTATGCCTCCCAGAGGCTCCGAGGGACCCCAGACAGCTGCCTAAAGATGGGGTTAGCAGGGTTCTGCTCCTAAGAGGTGGGACACCCCTCTTTGGAGCTTTCCAAGTACTGGGGACAGGCGGGGATTTTGTGGGAGTGAAGGACATCCTGGAAGGGTTGCAAAGGAACCTCCAAACATGGAATCCCCCTCAGGGATTCTGAGACCTCCTCTGCCCCTCTCTGAACCTGTCCCACCTCTGTAAATTGGGGACACACAACTGTCTCCCAAGCCTGGGAGACAGAAGGCAATCTTGAAAGTTAGTTATCTTCTGGAGGGCCCTTCCTATCTTCTGGAGGGCCCCTCCAGCATGGCCACTCCTCACCACTGACCCCTGACTGCTAGAATGACCAGCCTCTAGGTCTCTAGCAGCTGTCTCTCCAGTGGAATCTTCCCAGAGTCCAGATGCCTACCCAGAGAGAGTTCTCAGTAAGGCCAAGGAAACAGCCAAAGCCAAGGCAGCCTCCATAAGAGGTGCGGAGGGGTGGGGGTGAAGGGGGGGGTCCATGCTCTGTGCCAGGTACACAACTTTGCCAAGTCTGTGGAAAACGTAGAGCCGCTTCCTATCTCCCAGTGTACCGACCATTTGTGTGCGCACCTTGAAATTGCCAATCGGGTGCTATTCATAGGCATATTAGGGAGGGTATGAAGATGATGCCCACGGGGTTAATAACCGGTAGCTTCCTGCATGCCAAGCACTTCATGTGCATGGATTCTCTTACCGTCCGTCAGGACTCTGTGAAGCCCCTACCATGACTGCTACCATGTAGCAGGTGAGCACACAAGGCTTGTGCCCCTAAACATGAGCGCTGTCCCATCTGTGAGGTTTCCCCTCCATACACACCTTTTTACAGACACTGAGGTTCTAGGGACTTCATTAACAAGAACAGCCAGGGGCTGGAGAGATGGCTCAGTGGTTAAGTCTGTGCTGCTCTTGCAGAGGACCTAGACTCAGTCCCTAGCGTCCACATGGTGGCTCACAACCATATGTCACTCCAGTTTCAGATTATCTGACACCTTCTGGCTTTCATGGGCGCTAGGCATGTACACGGTGCACACACATACATGTATGCAGGTAAAGCACTCATATACATAAAGGGTAAAAATGAATAAATCTTAAAGAAAGAAAGAAAGAAAGAAAGAAAGAAAGAAAGAAAGAAAGAAAGAAAGAAAAGAATAGCCAATATTGAGACCCAGGTCTGTCTGACCCTGCCACGAGCCTACATCCTTACCCACTTACCCACTGACTGTATTGGGAGATGCCCAGCTGACAGCTGATCCTTTTTTTTTTTCCAACTTGGTGTGTAGGTGAGGAGGATCTTAGGATGTTGATCTTCCTGCCTCTACCTTTTTGAGTGCTGGGATTACACAGAACACCACCACACCCGGCGCCACCACACACAATGCTGGGGGTTGAACTCAGACCTTCTTGCATGCCAGACCTGTATGCTCAGACCCCAGTGAACTCTTCTTGGGAGTGGGTCCCTTAGCATCTTATTAATGACTTTATTTATTTTCGAGACAGAGTTTCTCTGTGTAACAGCTCTGGTTATACTGGAACTCGCTCTGTAGACCAGGCTGGCCTCGAACTCACAGAGATCCACCTGACTCTGCCTCCGGAGTGCTGGGATTAAAGGCGTGGGCCACCACCGCCCAGCAGATGACTTTAAATTCACAGTGGAGTCCTCTACTCCTGTCTGCTTTGCCCTCCCCGAGCACCGTTACATTGCGAGAAGACGTTGACCAAAGTAGGTGAGGGGAGATAGGGTTAAGTCAACATCGCGCACAGAGAGCAGGAAAAACGGGGAGAAAAATCTTCAACCTTCTTGTCCGATCCAGTGAAACGACCCTGTACCCCTCGCTGGAAACCAGAGGGCTCTGACCTTGGAGTGGGGTAGGGCGGGAGCTCTAGATAACTTTAGGGGGCTGTGTCTCCGCCTCCGCTGCACCGGGTCGGGTGAAGCAGGTGAAGCCGGCTCTCCAGACCAGAGACCCTTCCCCCCCCCCCCCCCCCCCCCCCCGCCGCCCTCTGAGAGGTCAAGGTAAAAGGGGTGTGTCGTGGGCACACACAGGGTTTGGTAAAGGGCAAAACTAAGTGAAAACTATTATCGGGAATCTGGCCAATCCCTGCTCCACTCCAGAAGGCGGGGCTTAAAAGGGTGTGGTGAGGCGCGAACAGGCTAAGGGGCGTGGTCAGTAGGGTGTGGATGGAGCCAGGGTCCACCAGGGTCTTAAGGTAGCGCCCTTTGGTGGACCACCAGGAGCTCACTTGAACTTGGTAGGTACCACAGCGGGCACGTTCCACAGGAGTCAGACTACCAGATGCAGGGAGATCAGAAGGAACTAGGCAAAGAGGGACCAGAGAGCGACTGCTTTAGCAACCTTTTCCTTCAGTTTTGCCCAGGCAGAGTCTCTGATGTAGCTCAGGCTGGCCTCAAAAATGACCCTGCAACCCTGGTTGGCCTTGAACTTGTAGCTAAGGATGGCCTTGAACTCCTGAGACTCTTGTTTCCGCCTTTTCTGAGTACTTGATGATACACATGCAGCTGACAATTAATTTTTTGAAAAATATTTCTTTGGGGCTGGAGAGATAGCTTAGTGGTTAAAAGAACTGACCGCTCTTGCAGAGGACGAGGTTAGGTTCAAAGTATTCACAAAATGCCTCACAACTGTTCTAGGGGATCTGATGTCCTCTTTTGGCCCCTGTGGGCACCCGGTGCATATATAATGCACATTCAGGCAAAACACATTAAAAAATAATAAAATAAAAATTTAAATAAGATTTTACATTGTGGGAGATGGAGAGATGACTCAGAGATTAAGAGTATTGACTGCTCTTCTGGAGATCCTGAGTTCGATTCCCAGCAACCACATGGTGGCTCACAACCATCTTTCTACACGGTTTGATGCCCTTTTCTGACATGTAGGCAGTACACTGTATACATAATAAATAGATACTCTTAAAAAAATTTACATTATATGAGTGTTTGTTTGCATGCATGATTGTGCCCCACATACATGCTTGATGCTCAAGGAAACCAGATGAGGGCGTCAGATCCCCTGGAAAACTGTAATTACAGAGGGTTATGAGTCACCATGTGGGTGCTGAGAACCTAACCAGGGTCCTTGCAAGAGTAATCAGTGCTCTTAACTACTGAGCCATCTCTCCAGCTCCTTCACAACGACCCTGTTGTTCACTATACCTCCTCCTACAGCAGGTTGGCCAGCGTTCGAATCTGAACTCAGCTTCGTCTGCAGACCCTAGATCGAGGCTCGGTCTTCCTCCAAGGGGACGACGAAGCCAGAGGAATGGCCAACATTTTCCAGTAGTAGAGGGTGAATTCCCTTCCGCGCGACTTTGGAACCCTCGGGGGTCCCAAGATCCTCTCGGGTGCGGACTCCAGGCTCTGCCCTCCTGTCCCTACCCGCCCCTAGAAATTGGTCCTGCGGCTTCAACCCCGCTAGCTGTGTGCTTAGACAGGCTGAGCTTCCTGCCATTTCAGCTAGGTCTCTCACTCCATCCAGGCTCATCGCTCCTCCTCTTCTATGCTCCGCGCCTCCTCCTCTCCCAGGCCTGTCACCCCACCCCCTTCCACCCAGGCTCAGCGCCCTCGTCCCCTTTAGGTCCCGCCCCCTAGGCTGAGCACCCATCCAAGGCAGGCCCCGCCCTATCTAGGCTAAGCGTTTGGGTCTTCCCGAGGAGGCCCTCCCCGACACAGGCACACTTCACCCCTCTGGGATTCAGCATACTGCCCCCTCCTAGGCAGACTTGGTTCCACCCAGGTTAAGCACGGTATCCCTACAATGCTCCCCACCCTCCTCCGTGCCTGATGGGTCTTCCTACAGCAGGGTGTGTATATGCTTGCTCTGGATCATGGCCAGGTGAAGGGCAGAGGCACCAGTGTGAAGCTGGCAAAGTCACTCTGCTAGCAACAGTATTCTAACTGGTACGGGAAGTGTGGCAAAGAGTTGGAGGAAGGCCTGAAGGATCAATCCTGTTTATCTCACCTCCTAGTCAGGTCCAAACCTAGGCTCACACTAAGCTGTGCTTGACCTGGGATTTGCTAGGTCATGGACCCTAGGGGAAAACAGACTATTATTCTGCTTAATGAACATAGCAATAAAATGACTCCTAAAGACACACTACTCTACCCATAAATCAGTGTATCACTCAACCCTCATCAGAGAAGCTTCTAGTAGTGGATGGGAATTAAGAGAGAGAGAGACCCACAGCTCTCTGAAAGGCTTTGCAGCACAGCCCTAAATGGGAGATGTTTATCATACTCTCGGGCTCAGGGATTATTCCAGAGGGGAGGTAGAGAGAGACCATAAGAGCCAGAGGTGGTCGATGGATCCAGAGGAAACTGCATTTTTCAGACTCAACAGGACAGATGCACATGGTTGTGTAAGACCCACACAAGCTCAAGACAAAAACTCCAGAGTGAAGAAGGCAAAGTGGGCATAAACTCTGACCCCTAACCAAAAGCATATTTGCAATTGATACCGGCTAGGAAAGGAAAGATCAGTTTTCTTCAATGAGTGACGCCGTCGGGTGTATCAACCATACTCGGCATGCTCACACCAGGAGCAGCTGACTAACACAGATCTGACCCCAAGGGTTTTAGCTTGGGTTCTGTTTTGGTTTTGGATTTTTTGAGACAAGTTTTCTCTGTGTAGACCTGGTTGTCATCGAATTGTCTGTAGACCAGGCTGGCCTTGAACTCAGAAATCTGCCTGCTTCTGCCTTCCAAGTGCTGGGATTAAAAGATGTGCCACCACTGCCCCAAGTTTTGTTTTGTTTAATTTCTTTCTTTTTAAATAATTCATTTATTTTTATTTTATGTGCATTGGTGTTTCACCTGCATGTGTGTCTGTGTGAGAGTGTGAGATCTTGGAGTTACAGATGGTTGTGAGTTGCCATGTGGGTGTGATGCTGGGAATTGAACCTGGGTCCTCTGGAAGAGCGGTCAGTGCTCTTAACCACTGAGCCATCTCCAGCAGCCACCTTGCTCTTCTTTTTTATTCTCTTTCTTTTTTTTTTTTTTTTTTTTTTGAGACAGGGTTTCCCAGTAGCTATGGAGCCAGTCTTGGAACTTGCTCTGTAGACCAGGCTGGCCTTGAACTCACAAAGATCATCTGCCTGCCTCTGCCTCCCCTCCCGAGTGCTGGGATTAAAGGTGTGCACTACCGCTGCCTGGTCCCCTTGCTTTGTTTTTAAGAGAAAGAAAGAACACGAAGTTTGGTGGGGAGGGGGGAAGGGGAGAGGCTCCGGGAGGACTTAAGGAGGCAAAAGAATATGAACAAAATATATTGTACAAAATTCTCCAAGAATCAATAAAATATTTCTTAAAAAATACCCCGTGTTTGTGGTGTAAGTGTGCTTAGAGACCCCCATCATATAGCATACCTTATTTACTAATATATTCTATTAGAAGCACACAAACGGAACTGAAATATTTAAAGAAATGAGCAATATTTTAAGGTGAAACAGAAAAACCTGAACTTGCAGCAGCAATGCCACCCTCGGGTTTTCAGATCACAAACCTGGACTTTTTGCTTTAAGCTTTTATTTCCACACACACGCACACACACACATACACACACATTCGTTTTTAAATTTCATGTGTCTGCGTGTTTTACCTGCATGTACATCTATGCATCACATGTGTTCAGTGCCTGTGGAGTCCAGAAGAGAGTGGTGGATCTCCTTGGAACTGGAGTTACAGGGTGGTTGGTAGCCCTGTGGGTGCTGGGAATCCCATGGAAGCCCTCTGGAACAGCAGCCAGTGCTCTTAACCTCTGAACACTCTTAGCCCCCATACCCTGTTCTTTTCTTTTTTCTTTTTGAGACAGGGTCTCACTATGCAGCCCTGAGTGGCCCGGAACTGCCTCTGTAGACCAGGCTGGTTTCGAATTCACAGACATCTGCCTGCCTTTGTCTCCAGAGTGCTGGGATTAATGTTACACTTGACCACACCCTGACACCATTTTCCTATTTGAGGCCTCTCCTCCACCTCTGGCCTCTGCCTCCTCTGATGACCCTGTATTTCCCGCCTCCACCACTCACTTCCCAAGACCATAGGACGGGTCCTGACCTCCATCTGGTCAACCTGATGCCGATGCCCTAGGCCCTCCATGTTGCTGGTTGTGGGATCCGGTCAGATTTTTCATCCAGATGCTGAGCACAGCAAATGAGCAGTCAGGAAGGCCTCCATGGTGACAGAGATGAGCCAAACTCTGGTGCCAGAGGAGGAAAGTGTCAGGCTTGCACACACAGGCACACTTCCAGGTCACATGGTTGGGCCGCTGCTCACCCTTCTCTAGGAAATCATCCAAAAGCCCTCACACTCAGCGACTTCATAGATGTCACCGTGCTGCAGATGGTGGGCCACCTGGGAATCCTGAAGCTGGGCTAGCTGCTGCTTCGGCTGCCAGGGTGGAGAAAGTGGAATGGCACAGTAGCCTGTGCCAGGAATTGCCACTACGATTCCCCCAAACTCCCTCAAAGTAGGAGCCATTAGTCACCCTTTAGAGAAGAGGGAACTGAGACCTCGATGTCCTGCCTAAGTCTCCAGAAACTGAGAATTCTAGAGTCAGGACGCAAATGCAGTCGCCTGGACTCCGCAGTTGGTGCTCCTCGCTCGGTGCCCCAGAACGCAGGTCGTTTTGGGCTCTGGAACTCTTTCTCTCCCCAAAAGAGTAATAGAAGGCCGGCAGCTGCCAATGCCTCCCATTTAGAGAGGTGTCATTGTCCTCATTGTCGGAGACTGGGACTCAGAGAGTGGCAAAGCCACACCGCCCACTAGTGTCAGGGCTGGGACTTGTGCCCCTGTTCCAGGTTTTCAGTCAACACTTCTTTCTACTGTGCACTCGGGGACAAACTTGGTAAACAAAGGACACCTTGCTGGGGGCTTGGGACTGTGGCTGACTCTACCTTCCTGCTGGTACAGTCATCTGGCTACCTACTGCTCCCCTAGACCTGAGAGACCTCTGAGACAGATCCTACCCCACCAGGCTTGAAGATGTAATGACGCCCACCCTTCACCAGCTAGCTACCCAGGCATTCTCTTTCCACATGCCAAGCTTCATGCTGCACTGACCAGGAAACCCCATAAACCTGTGGGCCCATTACATCTACTAGCAACGTGTCCTTCTCCAAAGCCAGACCGCAGCTCAACTCCATGCCGAGGTGTAACCCCTCTCTCCATTATTATGCTTTGGATTCCTGTTCACTAAGAGTTAACCCTGTGGGCAGGGCTGAGTGGATTTGCCAACCACTCCAATACCCGGGAGGCCTTTTTCCCCATGGATCTGCAGAAACAGTGGCCTATATTTACGGTTCGGCCTGAGACTGACTGATGGCACGCGTGGTACCAGAAGATGTAACATGGCTCTTTAGGAGACTCTCCGTCCACCCTGCCAACGACAGTGGTAATTACATAGCAACAGCATCTCCTGGGATCTCCACCCAGTATGGCTCCTCAGTCCTCATTAAAGGCCAGAGGCTCTCATAGTGAAAGAATCGACTCTGAGTCACTTCTGAACCCCCCCTTCTGGGTACCCCCAGTGTGAAGTCCAGGATGTACTGCAAGCTGGCCCCCTCAGAAGACACTGATGAATTCAAGCTGCTAAACTGGGGGTTCTTTCCCTCCTCTTAAGATGAATGAAGGCATGAATGAAGGGGTTGGGGGACCACAGCTACCTAGTTACAGCGGAGGAAGCTCATCCCAGGAGATGACGAGCCAGCCTCGAGCTCAAAGACAGTCCTCTGTCAGGCAAATCTGGAGTCCAAAGGTGCTGTTCCTCCATTAGACCCTTGGTTTGGAAGAAAACACCTTTCAAAGGAGTGGGGGTGAGGACTAGCCTCATCTGACTTTGAAAAATGCCACAAAATTGGGGGGACTGGAGAGATGACTCAGCGGTTAAAAGCACTGTCTGCTCTTCCAGAGGACCCAGGTTCAATTCCCAGCACCCACGTGGCTGCTCATAACTGTAAGTTCCAGGGGAGGATCCAAAACCCTCACACAGACATACATACAGGGAAAACACCAATGCACATAAAATTAATAAATTTAAAAAAATGCCACAAGAAGGGAGAGGAGTGGGGCTGGGGATGAGTCTCAGCTGACAGAGTGTCTGTCTAGCATGCATGAAGCCCCATCTTCCATCCTCAGCCTTTATAAACTAGACATGGACATGTATGTCTGTGATCCTGCCACCTGCGAGATGGAGGCAAAGGCCGGTTAGAAGTTCAAGGTCATTCTTGATTATATAGAAAGTTACAGACCAACCTGGGTTACATGAAACCCTGCCTCAAAACAACAAATATCGCTGGTGGGTGGTGGTGCACACCTTTAATCCCAGCACTTGGGAGGCAGAGGCAGGGGGATCTCTGAGTTTGAGGCCAGCCTGGTCTACAGAGTGAGTTCCAGGACAGCCAAGGCTACATAGAGAAACCGTGTCTCAAAAAAGATGTTTTTAAAATGTAAAAGTATACAAATCAACAAAGAAGGTAAGAACTTGAACGTGAGTTTCCTTGTGCAGTCTAGTCCCCAACACCACTGGGAAAGAGCAGAGCTGGCCGGAGCTGTATTAGGTACTAAAGTCAGTCCCATGCTCCTGTCCCCAGCCTACCATCTCCTAACGCCACCCAGGAAGCCCTGATCCAAAGCCTGAGCTACGGGTAGGCCTGCCTTGGGGCTCCCACTTCCTATAGAGCACGAGGACTGACCGGTTACAGAGGGGTGGACCTGGTTGTCCCAAGATTAAAGTCAATACCAGCTTGAGTGTGGTACAGCTGCTGGCGGCAACACTCCCAGCCTAGTTGGAGGACTGGGACATCGCCAGGATCCCACCCACTGGAAGACTGGGAGGAGCCCAAGGGTGCCTGCCTGGCACCTGGAAGAGTGTTCTTGCCTTTCCTTGCCCCAGGGAGTGCACCTGGGTCAGGAACACGGAGTTGCCAGCTCAACTCAGGACAGGACAGTGTGGAGAAGGCTGTAGTAAATTATGATAGACACCGGAAAAACCATCACAGTGGGAAGATCTGGAGCAGCAGGGAGGCTTTCCTAGCAGGAGGGTGGACCACTAGGGGCCCAGACACTTGGAGGAAGAGCCTTCTCTCCATGGAGAATATTGTGGCAAAGCAGGTACATATTGGGGGCAGGGTGATGCATTGTGGGAAGCAGGGTTCCTTCAGGCCTGTTCAAGAGTCTTAGGCCATCAGTGTGGCCAGAGCAAATGGCCAGTCCTGCTGGAACGGACAGCAAAAAACAGCATCCTTAGGGCAGAGAGGCTGATGTCTCAGCCTTTAGATGAGGAAAAGACCAGATTCATCTTTGTTTTGTTTCTGCTGTTGTTTTTAGACAAGGTGTCTTAGGGTTTCCATTGCTGTGAAGAGACACCATGATCAAGGCAACTCTTTTTGTTTTGGTTTGTTTTTGTTATTTATTTAATTTATTATGTATATAATATTCTGTCTGTGTGTATGCCTGTAGGCCAGAAGAGGGCACCAGACCTCATTACAGATGGTTGTGAGCCACCATGTGGTTGCTGGGAATTGAACTCAGGACCTTTGGAAGAGCAGGCAATGCTCTTAACCGCTGAGCCTTCTCTCCAGTACCCATTTTTTAAATTTTTTAATTTTTTATGTTTTGGTTTTTCAATACAGGGTTTCTCTGTAGCTTTGGAATCAAGGCAACTCTATAAGAAAAACTTTTAATGGAGGTGACTCACAGTTTCAGAGATTCAGTCCGTTATAATCATGGCAGGGAGTATGGTGGGATGTAGGCAGACATGGTGCTGGAGGAGTAGTTGAGTTCTACATCTTGTAGGCAACAGGAAATGGACTGAGACACTGGGCAGAATCCCGAGCATAGGAATCCTCAAAGCCTGACCCCACCAGTGACACACTTCCTCCAAGAAGATCGTACCCACTCCAACAAGCTGCACCTCCTAATAGTGCCACTCCCTAGGAAATTATGGGGCCAATTACATTCAAACTGCCACACAGGGTCTCACTTCATAGCCTGGCTAGACTGAAACTTGTCATGTAAACCAAGATGGCCCCAAGTTCACACAGATCTGTCTGTCTCTGCCTCTTTCATGATGGTACTAACGGTATATGCCACTGATAAATATACCTGATATTACCTTTGGTTTTGTATGGCTTTTCTCCATACAAAAAAAGAGTCTGTGGGCCAGGCAGTGGAGGTGTTTAATCCCAGCACTCAGGAGGCAGAGACAGGAGGATTTCTGTGAGTTCGAGGCCAGCCTGGTCTACAGAGTGAGTTCCAGGACAGGCTCCAAAGTTACATAGAGAAACCCTGTCTCAAAAAACAAACAAACAAACAAAAAGAGTCTGTGGATGATGAATGGAGGGGTGGATAGACAGATGGTGGGCAGTTTGGTAGATGGGTGGATGAACTGGATGGGTGGATAAATGGCAGGTGGATAGACAGCTATGTGGATGGGTGAGATGGTAGATGGATAAGTGTGGGGTTTTTTTAAAAAAATATTTGTAAACTATTTATTTATTGTTTATTTTACGTGCATTGGTGTTTTACAAGCACGTCTATCTGTGTGAAGGTGTCAGATCCCCTGGAACTTGAATTACAGAGAGTTGTGAGCTGCCATGTGGGTGCTGGGATTGAACCTGGGTCCTCTGAAAGAGCAGCCAGTGCTCTTAACCACTGAGCCACCTCTCCAGCCCGAGTGTGGGGGTTAATCAATGAATGGATAGGTAGTTGGATGGACAGGTAAGTGGATGTGTGGGTAAGTGAAGGAGCTGATCAATAGGTGGGTAAGCAGAGAAATAAATGTTTTAATACATGCAGAAGGCTAGAGAGACTGGTGTGTGGCTGGGCAGGAGGCAGATACGTAGGCAGCTGAACTGGAAAAACAATCAGTAAATCTCTGTAAGGGCATACAAGTGGGTAAGTGAGTGGGAAGGACAGATGGACAGATGAATGGGTGGAAGGACAGATGGATGGGTGGATGGATGGATGGTGAACAGTTAAGCAGATGAAGGTCTGATTGGATTGTTGGTGGATATGAGGATAGATGGATGGGCAGGGAGGTTAATTTACCAGTCTTAACAGTTAACTGACTGCGTGTGACTCAGCAGTAGACACTAGGTATCCCAAAGTGATGATGGGTACCCCAAAGTGATGGGTATCCCACAGTGATGGGTATCCCACAGTGTATCCCACAGAATATGTGTATCCCACAGGGAACACACTAGACAAGGTCTACATACTGATGGAATCTTCAGACTAGCTGGGGAGACCGACATCAAAGGAGCAGAGAGACATAGCTGTGAGCAGGTCCTACTGAGAACCTCTGCAGGGACAGACAGACAGACAGACAGACACTCTGCAAAAATGACTCTTAGCTGCAGATAAAGATAAGATGAGCCAAGTAGGATGACAGCAGGGGGACACTTCAGTAGCGGGGTGGCGGGGCAGTGTGCAAGGGTCAGGCCATTCTGGAAAGCCATGAGTTGTATACCACGGCTCCCAGGGGAACCACTGATGTCGACGACATGGCTTCTTCGACTCCCTTTCTGCTTTTTCAGTTTTCCAGCACCAATATATCCAAATAATATATTAAATTTCCTGTTAAAATAGTGGGTTTTGCTTTCTGAAAACGCTAACGACTGAACGACTAGTCTTGGAATGGCTGGATAGACGGAGAGCTAGATTCGTGAATTCATTCAACAACCGTTTACTAAGCACCTTCTACACGCCAAAGAGGCCCTGTCCCTTGAGCTTCCTCACAATGTTTATCTCTCTAGTTTGTTGTCTGTCTCCTGCCACTAGAATGAACTCCATGTGAACAGAGACCTGGTGTGTCATGTCGTGCCGGCTACCCTACCGCTGATGCCCAAAATAGTCTTTAGCTCCCTGGATATGCAGGTGGGCCACTTCTCTCAGGTTCCCTTTTTCCGCCATGTGACTGGGTACCAGTCAATGCAGTGTGTCCGTAGAAACCTCCGGTAGCCTTCTATATGCACTCATTCCATGTCTGCTGCCCGGGATGCTAATGAACTGGGAACATGCCTCTGAGTCGGTGCAGGGAGCCAAAAGAACAAAAACAAAAAAAAAACAACCAAAGCAAAACACATCTACAGAGTTCAGCCACTGAGAGGTCAGAGTTTATCTGTTAGAGCAAGTGGTGTTATTTCAACCAATTACGTTCCTGGCTGAAGTCAAGAGAGGGCCAGGGTCTTTCTGAGATGTGCTCCCCAGCCTGCCCTCGGTGGGTACTGCAGAAGGGTGAAGGGCCATGGGGCTGGGAGACTTTCAGCTCTGGAGCCTTGTGTCCCCATCTGACAGCCAGGTGAGGACCTCCCCAGTCAGTCTCGAGGACAGAACAGTGTTCTTGCATCAGCCTTGGGCCCTAGGTCCCACCATCGATCCTGGGTCACCCAAGAGACGGGAGTGGGGGTCATCTGTCCCTGTCTCTACTCAAGATGCCATCACCCTTCAGCCAGGAGCATTCTCTGGGGAGCTGGGGAGCAGGCCGGCGGCCACCTGGTCCTGGTGCCACAATTGCTCTGCAAGGCCATTGAGCACATGTGCAACGTCAGCCAGCCCAGCCCGCCCGTCCAGGGTACGCCCATCTGCCAGCCGCCGCCCTGGCACACTCTTCACCCGTAACAAGGGCAGTTGCCAGGTCTGCCGGAAGGCTGTGAGGTCTCGCTCTGGCACGTCTGTGTGCATGTACTGGTCAAACCTGGAGGAGGGTTAAGGCTCCTAGCCAAGAGGCTCTGCTCAGCATCCCAGCACACTCAGCCTCGGCCTGCTCTCCAGAGGTCACAGAGCCAGCCTTTAAAGGAAAACTATGGCTTGGACCTCACAGGGTGACAGATACTTTACCAGGTGTGCATCCTACGGGCCACTCAAAGGATACTTAGAGCCAATGACCATCTTGACGACCCCAGGGGCTTCGCTGGCTACACGGGTTAACTGTCCAGGAAGGTCTTCGAAGGAGGCTCGGTCAGTGAAAGAAAAGAGGAACAGGAAGGCATCTGCATTCTCTTTGCAAGCCTGAGGACACACGACACGTGACCACGTGACTCCGCGGGCCTAGAGGCCCCCAAGAAGGATCAGTGGCATCTCCTCCTCCCACAGACTGAGAAACCGAGGCCCAGCAGAGAGTGGCTGGGACACAGGTCCTGGGGCTAGTCAGAGACCTGCAGCCCAGTACACCCACCGTCCTCAGGTAACTAATGCCCAAGTCAGGTTCCCGTAGACAGGGTGGGTCTCTGACAAGCCCCACCCATAGCCCGCCCAGGCCCACCTGCCCAGCTCACCGGCAGCATATGATCAAATTTCTTGAGGGCAGACTCGCCACAGTCCCAGAACTCAAAGCGGAACATGACCACACGGTCGCTGGCCTTTAGCTTGGCCGGCCAAAACACCACAGTAGTTTGAATACCTGAGGAGAATTGGGATCAGCCAATCAGAAGTGGGATGCGGAGTGGGGCGGAGCTGGGAAGGGGCATGAGGAAGAGATACACGTCCACCCTGTGGATCACCACCCTGATGTGGAAGGCATGGTCCCTGACCTGGGAGAATCCTCAGATCAGGAAGGAACAGGAGTCCTTGGTAGGTCTGTGATACAAGAAAGCGGGAGGGAGGAGATCTCAAATGTCCTGGGATGTAGGATGGATCAAAAAGAAACACAGCTGGGGGATGGGCAGGTCGTAAGCATCTACCTTTATGCCAACTGGCCACAGAGGAAATGGCATTGTTATGTATAACCCCTGCTAAGGCAGTCTGGGGCCTGGTTCTTGCCTCTGTCTCTCAGGGAAGGCTACCAAGGACAGGCTGAGGGTTCCAGCCACTCACCAGTTGTCTCATGGTGCACTACAGGCACTTCCAGGCCTGCCAGCTTCGCCACCAGTGCGGTCTTGCCCACACCACTCTTTCCGGACACAAAGATCTTGTAGCTGGCGGTATCAATGGCCACTGAAGGGGGCAGCACTGGCCGTTCCAGTAACCCTGTTGCAAGGAGGGAACCAGGGAGCTGGGGAGTTAATTCTGCTCTTGCTCAGACCCTGGGAGAAATACCCTATTATCTAAAGTTAACTAGCCAGCTTGGCTCTCCGCCTTCGACCCAGCCTTCAACCCAGCTCTACAGAGGCCCAGAATATACAGAGACGACCTAGGATCTCATAGCTGATCTGTTCATATTGCCAGATGCTCGAGAGCTTTGCCCGGAGCCTGGATGACATACCACTGGGTGTTTTGCTTGCATGTATGTCTGAGTATCATATGTGTGCCCGGTGCCTGCAGAGACCAGAGGGGGGTGTTGTATTCCCTACCACTGGAGTTACAGACAGTTGTGAGCCGCCATGTATGTACTGGGAATCAAACCTGGGTTCTCTGGAAGAGCAGCCAGTGCTCTTAACTGCTGAGCCATCTCTCCAGCCTTTCCAGGCCCCTTTTAAGTTTGACGTTGGAAATTTTTTCTTTTGTTGTTTTTTTTGTTTTTTGTTTTTTGAGACAAGGTTTCTCTGTGTATCCCTGTCTGTCCTGGAACTTGCTTTGTAGACCAGGCTGGCCTGGAACTCACAGAGATACACCTGCCTCTGCCTCCCAAGTGCTGGAATTAAAGGCATGTGCCACCACTACTGGCTTTAAAATATTTTTTATTGTTACTATTCAATCTGAATTTCTCATACACAAAACATGGTGCTGTAGAATTTCTCCTTTAACAGGGAAATATAGGCACAAGTATTTCCAGTTACTAGAAATAAATTCCATTAAACCAATTTGTTGAGATCTTTATGAGTTCTTAAAACGTGCACAAGAGGGTTGGAGCGATCGCTCAGTGGTGAAGGGCACCAGCTGCTCCTCCAGAGGAGCCAGGTTCCATGCCCAGCACCCACATGGTGGCTCACAACCATCTGAAGCTGCAGTCGTAGGGGATCTGCCCTCCTCTTCTAACCTCTGAGGGCACTGCATGCATGTGCTACACAGATAACGCATGCCAGTAAGACACTCAGACACACAAAGAATAGTTAGTAATAAAACCTTGAACATAAAAATGTCAAAACGATGATATTCCATAATCTAATGATTTGAAGTCCTAAGTTCTGAGCTGGTTTTTGAGGCGCCAGGGACAGAACAGCCCCTGGCATGCTAGGTGACAGCTCTACCACTGAGCTATATCCCAGCCTCATGAGACAGAATCTTTCTATGTTGCCCTTGCAATCCCGAATTTGTGATCCTCCTGCCTCAGCCTCTTCAGTAGCTTTGGTCTGAAGCCTGGTGGTGCTGGACTCCCAAAGCAGATGTCATGCCTCTTGGCCTGAATCAGGGCTTTGCTTGGGTAATGTGGCTTAATTCAGGAGCACACCAATGTCTCACCTTAGATAGCAAGGCACTGAAGGGTTCTCCTTTCTTCATTAGGGTATGATCCTAAGCACATTTCTTAACTGTTCTGCTAAGAATGTTGAATAGGCCTGGCCTGGTGGCATATGCCTAATCCCAGGGCTGGGGAGGCAGAGGTAGGCGGGTCTGTGAATTCGAGGCCAGCCTGGTCTGCAGAGTGAGTTTCAGGACAGCCAGGGGCTACATAGAGAAATCCTGTCTCAAAATAAAAACCAAAAAAAACCATCAGGTGTTGGTGGCATATGCCTTTAATCCCAGCACTCAGGAGGCAGAGGCAGGCAGATCTCTGTGAGTCTGAGGCCAGCCTGGTCTACAGAACAAGTGCCAGCACAGGCTCCAAAGCTACACAGAGAAACCCTGTCTTGAAAACAAAACAAAACAAAAACAATGAGAAATAAAGAAAAGAGAAGAAAGTTAAATGGTGGCACATGCCTTTAATCCCAGCACTTGGTAGGCAGAAACAGGTGGATCTCTGAGTTCAAAGTCAGCCTGGTCTACATAACCAGTTTTGGCTATATAGTGAAACCCTGTCTTCTAGAAAAAGGTTGCTTAGAGGGTCACTGTGCAAAGCGCCCAGCAGAGGGCGTAAGTCCAGGTGAGGAGGGCTCAGTCAACAGCATCTCTGGTGACAATTGCTATTGGCAGGCATGGTCTGTTTCCATGTTCCTGGCTCTGCTGGTGGAATTAGCTTTAAGGAGATTTGGGGAAGGGGGCCCTAGAGAGATAGCATCCAGGGGACCTCGATGGTAAGGGCTGCTGTTGGGTAGGTCCCACTGTCCTGTTTCTGCTACCCCAGGGAGTGTCAAGAGAGCACAGGTGTGGTATGTGGTGTGTGGCGTGGTGAGGGGAGGCACTTACCAAACTCCCGCCGGCGATTCTTGCGCAGGATGCAGGCCAAGTACTCCTTGCCCTCGACGGTCTCATGCCAGTCTGGGACAATCACCGAACCGTGCACGGGAGGTCTGGCCATGGTTGAGCACGCTAGTGAGGTTAGGACGTGGCAGAATACTGGGAGTAGGAGTGGAGAGAGGGTTAAACTTTATCCCAAATCGGCCCCATGGTTCCTCTTAATCTCTTTCTAGCTCTCCTTTGAAGCCTGGCTCCCCAGCCGAAGGTGCATTTCCATAGCCCCACTCCTCCACATCGCTCTCTGGGGAAACAGCCCAACCTTATTCTAGGAAGGTATTTCCACAAGCCTCTTCTGCCTTGTCGCCTTCCGAGGGTCTCACAGCTCGGCTTCACCTCTGTCTCCTACACTCCGACTCCCGGGACCACCAACTTTCACAGTCCCGGCGAGCAAGCAAGCAGGAGGAGGGAATGATCCCTTTAAAAGCCCGCCCTGCATGCTTGCCCAGCCCGCAGAGCCCACTTCCGCCAGGTCTAGACGCGGTCCGTGAGGCGCATGTGCAGGATGTTGCCATGACGACGCAGAGAGAGGCGGGGCCCCTGAATTCGGGCCGGTCTTTGTGGGTTCCACAAGGTCTGCAGTTCCATCCCTTAGCTGGATCTTCTTTGGCTTTACCAGTCTGGGCTCAGATTTTCCTCTCAAACGTAGTCATCTCCTCCAGGAAGGAGCCTTCCTGAGTCCTCTGTACCTCACTCTCTTCTTCTACAAAGTGGATGTTAACATTGAATGCTTTTTCCTTTCCTTTCCTTTCTTTCTTCCTTCCTTCCTTTCTTTCTTTTTTAAGATGGTCTCATTGTGTATCCTCCCTGGCTAGGCTGGAACTTCCTATGCAGACAAGGATGGCCTCGAACTCACAAAAATACTGCCTCTGCCTCTCTAGTACTGGGGTTAAAGGAGTGCACCACTATACTTGCCCCCCTTCCCTTTTCCTCATAGCCTTCTTTACAACAGTGTCTGGGCACCACAGCTCAGCGGGCTTTAGTTATTGTGTTGTTGTTACTAATGTCACAGCCCCCATGATTCCTGCTCAACAGGTCCACCATCAAACAGTTCTGGACTGGGACTGGAGAGATGGCTCAGCGGTTAAGAGCATTGCCTGCTCTTCCAAAGGTCCTGAGTTCAATTCCCAGCAACCACATGGTGGCTCACAACAATCTGTAATGAGGCCTCATGCCCTCTTCAGGCATGCATGTAGACAGAATATTGTATATGCAATAAATAAATAAATATTTAAAAAAAAACAGTTCTGGACAGAGAAGTCAAGAGACTTTTGTAAGAGGTCTGAATAAAGAGTCATTTGTTTACTAATGGATTTATTAATTTCTTTCATTCAATGGTGACTAAGCCCCTACTGTGTGCTCAGCATCTAGTAGGAGCTGTGGAAGCAAGGGTGAGCCACAGTCCTGCCCTGAGCCTGGATGCTCCAGCCTGGGCCTGTGAGCAACCCAGAAGCTGGCCTGCTCAGTAAATGACGTGAACTGGACAGGACAAAGGGACCAGCTCTGAGAGGCGTCTATTACATTTACTCTTCACCGGTATCTCGCACAGTGTGTCTTCAAGTAGGGCCAGCCACTGCTTTGCAATGAATGAGTTAAGGGAGCTTGGTGGAGGCTACTGCACTGGAGTCTATGGACATTCATCTCCGTATAAACAGTACCATGTCTTTTCTATTACAGATGAGGAAAGCCCGAGGAATGACATAGCTTGTCTGGGGTTACACCCGCCACACAGCTAGCCAGTGGAAAAACAGACTCAGAAGCCTGGGTTACCTGACTCTGAAAACACGTATCCATCCAGCCAGATTGGGTTTTGGGTTTTCAGCACTTCACCCCAGCACCTAGGAGGGGCTAGTGAAGCTGATAACAGGAAGAGGGCCACAAACCTTCAAGAGAGAGGTTTGTGTCTCAGTGGGTAGGGAAGGGAGGAGGGTGCAAGAGAAGGAGCTTTCCTCGCTGGCTACACTGCTTGGAGGCAGAAGTACAAGAGGAAAACCATTTGTACAGGACTCTGTGGCTGGAAGCCACTGCTCATGCTCCTGGGCTCTTTCTGGAATGCTTGGGGATCTGCCCAGCCAGGGTGATCCATAGCTGTGCACGGCTGTCTCCATGGCCAGGAGGACTCAGTCTGAATTGTCTTTGGGCTTCTACACTTCACATCCAGCCTTGCCAGGTCTGACTTGTGGGAGACACAATGCGGGGGGGGGGGGCAGATGAGAAAGTGTAGCAAACAGCAGAGCAAGCTGGTGTTAACGTGGGGAGCCCTGGCATGGTGTCAAGTCTCTTGGGCACAGACAGGGAGGCTGGTGAATAGAGCAGTGGTGGCCAGAGGGTGAGGAGTTCATTCAGTATTCACTGTTTTGCCTGAGCTCAGGAGAAGATGCTTGATGGCCCTGCTTTACCTGGGAGCATAGAGTCTGTGAATGCAGGGAAATTCTGCCCTGCGGCCTAGGGGGAAATGGGAGTCTGTACCTTTAATATCTGCACTGTGCTGCTCTGACAGGTACCATGGATTGGGGCTCAAACAACAGTCAAGGATTTCTGCATAGCCAGAGGCTGCCTATCCAACTTCACTTCAGGCTTGGTTCCTGGTACCCTGGCCTTCTCCATGTTTGGACATGGCCTCTCCTTTGCTCAATTCCTGCTGCTGTTTCCTTCCTCTTTGGAGATGAGCTCTCAATAGGGAGTCCAGGTTGGCCTGGTGGTTGAAAGCAAGAAATGGATGGCCTGAGTATCCTGAGGGAGGGACAAAGCCTCAAACCCTCTATTGCCCCCTCGGTGCACCTGAAGTAGCAGCAATCTGCTCCCTTTGGCTCATGGTGTGCTCATAAGTTTTTTTTTAAGATTTATTATTCTTTCTTTCTTTTTTTAAAAAAATATTTATTTATTTATTTATTATGTATACAATATTCTGTCTGCATGTATGCCTGAAGGCCAGAAGAGGGCACCAGACCTCATTACAGATGGTTGTGAGCCACCTTGTGGTTGCTGGGAATTGAACTCAGGACCTTTGGAAGAGCAGGCAGTGTTCTTAACCTCTGAGCCATCTCTCCAGCCCAAGATTTATTATTTCTTATGTATAGTGTTCTGCCTGCATATATACCTGTGGGTCAGAAGAGGGCACCAGATCTCATTATAGATGGTTGTGAGCCATCATGAGGTTGCTGGGAATTGAACTCAGAACCTCTGGAAGAGCAGCCAGTGCTCTCTTAACCACTGATGATGCGGGAGAATTGTCTGTATTCTGTCAATCATATTTTAATAAAACTCTGATTGGCCAGGCAGGCAGTATAGGCGGGAAAGCCAGACAGGAAGTAGGGGTGGAGCAAAGAGACTGGGAGTATTCTGGGAAAACAGGAACCTCCCTCAGTCATTCCTGCACAGACCACCGAAGAGGCAACATGTAAGCTGACAGCTGAAAAAGGTACCAAGCCACGTGGCTAACATAGATCAGAATAATGGGTTAATATAAGCTATAAGAGTTAACAAGAAGCCTGAGCTAATGAGTCAATCAGCTTTATAACTTATAGAGTTCTCTGTGTGGTTGATTTTCTCTGGGACTTGCCGGTTGTGGGGTACTGGGCAGGAACAGATACCCCAACTAGCCGGCCCCTCATGTTACACTCTGAGCCATCTCTCCAGCCCAAATATGTAAGTCTTCATCTGACTCTTGCCTGGATTGCTTGCTTGGCCTCCTGCATGGCCCACTAGCGTCCTTCAGGCCACTCTCCAAACTGAAAGCACAGCCAGCACAGTCGATGGTACCAGCCTGACGTCATGATGTCTATCCAGCCAATGGGTAGATAGTGCTTCCCCTGAGAGAGAAAGGACGTGCAGACCAGAGTATCAGAGAAAGCTCTGGAAAGAGGGCTGGGTGGGAACTAGCTGGAGGTGACAACAGACAGTGGGTGTAGGATGTGAATGGTCAGGCCACTTGGAACTGTTAGCCATATAGACAGAGCAGGGGACCTGTTACCCCCTTTGGCCTCTATGGGTACTACTTACATACACATACACTCACACACAGGCACACTTTTGAGACAGGGTTTCTCTGTGTGGCCTGGAACTCACTCTGTAGATCAGGCTGGCCTCGAACTCACAGAAAGCCAACTGCTCTCTACCTCCTAAATGCTGGGATTAAAGGCTTGTGCCACCACCACCAGACCTCTTGTCTCATTTTAATGCACCCCTGAATCCGTCATTTCAGTTCAGCAATTTCCAGGTAAACTAGTTCCTCTCTTTCTCTCTCTCTTGACTGGGTCCCCCTACACAGTCCTGGCTTCCTGGAACGCACTATGTACACCAGGCTGGTCTGGAACTCAGAGACCCACCTGCCTCTGTCTCTCAAGTGCCCAGCCTCTTCTTTTTTGGATCTCTTGCACCCCCAGCCTTGGGGCTCATGTTCAGTGTTGGAGGAGGCTGACTCAAATGCCAGGAAAGCCTCGGTGGGGGAGGGGTGTCACTCACTCAGAGACCATCAAAGTGTGTGCTCCAGGGAGAACTCTGCACTGAGCCCTTTGGTGCTGGTCTGGTCTGGTTTCTCCTCCTGGTGGGGATTCAGGTTTTGATCTTTCCGGCCACATCCGAGAGGATGAACTCAGGCCATCATATAGTCCTGTATCAGTCTGCCAATCCCAATAGCCATTACTAGCATAATCAAGTACCTGTGACTATCTATGGAGAAGGGATCTCTCTCCCAAGATCAGGCCTGCTGACAGTCCCTCACAGGAGGGGTGAGGAAGGACACTAGATCTTCACTGGAGGTCCCAGCCACTCCATCATGCACCCCTACCCAACTGCATGTAACTGTGTCCCAACTGCACATGGCCTCAGGAAGTAGAGTATATAGGAGGAACATTAACTAAAGATGGATGCCATCCCCAGTTTGGGGGAGTTCATTACTCATGCTGCGGTGGGACTTTTCAGTGTAGCCGCTGTTTGGGGGTCACCTATGCTCTTGCAAGCAACCCCACCCATGCTCCTACATGTAAGCCCAACAATTCATTGTTCACTAAGCTGGGTTTGGATGGAATGGTTCCTCTGATCTGCTGCTGACTGTTGAGGAGAGAAACATTGGTGAGGAAGCCAGAAGCTTCACCAGGGGTGAGTTAGTGTGTGCCACTGCCTGGGGGTGAGGGTCAGTAAAGGGTGCCCAGGTCAGTGCCACCCTCCACAGACAACAGTCCGTGCCTTCCTGCCAAGTGTTTGCAGCAGCCCTTCTTTCTATCCTGCAAGGGGTGGGCATGTGGGTGTCGGGGAGAATGTTAGGACTTCTCGGCCTTAAGACACCGGCTTTTTTTGTTTGTATATATTGACAGCATCGACAGTCCAGAGACCAGCTTCAGAGAGATACTGAGTTTCCCACAGCTGGGGACTGGGACAGACAACACTGGGGTTGGGGTAAGGCTGTGCTGGGCCTGCAAGGGTTAGCCTGGGGGAGGCATTCTGAAACTGAGGCAGGCTAATCAGGGAGTGCCAACCAGGGTTCGGAAAAGGAAACAATGGGCAAGCCATCTTGTCTCTTTCTTTACTACATTGGACAGAGGGTGTACACACACACACACACACACACACACACACACACACACACACACACACACACACACACACACACCGTGCACGTGCAAAGTCTTTCCTAGGGCTCCCCCAAGTGGCCGTTTGGGGAATCACATCCATTCAAAAGTCTTGCCTGTTTCCAGCTAAATTGCTAGAACACGGCTTCCTAACACTGCTTTACTGACAGCCTGAGGATCAAAGTGAGGAAGGAGGCTTATCCCAGTTCATATCTGGTCCCAAGTCTATTTTGGTTAAAAGTCTGTATTATAAGTCCTCTCACTTCTAGGACCCTCTGAGTCCGAAGACTCAAGTAGTTTCAAGAGTCGAAGGGGCAGGGAGAGCTCATTCCTGACCTGGTGCATGAACCAGCTGTCACCCAGCAGCTCATCAGTGTCCACTCAAACACTCGCAGCAAGGGTGAAACCACCCCTCACACCCATTCCCTGGCAATGCTGTAGAAGAGCTAACACAGGTAAGAGATGCTGTCCTTTGGGGTGGAGGGAGAGAAGCAAGGGGAAACCTCAGTCATGTGGCTAGCCAGGTAGGTTTGGAGGCAGTGCCCCTATTTTGCCAGGTCCATGGGTGCTCTAGGGCCTCTGCTTTTAGGGACCTTTCTCAGGTTCCTATAGGCTCAGGATAGTGACCTGGGCTGGTGAGTCTGCGCTCTCTTCCTTGTCATTTACATTGAGACGAGGGAGCTGAGCCTGTGAGGGCTTCTGTGGGTGACAACTTACCACGTGTGAGGCACACTGCTGGCGTGCTTCCTCTACTCCAGCAGCACACCCTCCTGAACCCACAGGGTGGAAACGACCACCCCACAGCTGGTAAGACCTGCACCCCAGGGTAATGGAGAAAAGCAGGGGCAGCAGCACCCAGGCCCTATTTGCTGTGTGCTCAGCACTTCCCTTGGGGCTCCATCTCAGGGTGAGACCAAACATGAGTGATGCCAAGTCCTTCAGGCATGGTGGGGACAGGGACAGCAATCAACCTTTCAGCCACTGGCTTCCTCCCACTGCCCTCCACCCGGGGAGTCCCCCTTTCTCTCCTGTACTAATAAAACAATCCAGACAAGTCAGTCCATTTTTGTTTTATTTGTTAAACTGCTAAAAAGTCATCAGGGGAAAACATTAACAAAAATGAAATTGACAGATTTAAATATCCATGGGTTCCATTTTCATTCCTACACTGTAATGTGCCTAAAATGACGATCAGGGTGAGCCACCTGGCACCCCTGAGTGGTATGGAAACATCACTCACAGCACCAGCTTCGCCAGGGCACGGTGGGTGCGCACTGACATGAGCCCTGGTTGGTAGAAGGGGACAGAGCGAGCAGAGCAAGTACAGTGGAGTCAGGCAGGCTGACTTTCATCCATAAGGACGGTGGTGAGAGGCCACCAATGGTGGCAGCAGAACATGCTGTACGCAGTACCCGAGGCCAGGTTTCCTTTCCTGGCCCCCTTCAGCTCCTCTCCACCATCGTATGCGCTGGTGAGATAACACTAAGCGGAGTACATCACCATGCTGGGGTCACCATGAGGACAAGGACAGACAGACGGACATACCAAGCAGGTGATTCACTTTGAAGGGGAAAAGCAAAGCAGAACGAACCCAGAAAGATATGGTAAAGGAAGGGAGGACCCCCTTGTTCTGTTGACAGTGGCTGTTCCTGCAATGCGGCTTCCTCCTCTTCTCTGCTGTATTTAAGGAGTTCCAAGGCCGCTCTTCCACAGTTTGTGGTGGTTCAAACATTAAAGTCAATCAACCCACAGAGCTGGGAGGAGCGCAAGCTCCAGCATTACTTTAAACAAAACTCTTTCTACACCTTGGTGATCTCAAAATGTGGCGGGAGGTGGGGTTGTGACGTGCTCACCCCAAGCAAGGAAGAAAGGTGGAAAGAGGAACGAAAACAAAAGCTCTCTGCTGTGTGGTGTGGGTAATGAACAGGGGCTCTGTGCAGGAGCGGAGCAGTGCCCAGAACACAGCAGAGGCCAGCGAAATGACTGAAGTTAGTATGACCGAGGGCTCTCCAAGGCACACTTGTAGGAATGGAAAGGGTTAAAGCTTCAAGTAGAAACAAGATGTATTTTAAATACTTAAATACTGATAAATATTTGCTTTAGGTGCTCCTGAGGGTTCAAACAAAATATTTTGTCTCATGTCTCTCAGTGAATTTTAAGACAAAATTGGTATCGTGTCAAAAAAAAAGGAGTTGTGGTTAAATTTGAACTAACGGTGTTGTGGGAATGCCGACCTCTGTGGAGACACCATCGTCACTGTGGAGTCACTTTCCCACGCCACACATCCACAGAGCTCAGGGATGACCGAGTCCTGCACTGCTGGGTGCACACAAGGCTCTGTTTCCTCTGGAGGGACTGCAGACACCGGGCTCTCAGCAGTGCGGGCAGCCCCAGGACCCCAGAGTTCTGAGGAACCCATTGCTTTCAAAGAGGTTAATATTTCTGTTGCCTGCCTACTTGGGAAAAGTAGGAGAATCAACAGTTGACAGCCAGCTTAGGAAGGCCACAGGGGAAAAAGAAAGACTACAAAGTGGAGATTTTAAACTTCCAAATGTCGAAATACTTGGTATTTAAGTAGAAACCAAGCCCAGGGACACCGTCCACACGTAAATATCACAGCCAAGGTTCAGTAACACCAGGTTGCTCATCTGCTGGCCTCGCCTCATAAGGCAGGGCCCCACAGGATCAAACAGTCTCGGCCAAAGGACTGGCAGAAGCAACAAGGCAGGGAGCCAGAGCAGTGGGACACACAGATGTAGGCACACGGGTGTTCGCTCGGGAGCAGCTCCAGAGCACATACCTTCCCTGGGCTCCCACAGGGGCTTTCCTGCTGAGACCACCAGAGCAGAGCGAATGGCTAAGGGAAGACTGAGCATGAAGCAGACCCAGCTCTCAGACAGGTGGGGACAGCAGCAGTGGGCTTGTGTCTGGGAGATGCTGACAAGAAAAAAGGAGAGTGGGTGGGGTGGGAAATGCTTTCATTGTTTCAGTTTTGGTTTTAAAGGCAAAATGAAAATCCTTCACCACTGACAAGAAGCCACCAAAATTCAGAGTTGCGTGGCCATTTAAAATAATCTTATATGCTATCTCCTATGCACAGGCTATGCTTCAAGTCTAGTCCTTTCTGGTGCCCTCTGAACAACGTGAGCCCTCTCCTGGGGGTTGCACTTATCTGGACTGAAGTGAAAGTACAAACAAAGCCTGCTGGGGACTTAGGTGCAAACAAGAGAGCAGGAAGGACAGTGCTGCCCCCAGGTCATCTCCAAGTGTACCTCCAAGTGTCTAGGACGTGATACTCAACCCGCCAACAGCACAGCACAGTCACAAGTCAGGAGACCCTTTCTGGGAGGAACCGTTCCCAGATTCGCCTTTAAGACCAACTCCTACACTTTACCAATAGGGACAGGTGTGCTCAGTGCAATGGAGATTAAAAAAAACACATAGAGAAAAAGGAAACTTTGGGGCTGGGCCTGGTGGCACGTGTCATTCCTCCCAGCACTCGGGAGGCGAAGGCAGGAGAGTCTTTGTGAGCTACATAGTGAGACCCTGCCTAGGGTGGGTGGGGTGTCTTCTGATGCTTCTGAGTTTTGTTTTGTTTTAATGTTATTGGTATCTTAATTTTATTTTGTTTTGTTGAGAGAGGGTCTCATCATATAACCCAGGCTAGCCCCATCATCCGGCCCCTGCTCTGAGTGTTAGGGTCACAGGTGTGTACCCCCACACTGCGGTGGAAGGCTTGAGAACATCTGACTTCTACAGACACTGGAGTTTTGTAAGAGAAGCTGGAGCAATGGAAGTCCTGATGCTTTTTAAAAAGACCAAATGCCCCAAACAAAACAAAAAGTGAAACAAAACATCCCAAACCAAAGCAAGCCACTGAAGGGCAGGGGAGCAGCCTACAGACAGAAAAGGGCCTCTGAGGACCCAATTCTAAAAGGAAAACAGTATGTTTTTTGGCAACTTGCAACCAAACACGATTGTTGGAAAAATCTCATAATTGGACACTGCATGTTTGCTGAGAGATGTAGGGAGAACTCAAAGGACCGATGGACAGGAAGGAGGCAGACGGATGGCTGCTCTCTAAACATTGTTTCACCATGACTCCAGCATGTGGGGAACAGTATTTCTTGTTGGGTGACTTCTCTGGATCACAGAAGGACCAGGCACAGGGTGCTTCTACAGAGCCATCACAGGTCCTCTGTGGTTCAAACAGGAGGGGGAAGAATTTTTTCTGTTAACTGACTTTGACCCTGCAGCGCGGCATCTGTCTGAGAAGGCCACAGAGATCACAGGGGCTCTCAGCTTGCTTCTCGTGGGAAGTTAATGCTGTTTGTCTTTCCCTAACTTACTGGTCTGGTTATCAGCACAGCCTCCGCAACAGCTCATCTGAACCAGGACGAAGGTTTCACCTTTACTTGTAAACAGAGTTGGGTATATAATATATCTGTATATATTTATATATAATCTTTTCCTTAATGAAGATTTGATCCAAGCCTGGAGTGAGTTAGGCCTGGAATTGGAGTTTTGGTCTGTGGGAGTCATGTTGTTTTCCCCAAGTCTCAGTCCAAATGCTTGTACACTGGAAAATTCCAAACAAAAAGGGATTTTGAACACATTATCTCTTTGCTCGCACAAAGTACAAGGCGTTTGTTTTTGGATAGTACTTCACATTCTGCTTCTTGTCCATGAGCCCTCCAAATATGATAAGCTCTCCTCGGCCCTGCACCACTGTGTGCAGGCTAGTCTCCGGAGGTCCGACCACAGAACTGCTAGTAAACACTTTCCATTTGACCCGGCCTTTCTCCTTGGTGTCTTTAATGTCCAGAACATACATCTGCATGGGCTTACAGTTCATACTCTGGTACAAGGGTTTGCCAACATTGAGGGACTGTGGAGGGTGGTGGCCCAGACGGCGAGCAATGGGGGGTAAAGAATGACCATCTCCTTGGGCTGGTCCTGGGCGGGGGATGGGTACTGTTTCTCCACTGCTCAGGTTTTGACTCCCAGGAGAGCTTGGAGAAGACCCAAGAGGAGGACTTAGTGTGGCCGATGCTGAGGGGCCTTTGGATGACATTGCTTTGATGGCTTCCAAACTCCGCCGCAGGGCACTGGGGGATACAGCCCCTGCAAGGGCACTGGCCACATGTGGTGGGGTGTGAACACCATTGGTCTGTTCTGGAGGGTGTCTCACACTCCCCCCTGCAACTGTCCTGTTGTCTGTACCATCCACGTGACTGCTATTGGAAGCAGACTTCAGGTCCCAATTCAGGTCAATGGAACTTAACCTCAAGTCCTTCTGATCTGGTAGAGACCCTCGTCGGGGGGCTAGAGAAAGTCCCATTTTTAGGTCATATCCTTCAGAGGCAGATGGAGTGCTTGGAGATACTACCTGTACAGGGCTGTCTAAGGAAGCACCCCCGACAGCTGCTGTTCCTGGAGACAAGGTTCCACCATTGAGGATGGGAGAGCCATCTCCTCTGGCTGGGGAGAGGCTCCCTTCCCGGGAACCTGAAGGAGTCTGCCTTTGAGCCCTGGGCCTCAGTGTTCCCCAGCGGCCATTGACACAAGGAGCTTCATCCATGCTCCTCACTGGGGACTGGGAGCGGTACTCTCGGGCTTCAGGAACCAGGGCTGGAGGAGTGGCACTGATGGGTGATGGGCGAGAGTTCAAACTGGGGCTGAGCGGTGCTCTCCCACTAGGAGCCTGGCTGAAGACCACCACACACTGTCCCACCTGGAAAACAAAGGACTGTGCTCACAGCCTCGCCTACAGCTGTCGTCATTCTTGCAACCACCCCATTGTCTAACACAGGCACTGGGAAAGGCCGGGACTGAGGGGCTGAAAGGAACAGTGGTTCTGGCTAGGAAGGCAGGTAGCCCCGAGCGACTGCACTATAGTGTGAGGTGCCGCCAGTTACAGCTGTGGAACAGGAGCTCTGTTTGTGGGACCTGGGGAACACTCTGCAGACAAATGGATCCTTAAAGCTAGAAGTCAGATGATGTGCAGCTATGTCCTCCTACCAAGCGGCTCATGGACATGGTAAATACCGAAAGAGCATGTGACACCAAACAGTTTTCTACTTCTGTCAGCTTAACAAATTTGGTTTTCCAGTTTAGGACATTTCCTGCTGGCTGCTCAATCCTTGCTTACCCGGCAGGCTGGATGGCACCATAGTTCCGGGGCACCGTGGTCTTCATTTTCTACCTTGAGCGGCTGCCAGGCCCAGGAACCTGGGTGCATGTGCAGCAGCCAGGCATCTTTGAACAGCTGCAAGAGAAGGACCAAGGACAGGATTCAGGGTTGTCAGGTGCTCCCACACACACAACCGCTGTCCCACACTGTGTCACACACACTGTCGTCTTAAAGCCGTGCTGCCTGGTTTAAAGTGTGTGGCTTTGCAGGACAGACATCCTAAGTCCTCAGCTATTCACATTCAGCTCTGTCTGCGCCTATGACTCCTGCCTCCACTCACTCACACATGACCCACACACCAACTATAACTGGTGTGAGTGTGTGCATGCAGGGGAGAGATCATATGTCCATTAACTTTCTCAGTCTGCATTCTAAAGTAAATTCCACGTGGACTTCAGTTTTCCACCTATTTTCTAGCTCACTGCCACCTTAATGGGCGAATCTTACAGCTCAAAGAGGAAACAGAGGCAGAAAGAACTGAGGAGTGACTAAGAGACCAATGTTTCTGATTAAAAGAACCTCTCACTCCCCCTCCCCCCTCAAAAAAAAGAGAACAGAGGAAAGGGCGGAAAACATAAGCCCCATCTCCTCGGAAAGTAAGGGTGTTCTCTGAGTCAGCATGCCGGAGGGCTCTGTCTCACTGAACAAGCAGCATTTCCAGCTGAGGCAGAGTGAGTGGTACCGATACTCACGGCATTGGGACCGCCACAACCGCCGAGGATCAGGATAGTTGCATCATCTATAACAATCTGGGAAAGATGAAGAAATTTAAAATAAACCTACAAAGACACAGGCATCTGACTCATGATTCAGTGACATACACAAATGCCACGCCCAGCTCCCAAGTGAGTGTTCCAGCTGCCTACTCTACCCAACCCACATCAATTCTAGACCTTTGAACTGATGACCCTTTATCAGACACATTCTAACTTAAAAAAATGTTAATACACGAGTGTTAATCACGGATAATGAAGAATTCTCTTAAAAAAAAAAAAACAACTCACTAAGGCCACTATAAGTAATACAGCAATAAAAGCTGAGAACAAACAGAACAAAAGAAAAGAAAGAAGAGACATTCTCTTTGGCTCACTGCACAGGGTACCTCCCCCTCACTCCCATAAAGATACTAAATACAGCGCCTGCTCAGTAGTCAAACTCTTTAGTACCTGAGACTGGCCACCTCGGGGATGAGGGCTGGGGCCAGAGATGTTCGGCTTGGACCACGCCCACTGCTCCAGGTCCAGCACCCAGACTTCATTGCTCCTGTGAGATAAGAACACAGTCGTAAGGAAACTAGCTGGGAGCTCCAGAGAGCACAGCGGTGGCTGGGAGTTTCTGGTGCCTGTGCCCAGGGGGAAAACTTACATCACTTTCATACAAACAGCCTTCAGAGATGCTTTCCTCAGAGTCCAGGGACTTCAGAAGAAAAAAACACCATGGCTGAACTCTACCTAGTTTTGCATCCTAAACAAGAAATTTTATTTTCTCTACCTTTGGTTTTCTTTCCTATGGAACAGAAACATAGCTGATCTTCAAAACTGACAGAAACCAGGCACATGCCAGTGGGGAAGGGAGCCAGAGGCCAGAGTTTAAGCCAGCCAGAGTGAGTTCCAGGACAGCTGAGGCTACACAGAGAAACCCTGTCTGGAAAAACCAACTAACCAAATAAATACATAAATAAAATAAGACACACACACACACATTATACAAGTGTCTCAGTGATACTCAGCACTGAACCCATCCTGAGACCTTTCAACCTTTCATTTCTCTGTGGTCATAAGGTCTTAGCTGAGGGGAGTGCGCTTCCATACCTTGGACCCACAGTAAAAGCAGGAAGCAGCTTCTAAAAACAAAAACAACGAGAGACAAAAAACTGGTTCTAAAGGCATCTATCATGGTGCAGGAGCTAATAGAGGCCTACTGATCATGACAACAGAGTATTTCACAGTGGTTGTAAAAGCTTCAGGTTTTTGTTTATCAAGATAGGTTTCTCTGTGCAGCCCTGGCTGTCCTGGAACTCACTCTGTAGACCAGGCTGACCCGGAACTCTCAGAGATCCAACTGCCTCTGCCTCTCAAGGGCTGGGATTAAAGGTGTGCAACACCACCACCTGGCTTAAACGCTTTGATTTTATTAAGAACCAACTGCCACATTCAACTCCAGAGGGCAGCAGTGCTGGGCGTGATGGCACACACCTTTCCTTGCAGGCAAAGGCAGACAGAGCACAGTGAGTTCAAGGTGAGTCAGGTCATCTAGAAAGTTCCTGTCTCAAAACACCTACTCTCCCTGTCAAAGGAAAGGAAAAGAGCAGCAGGACATTGGCATGGGACCCCCCCCCCAAATGCAACCCTAGCACTCACAAGGTCAAGGACTGCGTGAATTTAAGGCCAGACAGAGTTGGGGTGGTGGAAGGAAGCTGGCAAGGGCTGAGTCCTGGCTGCAGTCTCCAGTGTTATCTCTCTAAGATCTTGGACTTACACACAAAGATACAAAGTAGGCACTCCCAAACTTAAACCCTAAGTCCTCTCATTTGGAGGGCAGTTCCTTTTGTTTCTCTCCACAAATATTTTTTATTTAATTTACATTTTTGTTTTACTCTTTTTTAAAGACATATTTTTCATATAGCCCAGGCTGGCCTCAAATGTGCTATGTAGCCTAGGATAACCCTAAACTCTGTAACTTTTTTGTAGACTAGGTCGGACTCTTCTTATAATTTATTATTTTATTTTATGTACATTAATGTTTTGCCTTCATGTTTGTCTGTATGTGGTGACAGAAGCCCTGGAACAGGTGTGAGTTTCCATGTGGGAACTGGGAATTGAACTCAGGACCTCTGGAAGAGCAGCCAGTGCTCTTAACCTCTGAGCCATCTCTCCAGCCTCTCCATAACTATTTTAAAACACAAAGCTCATGAGTCCTGTCAGAGAGCAAGCTTGGGTCTGCTTTCTTGATGGCTCAACAGAAAACTCCTGTGGCTCCCACTCACAGCAATGCAGACGGACTGCTGTTCCCGCCCTGCACTTCACAGGACGGGGTGACCCTGACTATAACTCTCCTCCTGGAGGTCCTGAGCTGGGCAACAGAGCATCCTGCTTTTTGGAAGGTGACCTTCTATAGGCGCAAGACAGAAGACAAGGGGGAAGCTTCACAAAAACTTGACCCCATTGGATTAACAGAAAGAAATTCCACTTAACCTTGATTTTAAGGAGAAAATTTTGATATGTGATGGAGAGACTGAAGAATTAAACGCTGAGGTAAAGTAGTTAACTAGGTTAAGGAGAACTTTGTTCAGGAACAAGGCTGTGCCTAGTTCACCTTTCTGGCCTGTTATGTCCAGGAGTTTCTATCTTTACATTAGCATGAAGCAAATCAGAAATACTTACATTTGCCGGGATCCTAAAGAGCCACCAAAGACAATCATTTTATCACCTATAACACAGGAGGAATGGCCAGCCATGGGAGGAGGCCCATGGGTAGTAACAATGCAGTTCCACCTAATGGAAGCAGAGGGAAGAAGCAAAAGTCAGAACCACTTACTCCATCTTGAAAGCATAAGACACAAAGGAGTGGTGGCATCCACTAAGAAAGACAGCCTGTTACCTTTCTAGCAGGCACCTGCTAGACACACACACACATACATGTTAGGCAAATGCACATAAAAAAGAAAGAGACGTGTCTGTCAGGCATGGTGGTGCACACCTTTAACTCAAGCACTCAGGAGGGGAAAGCAGGAGGATCTCTGTGACTTTGAGGCCAGCCTGGTCTACAATAGTGAGTTCCAGGACAGCCAGGGCTATCTAGAAACACAAAATAAGACAGCCATGTCTGAGAAATAACCTGTGTGGTCCAAGACTGCGGCAGTACACAGGGTCTCCATGCACACTGCTCCTGAAAAGGAGCCACTGAACCTCAGAGCTCCTCCTCTGACTGGCCTGCCCACTTTCCTCAGAGACAACAGAGCTAGCTCCCCTGCTTCTCCTCCTGCAGAAAGGCGTCGCAAAGGTCTCAACCTAGAAGCAAGTTCCTGATGTGCGTCCTCTGCATAAACAGAACTTTAGCTTCCAACAACCTCTTCAAGGGATTCTCTTGTTTTGTTAATAATTTTACAAATATTTACATTTCATACACATATTAATGTGTGTCTACGTGACTATATGCTGTGGGGAAGCAGAGTCCAGAGGAGGGTGCTGGATCCTCTGGAGAAGGGAGCTCTAGTCTTCCCTCCAGTCCCTCCAAGGGATTCTTGACACACACAAAAAATAAAGAATCCATTGATTTAAACCCTTTTTTTGGGCCAGCAAGATAGCTTGATGGGCAAGGGCAGTCGCCACCAAGCCTGACAACCTGAGCCCGATCCCTAGGATTCACATGGTGAAAGGAGAAAAACAGTTCCTGGAGTTGTTCTCTGACCTCTACATACATGTTGTAGCATGCAAACACACATGCATGCACACACACACTAAAATGTAATACAATGAAACCCATTTCTTCCAGATACAGGGTGGATTATCTTCATGGCTTACCAATTTTTAGATGGTGAGTATGTGTGAATTTCATCAAAGAATCTCTCTGGTTGGTGTAAGGGATAGGGACTTGGTCTCGTCCAGCCACCGAATAGCACTAGCAAGTCCTTATACACGACTAGAGTGGCTCCAGCTTTGGGGGAAGGATAGGACCCTAGGAAAAGGCAACAGCACCATGGTTAGGATTTAGGAACATAGAATTCATTAGGCTAGCTACAGGTCATCTTTCCTTGGAAGGACAAGGAAGGAACCAATGTCACACAGCAGAAGAGAGAGAAGCTGGGTTTCAGGTCTGAGAGACTCATTACTGATTTGTACATCTTCATAACCAATAGAGAAAGTTACTCAGCTTTTGTTGGAAAGTAGAGTAGGCGGGTGCCCATCTCAAAGGGTCCCAGCTTATCTTGGCTTAACTTTACAATGCACTGCAGTAGCCAACAGTCAGTGGAGGTCCTCCTTTGGAATTTCATCTTTTATAGGCTAGTGAGAATGCTAGGTAATGCAGTGAACCTCAGCTCCCACTCAGTCTCCTGGCACAGGAATGGGGAGAGGAACTGCACGCCATTCCCTGTTGTTGTGCTGGGGTGTCTGAGAGGTCAGGTATATTACATATGCTTCCCATTTATGATGGGGTCATTGAGCTATAACCCTATCATAAATCACATGGAGTTTGAGACCAATTTGGGCTCCATGAAACCCTATCTGAAAAAAAAAGAAAAAAAAGAAATTTGGTTCATGCTGGGAAGACAGATCTCATAAACAGGAACAAGCCTTTCTAGAGTTTCTGTTTTGAAATGACCATTGCTAGCTAGTTCCCAAAGTTCTTCACTGTTAGTATGGTCAAAGTGATTTGTCCCAATATCTAGGGGCTGAAAAATACTGTAGTATACATAAAAAAAAAATTACCAGGCTAGAAATGGCTTAGCAGTTAAGAGCACTGTTGTGGAATATTAGTTTAAGATGTGTTACATTCATGGCTCAGAGGTTAAGAGCATTGCCTGCTCTTCCAAAGGTCCTGAGTTCAATTCCCAGCAACCACATGGTGGCTCACAACCATCTCTAATGAGGTCTGGTGCCCTCTTCTGGCCTGCAGACATACACACAGACAGAATATTGTATACATTATATATATATATATATATATATATATATATATATATATATATATATAGGAGGAGAAATCTAGGGAAGAGAGTGAGCAACGAGTGAGAAAAAGAGGAGAGGAGGATGCCAGAGGCCAGCCACCCACGGAGCAAGAAAAAAAGAATAGAATAAAGAAAGGTGGGGCTGGAGAGATGGCTCAGAGGTTAAAGGCACTGCTTGCTCTTCTAGAGGTCGTGAGTTCAATTTCCAGTAATACAAGGTGGCTCACAACTATGCATAATGAAGTCTGGTGCCTTCTTCTAGTCTGCAGTGCCAGAACAGGGAGAACACTGTGTACATAATAAATTTTTAAAAATCTTAAAAAAAATAAATAAAGGAAAAAAGCCCAGAGTTAAAATGTAGTTAAAGAGAAATGGGCTAATTTAGGCTAGAAAAGCTGGCTAGAAACAAGCCAAACTAAGGCCGGGCACTCATAAGTAAGAATAAATCTCAGTGTATTTATTTGGGAGCTGGGTGGGAGACCCCCAAATAGTAAACAACGGCTGCTCTTTCAGAAGATCATGGTTCAATTACCAGAACCTGGCTTGCAGCTCACATGTAACTCCAGTTCCAGGGGATTTGATGCCCTCTTCTGGACCCCATAGGTATCAAGCACACACATGGTGATGCACATGTAGGCAGAATATTCAAGCACATAAAATATAAAATTAATTAAAAATCCTTTTTTTTCCCTTTTTTTTTGAGACAGGGTTTCTCTATAGCTTTGGAACCTGTCCTGGAACTAGCTCTTGTAGACCAGGCTGGCCTCAAACACACAAAGATGTGTCTGCCTCTGCCTCCTGAGTGCTGGGATTAAAGGTGTGCACCATCACCGCCTGTCTCTTCCAAAGTTCAATTCCTAGCCACCACATGGTGGCTCACAACCATCTGTAATAAGATCTGGTGCCCTCTTCTGGCCTGCAGGCGTACATACTAAATATATACTATATATAATAAACAAACAAACAAATGAGTCTTTTTCTTAAAAAAAAAAAAGTTTATTTCAGTATTTCTGTGCAAGTGTGTGTGTGTGTGTGTGTGTGTGCGTGCGCGCGCCCTTAGCATTCAGAGGCATAAGGCCCTGTAACACGAGGGCTGGCTTGTTGGAGTTTCTGTCCTGCCCAGTACCCCACGTCCGGCAAGCCCAAAGAGAAATCACACACAAGACTCCATAAGGTTATAAAACTGATTGGCCCATTAGGTCAGGCTACTTATTAGCTCTTATAACTTTTGTTACCCCATTATCCTTATCTATGTCAGCCACACGGTACCTTTCTCAGCTGGGCAGCTTACATCTTGCCTCTTCTGTGGTCTGTGCAGGAGTGGCTGAGGAAGCTTCTGCTTCCCAGAATTCTCCTGTTCTCATTGCATCACCTCTACTTCCTGTCTGATTTCCCCGCCTATACTTTCTGCCTGGCCAATCAGCGTTTTATTAAAATATGATTGACAGAATACAGACAATTCTCCCACACCATTTCCCTCTTTTTTTTTTTTTTTTTAACAAAGGAAAATACCCATAGTTTATTTGTTGGGAATGTGGGTGTAGTATTTCAGACTACTTCCTGATGGTTGGGGGCGCTGATAATCTTATGGGGACCTAAAGAAAATTTAGAGTTATAATCAAGTCCTGTCTGGAGTATCCTTTGAGTCTCGATCATCTCAGGCAGCAGTCCTGAATCTGTTCTGGATGTAGAACTCAGACATCTGGGCCATTTATTCCTGTCGGAGATTTTTCAGGTGGCCTCCCTTGTTCAAACTGGATTTTTCTTAACTCTGAATAAATCCAGAGCCTTTCATTTTCTGTGGAAACAAAAGCAGAATCTCTTCTCCAAAGTAGCATACCTTTTGACTTCAATTTTGAAGCAAAGGTATTTTCAAAATATCTATCTTGGATTAATTCAGCAGCATTTATAAACAAAAGTATTTTAGCAACTGTTGCTCCTTCCTCAGCATTCAAACAATTCAAAGAGAGCATAATAACACACAGTATCAAGATTCTCTGTGTATTTTCCATCTTTATGTGGCTTTATTTTAACCTCTATTTCTTTTATTTTTACTTTTACTTTTTGAGACAGGTTCTCTGTATATCTTTGTCCTGGAATAACACTGTAGACCAGGCTGTCCTTGAACTCACAGAGATCCCTTTGTCTCTGCCTCCCCAGAACTGGGCTCAAAGGTGTTTGCTACCACACCTTGAACTCACAGAGATCCATGTGTCTCTGCTTCCCCAGTGCTAGGATTAAAGGTGTGTGCTACCAGACCTTGAACTCAGAGATCTGTCTGTCTCTGCCTCCCAGGCATTGGGATTAAAGGTGTGTACCACCACACCCTATTTCTCCCTTTCTTTCTTCTTTATTTTTAATGACTTTAACCTTTAGCCTGCATATATTTTTAATACACTGTAAACTCTTTAGAGGTTTTCTTCATCTTTGAATCTCTCTTTACTGTATCTCTCTTTCTTTTTTGACTACATGAGTCTTTAAGGAGAAGATTAATCCTCTCCTTTAAAATCGTGGCTTTGGGGACTGGAGAGATGGCTCAGTGGTTAAGAGCATTGCCTGCTCTTTCAAAGGTCCTGAGTTCAACTCCCGGCAACCACATGGTGGCTCACAACCATCTCTAATGACGTCTGGTGCCCTCTTCTGGCCTGCAGACATACACACAGACAGAATATTGTATACATAAATAAATAAATAAATAAATAAATATTAAAAAGAAAAAAGAACTTTGATTTAAAAAAAAAAAAGTCGTGGCTTTGACAGCTAGATCCAGTCCATTCCTTAGCTTTCAGCCTCCTGGCTGAGATACCAGCCAGAGCTGTGTTCACTGCCACAACTCTATGGCGTTTCAAGGTCCTTGCTAGCAAGCAAGCTGCAGCATTTTGCTCACAGACCACACTCAGTCAGACTGCCTGGCTGAAAGAGTCAGAGATTGCCCTGGCAGGACAGCCCAGAAAGCCAGGGTTTTAAAACGGCACAGCTTTTTGCTTGCTACGGCTGAAAGCCGAAAAGCATGCGTTCAGCTTTTCACCAACACCGTTTAAGTGTTTTGTGGTAGGACCTTTTAAAAGAGCTGCAAGGTTTTGCAGCTGAAGTTGAGTCAGGAAGTCTCCCTTAGATGAGAGTGCTTGCTTGCCTCTAGCAAGCAGAGCAGACCCGAGAAATTGCTGCTACCAAGAAAATATGCTTTACTCTATTGTTTCCCAAGCTTTCTCAGGCTTTTTGTGGATTCACTTATCCACGTCTGGGTGCCATATGTAGTGAGGAGCTGTGGGCAGGCCAGCTTTTCATCCTGCCCAGCTCCTGCACGGCTAGCTTAGTCCCAGAAATAACAATACACAAATTGTATTCATTTAAGCACTGCCTGGCCCATTATCTCTAGAGAGTTAGTTACTGACTAACTCTCATATCTTGATATTAACCCATTTCTAATAATCTGTGTAACACCATGAGGTGGTGGCTTACCGGAAAAGATTCAGCATGTCTGACCTGGTGACTGGATCCATAGTGTCCGCCTCATTGCCCTCTTCCCAGCATTCTGTTCTGTTTACTCCGCCTACCTAATTTTCTGTCCTATCAAAGGGCCAAGGCAGTCTCTTTATTGACCAATGAAAATAACACAATAGACAGATAACCCTCCTCCATCAAGGCCCCCTGGAGCTAGAGTTGCAGACCCCTGCTGTCTAAAAACATGGACACTGAGAACTAAACTTGAATTCTCTGCAAGAGCAGTATGTGCTGTCAACTACTGATCTATCTCTCCAGTCCCTCAAAATACAATTTTTAAAACAATCTGGTAATCTGCATAAAAATCTCTAGAGCACCTACACTGAGTCAGGGATTCCATTTTTGGGGTTAATAAGATCCCTGAGCAAAAGAAAGAATCAGTGCTGCACAGGTATTGTCTGGGAAGAGGGACTTCAATTGAGAAAATGCCTCCAACAGACTGCCTGTGAGAAAGTCTGTAGGACATTTTCTTGGTTGATGTTTGTGGGATGAACCCACAGGGGTTCATGACCGTAACAGCCAAATGTCACAAGACACAGGAAGATTTACAATCCCATCATTTCCTCAAAAATCATTTATAGTCTCAACAAAAAAGATTTTAATCTTAGTTTTAAGATTTAAATAAGTAAAAAAAAGCACATTTTTATTTATTCATGTGGTATGTGTGTGCATGTGTGTGTGGGGTGGTTACACACTTGTCAAAGTACTTGTGTGGAGGTCACAGGATACTTTACAGCTCCTTCCTTCAGGAATGGAATTCAGGTTGGCAGGCAGGGAGCAGGTAATAATTTTTCCTCTGCTTTCTTTATATATAGGGGCCTCCCTTTGGAGGGTACCACCATTCTGAGGGGCTTCCGTTCTCAGATAACCCTTCCTGGGAATGCTCTCATGGATCTGCATCTCTTGTTGGTTCCAGTCCATCGTGATTAAACATCAAGGACAGACTCAGGGTTAAGAATTCTCCTGCTGGACACGGTGGACTCCCAGCACTTGGGAGCTGATCAATGTGCACATCCCTGATGTTCACATCAGCTCCCAGGTTCTTCAGCCTTCCAATCAGGACTGAAGGCCACTGGCTCTCTACGAATCTTCCAGGCTTTCAGCATCAGATTGGGGCTGCCGAGGCTTCTGGATTTGGGGGCTAAACAGCTAGTTAGTGTCCTCAGCTTCCCCGGTGTGCAGATGGCCACCGTCAGACCACCCAGTCCCTATGGCGCAAGTCACTCTATCCCTTTGATTTTTATTTGATTATCTAGTATATTTATTTATTTTTGGTTTTTCAAGTCATGGTTTCTCAGTGCCCTGGAACTTGCTCTGCAGATCAGGCTAGCCAGATCTTCCTGTCTCTGCCTTCTAAGTGCTGGGCATAAACGGATGTGCCACCAAACCTGGCTATGATTCCCTTTTATAATCCACACAAACTCATATTAATTTACCACTCCCCTTCTTGTGACTATCTGGACTTCTTTCATTTCAATAATGGGATAATGACATAAATCCAAAATGGGTTTCACTTTACAAATGTTCTGATTAAAGAGTTACTAACATAAACTAACATTTTTTTAATATACAAATATTTCACTAGTCACTGAACCATACTACAAAATAAACAAAAACAAATCGAGATTGTCCCCACTACTGACAAAAGATTTTCAGTTGTATGTGTGATTTGTTAATAGCTGACAATTTTGAAAACTGATCTAGGACTAGATATTAGGAACATGCCACAGGTAAATCTAAGAATGGAACTCAACAGCATGCCACTCCAAAAGGAAAGCAGCAAGTAAAAAGCAAACAACTGGCTCTCATGTATTTAATTGTACATTGTTGCTTTTTTTTAAAAAAAAAAAAGAAAGAAAAAAAAGGGGGGGCATGGTCTAAAATGCCTTGAAATTAACAATGAACACTGTTCTCTTGGGGATGGAAGACAGTGCACTGGTTACGAGTGCTCACTGGTCTTGTAAGGGACGGATTCAGTTCCCAGTCCCCACACTGCCAGTAACTCCCCCTCCTGGGAATCCAATGCCCTCATCAGATCTTTCTGAGTGGCACTGCACTCATGTGCTGGGCTAAAGGCCTTGGAGGGAAAGGCGTCACCTGTCACCTAATTTAACCCAATGGTTTACTTATATACACTGCTAAAATGACCTGCTCAGCATCTGCCAGTAACAGAGTACCCTGGGGCAGAGGGGCTATTTCCTATAAAAACATTTGATGAACTGAAACCCATCATCGAAGCCTACTGATGACAGGTCCCTCCTGTGCTGGGACAGAGCTGGTTCCCTGTAATCATGACAGAGCCTGGAGGCAGTGGCTGCCATCTCAACATCTCTTTTTTATTTTACTTATTTATTTTTAGGTTTTGAGACAGGGTTTCTCTGTGTAG